>NW_008481836.1:532837-545055 GCF_000524495.1 Plasmodium inui San Antonio 1
TCAACTAAGGTGCAATTCGCCCGGTATGTGGCCACGTCGTAGCAATGACGTAGGTCTACGCTTCCATCGTACGCTCCCGCCGCAATTTTCCCCTCTATGCCATTGCTTGAACGCTTGCTTGAATGGTCTCCTGGGCACTTTGCTGCGCCCTTTCCTGTGCCTTTTCTTGCTCCTTATCCTGGATGCTCGCGGATAAACTCGTTGATAAACTCGCTGATAAACTCCCTGATGTTCTGGCCTTGGGGGCCCGCTTCTTCTTCTTAACCACGGAGTGCTTCGCCTTGTACGCTGGCGCCGTCTCGGAGGACACCTTGGCCTCGAAGGTGGTGTTGCCTCCGTCCTGATCATTTTTATCCATAGTAAAATTGTGTACAGTGCTGGAGTCGTTATCTTGGCTGACGTTTTGCTTGCTTCTACGTAGAGATCCTGCCTTTGGTACCTTCTTAAGGACCTCGAATGCATCCCTGGCTTTCTGCATCTGTATTTTGTTCAAGTAGAGTTCCTTCTTCAAGCTCTGTAATTCATCCACCTGGTGTTTAGCCGATTTATCGTACATAATTTCTTTGAATTTCATATTTGCTTGAACTTTCCTATTTTTGGCTACTTCCTTGAGGTAGGCATTTTGTCTGTGTACTTCATTTTCTCTGATTTGTTTTTCCAGTTCAACCATGAACAGGTCTTTCTTGTTCGATGCGTCAATTACATTTTCTAGATTGTTGCACATTAGTCGAAGTTCGTTTTGCAGTTCTTTATTTCTTTCTTCGTACTGTCTGACGAGCATTTCATTTCGTATTATTTCATTTTTCAACAAAACGATTTCTGAATCTTTTTCTTGTATCATTGATTGTAGGTGAGAAGATTGCTTTTCCAAGATGCTTATCTCCGATGTGCATTTATCTACCTTTTCTCTGTAAAGCACTTGCTGTTTTTTTAGAAGTTCTTTCAATTTGCCCAGATCCTTTTCGCTCTTCTGTAGCATACTCTCCATATATGCTATGCGCATGTCACGTGAGACGATTGATTCCATGTACTCCAGGGTGTCCTTCCTCAATTCGCTTAAAGCTTGGAAGGTGTTTTCGTATTTAAAGTTCACACTTTTATTTTCCTCCTTCAGTTCGTACACTTCCTTTTCTAACTCGACAATAGTCGACTTGAGCGTATACATATCGTTGTTGTCGAAACTCGGCTGGGAAAACGTAGACACCTTTTTCCCCTTTTTGTATGAATTTCTATTCTCTTCTGATGCATCGTCTTCCAATGGCAGGAGACTATCGTCACACGTGCTTTTGCTCTTGTACCAGCTAAATTCATCCTCCTTATGTTTTCCCTGCCCTGTTTCGTCTACACGATAGGTGTCGCTTCTGGCATATGAATCGACTCTCTTGTTCCTTTCTTTGTCTTTGTTTAGTCCCTTGCCCTTTTCGTTATTTGTCCTTGCAGAGTTGTGGTACCTCTCCTCTTCCGCTTCTTTATCTCGGCCTTGCAAAAATTTGAAAAGGTTATGTACATCACTCAGACTTGTGTTTTCTTTCAAGCGAAGCAAGAAATCGTTTTCGTTGTCCACAGAGCCGATTTCATTTTCCAATTTCGTCAGGACTTTATCTCGGACGTTTAAACTTGATTTTAGGGATCTCCTGTCGAGTTCTACCCTTTTCAAATGTTTCAGCGTTTCTTCATATTTGATTTTTTGGTCCAACAATTTTTCTTTTAGATTTCTGTTTTCTACATTGGCGTACTCCCTGGGGTTTTCAGCACCGTGTGGTCTAACCATTTCGCTTTTTCTCTTCTCATTTTGGATCTCAATTTCTAATTCCTTTATTTGTTCATCCTTTTCTTTTATCAGTTCATTAATTTTATTTTTTATGATCGGCTCTGGTAGTTTTTCCTTTGATACTCTCTTTTTAAAAGGTTCCACGTGGTTTAATTTTCCCATCACTTCTAGGTCTTTGTTTTTTTTCTTTTCATTCATGTTATAAACTGCCATTTCATCGTGCCTACTTAGTTGTACGTACCCTTTGCTGCCATGCACGGGGGAGTCAAAGTGGATGGGAACACCAGACACGTCACTGTACCCTTTTTCGCAACTGTCTTGCCTGAATGCCGGTTTGGTATTGAACAGACAGGGCACTTTGCTCACCTTTTTGACGAATCGTTTGTTTGTTGGGGCAGCATTATACCCAGTTGTGTAGCCACTAACACTTGGGTGCTTAAAAATGACGCCGTTATATGTCCCATTTGTGGTTCCATTGTTCATTTCATTGCACCCCCTAGTCTGCCCGTTTAAACAGGGGAATGAATTCATGCAGCTGACCTTTCGACCACTCCCTCCAGGTGGGCTATAATTTGGAATCGCTGAATTGGGGTTAACTACTTTCGGATTGTAGGTAACCTTCTCTGTGTAGATTGGTGGGTGCGACTTAAACGTGGCGCTGGAGTACATCGGACTCAGTTTGCTGCTACGGTACTCGTAGACATCTCGGTTGCTCAGTTTTGCATTTCCTTCATTCTGGGCTCTAATTTCGTGGTACTTGCTGGAGGGTATTAGGTTGTGGGGCATGATAAACGAGGGGGAGCTCATTTTGGCCGGTGGGTAGGCGTGGATAAGCGGCGAGTTAGTGGCGAGATGGCGGCGACTACACCTGCTAGAAGCCAAATAATTCTTTCCTATTCCTGCTTACTGCAGTGACTGCAAATACTTTCTAGCTGATCAGCGGCTCTTAAAAATACTTCTTCTCGGTGGCCAGACAAATCCTGGGCGGTGAATTAATTAAAGGGAAAATGCTGAGCGTAATTTTTCCATACAACAAAAAGTAGATTTGTGTGTGCGGCTAAAATGTTATCTCATAAAAGGTGAAGGAATAAATGGTTAATCACGATAGATAGCCATGTCAGCTAAGAGGCACGTTTCGAAGGACGTGGCGAAGACGGAGGTACATACTGTGACAAAAATTACAACAAAGAGAAATATAAAGCTACTTAAACGAAACAATAAAGGGGGGGCGATAAATAAACGTGCTTCTTGCACGTGAAGGAAAATTATATCTGTGTAAAAATAAAAACAATGACTTGTCAGTGTCCATGTCGGTGGCATGAAGACACAAGTTAAATAATTAAAATCAAAATTCTTTTTTTTTTTTTTTCCCCCCTTTTCCTTTCTGTTCTTCACATCCTTATATGATGAAAAACGTTATTCAAATTTGTAAAAATAAGACGGAGAAAGGGTAAGCGGCAAAAAGGAAGCAACGTGAAAAAGGGGGAGGGAATCATAAAATTCACACTGCGCGTTTCACAATGGTATAATTAATCGATAGAGGAAGTAACGCGAAGCTCCAAGGAAAACAAAAAAAAAGCATTTGCCCTGCACGTTTACAATGTAGATTTGTGCTGTTATAGAAATTTTAAAATGACAATTTTAAACCACATGGTGAAAGCATAAATTTTAATCAAGTTCAGCGTTTGTTGGTGTGAAATGTACACACTTTGTTTCTTATTTTTTTTCTTTTTCTTTTGCTGTTTTGTTCTGCTTTTTGTATTGCTTTTTTTTTTCTAGCCATTTAAATGTGACATTTTTGCGAACTATGCCAACATTGTTAAAAAAAATATATATATACATATACGTGTGATGCAAATATTTGCGAAAATTTAAGCAACCAGCATGTTTCAATTTTTCCTTTTTTACTTTACTGAACATGCTAAAAATGCCAAGAGGTTCAAAGTAGACATGTCTTTAGAAATAATTGCCACAATTTTTCGGCACCATTTGTGTGCGAATATCTTGCTGTCGTTGGGGTTGCCTTGGCCTAGTTCCGCAAAGTTGAGAAGATTTCCCAAAAAATGGGGTTTTCCCCAAAATGAGATTTCACGACAATTCTGTAAAATTTCGCTTTCCTCGGGTCGCTTCATCGGTTTAATGTTTCTCAATACCGTTGCGTTTACTGGAATTTATTTTTTATTTTTTTTTTTTTTTCCTCAGCGAAAAGCTGTAAGAGAAAAGCTAATTGCACTTTTCGTTCTATGCCCATGCTGGCATGGTGGCGTGATTCCCAATCGTGAGAGCTTCTGGTGGAAGAGGGAAGCCTCGCCAAACTGCGAATTCTTTGCGAAATGTTCAAATTTGTGTAGTCCCTAGGTGATGTAGTGTGTACACCTTTTTACGCTTCTCTCGTGTTAATTTCTTTTTTAACATGTTGTGCATAAATTGGCGTAAAAATCGATAATAATTTTGCAAGTTTTCTTTTTTTTTCCACCCAAGTATTGCCCATTCGTTCACACGCTACGCTCGTGTCTATGAAAGCACCTTTTATTCACAAATAAATATGTCTTTAAAAAAATAAAATCTGAATTTAATGCAATTTTCATTCCCCATTTGGTGCGGAAAAACTCCGTTTTGTCGTCCAGAAAGGTAACACAAAAAAGTTGCGCTTTATTCGAGTAGTCAATTGTTCAGTTGCTGATCACTACACTTTTATGTCAACATCTGCCCCCTTTAGTCATATCAGATCGCGTGGAAGTAGCCGTGTTTGATTCATTAAACTCTTTGTAAAGTCTGTCCCAAATGGTCCTCTTCCCCTCTACGCATAGTAGGTACATAAGTGCGTAACCCAGTACATATTTGCACTGATAGTGCTCCCCATTTTTTCCCAACTGACCCCATGGGGGCGCTTGCAAATTGGTCAAGTTCCTCGCCTAACACAGCCAGCGGGAAGCAAAAATGCGTGTGCGCTTTCGTGGGAAATATGAACATCTTCTTCCCCCGTGGGCAAAACACGAGCAGTGGCCCAGACGAAAGAACGCGAAAACATAAACATACACCTGTGCGCTTCTCTACACGCAACTACTTAAATAGGCATTCCCGTTTTTGTCCAATTCTGCCTTTTTCTCAATTCGGAAAAGAAAAAAAAAAAATTGACACACCCAAAGGGGTATATATATGTGTCGACGCAAAATTGATGTTTGTCACTGCACCCACAGTTGTTACAGCGTGCTCTTTTAAGATGCTTCCCTTGCGCTCTAAAATATTCCTATTTCTACATCAGCAATGGGGTGAAAAATTCCGGTAATATCTACGCCTTATCGTGACCACCTTTCACCCCAGATGCAACAGTTGATGGGAGAAAAAGAGGGGCGCTGATCTCATTTTTCATTTTGGTGAAAACCTCTAAATATTAAAATTTAAAAGCATTAATTAGACAAAGTTAATTTTTTATCATATTAATTTTTTTTAATGAAAAAAAAAAAAAAAATTATATGAAATATGCTTTTTCTGTTTGAACGTAAAAAATATATACATAGGAGGAATGCATAGCGGGTATACATAACAGGCATGCAAAGCTGGTGCAAATAAGGGTGCCCATGGCGGGAGCACATAACAGCTACGCACAACAAATTCACATATAAAGGGGTATACCCTACTTCTGTTCAAAGGAGAATAATTTAAATGAACATATATACTTTGGTGTTTTAAAAAAAAATGTTTTCTTTTTTTTTGTTTCTTAATTATGCAAATTTGTTGGTGAGACAACGGGTGCGTCAAGCAAACTCGTGTTTTCCTTTGGTTGTGCGATCCGGCTCGTTTGTCAGATGCTGTGTTTACTACGTCGTCATATTGGATGGGTTCTCTTCACCGCACATGGATGAAGAGCTCGCATCGCACAAGAATGCTCTACGTTTCTCTAGTCATCGTCCGAATCCTCGTTCGTGTCATCGTTCGGCACGTAATTTTCGTGATTGCTGGACACGGCTCTCTGGGATGGGGGAGGCTTTGCGCCTCCGCCAGCATCGCCGTCATTATTACTGTTGTTATTGCTGTTACTGTTGTTATTGCTGTTACTGTTGTTATTGCTGTTACTGTTGTTATTGCTATTATTGTTGTTACCATTGGGGCCGTTTCCCGCACTGCCTGTTTGGTTACTTTGGCTGTTGCTATTCGCCGCGGTGGCCGTGCTCCCTTGCGCGGAGCTGTTCCTTCTATTCGGGTCGCCACCGGCGCGGGATTCCTCTTCATCACTGCTGTCGTTTCTTCTGCCAATATCCCCAATCATTTGTTGGAAGAGGGTGGGCTCATTGTCCAACTCGATGTCTTCCGGGTGTACGAAAATTTCTCTCTTTATCTCTGTTTGCGAGTAGGCTCTGAATGGCAGGTCCAATTTCTTATCACATCCAAAGTAGCAGTCACTGAGGATGTAGATGGACACACACAAATTGCCTACCCTATCTACCATAAATTGTAATTTTTCTTCAATTTTTTTCTCACAATTTTTTACATGTACATATTTTAAGATACGATCATCTCCCTTGTAGGTAGCCACAATCCACCATTCTTCAAATTTGGGCTGGGGAAAGAAAGGCGCATGGATATAACCAGCGGCTTCATTTTCATGTAAATTGGTTCTATCAATATGTATGTAAATCGAAGCCACGTCCCCCTTCACAATATGAGTCTCATCTTCCACCACAATTTCAGCAGTCATCTTTATATCGGGAACAATGCTGCAAAATGATTTGACGTCCAAAATTTCCTCATCGGTCATTTCGTTTAGTCCCTTTCTGGACTCATGACTTTGATGGACAAAATCTAGGATGTCCTTCACAGCGAATTTTCCCTTATGGACGTGTTTAATTATACTTTCAGTGAAATGGGGAATTTGCAGCAAACTTGAACTTCTAATGTCAAAGGCTTGTATGAGGCATCTTCTAAATGTTAGGGCAGCCTGCGCTGTTAAAAACCAATCCCTTAAAATGCTAATTTCTATCATACTATGGGTTATGAGTAAAGAAAATTGAAGAATTTTTTCCAGATCTTCTCTCATTTGTTCTGATAATAAATCGTACCTTCTTTGCATATGGGCTAATATTAAGAAGTAGTTTTTCGTTATCACGGGTATTTTGAAGGTTCTCTTTTTCGGTTCCACTAATTCGTCTATCATTTTCTTCACATATTCTGCATCCTCCTCTCGAAATTCGATATCCCTACTTTCTGCCGTAGCTGCGAGCATCTCTGGGTATGCCTTAGCTCTGCTATTCTCATTTATAGTGTACGTTAAATATTGCAGGGTTTCAATTTTGACCCCATTGGGCCCATACTGTTTTTGTCTTTGGTAGTATATAATAAAAATGGCCGGAATGAAGACAAGAAATATTAAGAAAAAAATGGATAATATTAACAACTGATATTTTTCATCTATCAATAGCTTGGGTAGGCCAATTCCTACCTTCATCATACCAGGTCCATCTGGATTTCCATACTTTTCATAATTCTCCTTTGATATTTCATCCGTCAATGCTTGATACGCTTTCGTTATTAAAATAAATTTTGCCGCTGCTGACGTGTCATTCGGATTTTTATCTGGATGGTATTTCAATGATTTAAGTCTATACGCTTTTTTAATTTCTCCCACTGTTGCACCTATATGAACTTCTAATATTTCGAACGGGTCAAATGTCTGCATAGGCTTCGTACTCAACATCTGCTGAATCAGGATAAAGAGCAATCCCCAGAATAGGACCAACAGGAAAAATTGAATTATTCTTCTATATCCCAACTTTTCCCATAGTGTGGTGCTTTTATTTCTCCTCTCTAGTTTTCCCTTACATAGTGCACACGCACAGGACCGGTACACACTGTTGTGCTTGGACTTTTTTAAATTGTGACTATCATTGTTGAAAATTTTGTTAAATAGACATTTGATGTAAATGTATGTACATGGAACTAACACACAGATTAAGACAGTTCCCGCGAAAAAAATAAATGCAGAGTCATCATAGCTTAATAATGGCTCCTTTTTACTATCCTTCGTAAAGGTATCGCGAAACTGTGACATTCTTATTTACGCAAATTGCAACAATGTACTGGGGGTCTATACAGGCCTGTACGTACGAGCGTGCGTGTGGTTGGGAGCGCGGAATAGCCTAGTATGTACGCAGGGGCATTTATATATGTACATAGGGACATTCACATGTGGGAAATGGTTTTCATAAGTACGAAATGCCACTCTCGTGTACGTAGGGATACTCACATGTACGCCTAGGCATATTTGCGCATAAGCACATATATACTATGCAATGATACACACAAAAAAAAAACAAAGAAAAGAGAACCAAGGGGACCAAAACGGAAGAAATGTACTATTTTGATATGCTGTGCTATACGTGTAAGGGGGTAAAAGAAAAAATAAAATAAAACAATAACAAAGAAAAGTTACACTAAAAACTATCAGAAATGGGGGAAAAAAAAAAATAATAAATGATTTATTTAGCAAACATTTTTAAGAATGGTGAAAGGAAAGAATTGTAAAAAGGGTTAACATTGCTATATTCAGCGAAATTACAAACCATGTAATGTGATATAATCAATTGTAATTGTGATTGAATTGTTTCGTTTTTTTTTAACTTGTATTTAATTTTTTTTTTTTTTTTTTTACCTCACTATGATTGAAAAAATTATTAACTGAAGCAAAGATTGATTAACACGTTCCTTTTGCCCTTTAAAAAAAAAAATTTTAATAACGAACTTATTTTTTTGTTATTACCACGTGGCCTTCCCCTTCCCCATTACTGTTTCAGAGGTTACTCAAAATTGTTAAGCAAATTTTTTTTTTCTACAGGGCGAACAACATATACACTTTACACCTTTGAAGGTTTATGCGCTTAATTGGTCATCCATTGGGGCCCCTTTTAAATACATTTAACAAATTTTAAACTTGGGCTTATATACACTTTTTTGTAAACAGTTAAAAAGTGATCCATTATATGGTAAACAAATCACCATTTTAGAAAATTTTCGTGTCACAAACAAATCTTCATCATCGTTTAAGAGAAATTCTATTGTTTGCTTAAATTAGGGGGAGTTAATTTACCTTCCCGTTAATGTGTCGTACTCTGTAATCCTAGTGATTTGACCATTACTTTTAAATGTATAAACCTACCTACCTTTCCACAGCACAGATATATATACTGCGAGGGGGACCTGTTTTTAATTGCATTGAAAAAATGCGCCAAATTGCCTATGTAAAAATTTTAACCACGAATAGTTAAGATGTCAGAAAACTTTTCCTTTCCTGCGTAGTGCCAATTATAATTTCACCTTTGCAAGCACTTACTCTGATGAGATCTCAAACCATGCGGTTTAGCTTTCCTTTTTTGTTTTTTCAACGTTTATATTTGTTAACAGGATGAGATGTACGCAGTGAAATTGAAATGTATTGTGTACATTTAATTATTTGCCTATGTAAGAACATATCTTTGGTCAATAACTCCTTTTTGATCTACATAATGGAGGGGGGTAGATACACCAAATGAACAGGGAAAAAATACTTAATTTTATCCCATATATAAAAAAATATTGATCATTGGAAGAATGGTAGCACATTTCGAGCACATGTTTTTTAATCACATTAACATATAAGTAGAAATTACGTAAAAAAGGGCTTTTTTTTTCTGTTATTTGTCTGAATTGCTCACTGAGGAAAAGGTAAAAAACATATATTACGTCATCTGATTTAAAAACATGCACCACATTGTTATTACACATGACAGATTTAATGTTAGCTATTTTTCCAAGAAGATGGATTCGAACTCAGGACAAAAACACGCACATGGGGACACCCTTTCTCAAAATCATTTGTAGACCTGCATAAAATTCTATTGAGGAGTGACACATAGGTACCAGCCGTTGGAGGAGAAAAGTTCCACATCAATTTAATCATCTACTGCTACATTTTTGCAACGTTCTTTTTCTTTTTTTTCATTTCCCTGCTAACACCCTCTGTTCAGAAAACGCTATTATAAATTACGTAAAAGGCAAAAATCGTAACAGTGGCGTTGAACAATAATGAAAAGGCTCTTTTTCCCTCTGTGACAATCATTATGCATACCTAGTTAGACCCACGTAAACAAAAAAGAACAAGAAAAAGTAGGTCAAAATGGTCAACCATACAACACAATATGCATTTATTCGACGAAATGTAATTTAATTTATATGGTCATGTAAAACAGAACTTCTAAAAAAATTGAGGTGAATTCTTTCCGTAAGATGTTCTTAAAATTTTTTTTTTTCATTTGGTCCACAACGTGTTTTAGCTGTTTTTACCTGTCTGTTTTGTTGGTATTTTTTTTTTCTTTTTACAGCCAAATGGGCAAAATGGCTATTTTACACCGTCGAAATAAATTTCTCAAAATAAATTATGAACAGGCACTGTAAATAATTGGTAGATTTTTTTTTTTTTTTCCTTTTTTAGCTAGCTATTACCACATTATATGTAAAATTGCGAATAGGTATTTTTCTTCAGCAATTTGCCCTTGTAGATATTTTTGCACAAAATCGAACGAATTGACAGGTTGCTAGTGCGAATTGAAAAACAGATAATGTGCTCCTATTTTAAACACATTGTACGTATATTTCCACTTTGTTCACTTTTTGCAGTTCACCCCCTACACACTGCCCATTTTTATTCCCCTTTTCGAAGGTCTACATTTTGTTAATTTACCTATCATTATTCTACACACGTTGTTCACTATTTCCTACACACACGAACACTCGTATACGTACTGATGGCGCGAAAAAGGGGAAACATGTTACGCGTACAAAGCTCAACGGAAAAGAGTTTCCACACCGATGCGTACTTCGATTCCGCTCTGGATGTAAGCACACATAACGATGCTTCTATAAACAGTAATTTTTCCATGGGGGGGAACAGCCTTCCACGCATTTTGAAAATGTACACAAGAGAGCTGCAATGTTCTAGTGATGAACAAAAAAGTGACGGTTCTCATTTGAGGAGTGAAAATTTATTTCCGCAAAGAAATGAGCATGTCAGTGAGAATACATGCCTAACGAGCATGCTTCACCTGAGCGATGTAATTACATCACAGAGCGAAAACTTTACACGCCTGAACGGTGAACATTTAAATTGTTATCATTCGTCGGTAAATAGCAATGTCTCTCGCATCGAAAGTGGAGTTCGATCCTATTTAGGTTCATCACTATTAGCAAAATTTTGTTGCACAGAAGTACCGATCCATGAGGAAGGGAGAGCAGTAAACTGCGAGGCAGAACCAAATTATGCAGACAGCAGCGAGGCGGTTATTTCGACGAATGGTCAAAATCATGGCCAGGAGAATAATACCCAATTTGGTACTCCGAAAAATAGAACAAATAATGAAATAAAAAATATTCAGGCAAATGATTCCTTAGCTGAAGAAGATCATCTGAGTGCGGTGGGAACTTCTCCAATTTGCCTCCACATTAAAGAAAATTCGGAACATGGACAAGCTTTGTATGATAGTAAAAACCACGGAAATGGTGAATCGATCCCCTCCAGCAGAAGGTATGTTTTTTCTAGCGCTACAGGTGATCCCAAAACTACAAACACGTATCAGATAAGCCATCCTACCGTAGTGCCCAACCCAGAATGTGAAGCATATCTGAATGGCAGTCCTGAAAAGGAACAGTGTCAAGACAAATTACAACTGGCCGATGGTCATATAGACGAACGTATGATGGTATATTACGCAGATGAAGAAATGCAGGAGGGTAAAAAAACGTTTAACACAAAATTGAGTGCATTGAATGATGAAAATTTTGAGCTAACTCAAATTTCATGTAACAGTGGAACGCGCGGAATAAACCGAAAAAAACAGCATGGAAATGAAAAAAATTGCAATTGTGCGGAAGAAAAAAAGGACCCTTCAGCTTTACCTTTAAGTACGAAACCACGGAGCTACTCGCTAGATGATATAAGAAAAGGAAAAGTAGAAATTCCAAACGTTATATTTACGAAGCTACCCTTGAATTGCAACGGAGACAATGTCATAGATTCGTATAGGCGAAATCATAAACTGCTCAATTTTATGAAGGACTGCAACGAGTCAGTTGGTCTGATTTTAAAATACCCACAAATTGAAAGGAGTCAAAATAAGACATTCAAAGTAACATCGGAAATTTCCCCTGCAATTAGGAGCAATATCGGTTCGGCCATCATATATGAAGACAACTTTGACAGGAGGAACTATCACCCACAGGTTCAAAACTTACATATGGGGAAAATATACGAAAGTCATGTTTTTAATATATTGAAAAATAAAAAGGATTTGGGGAAAAAACTATTCAACCAAAGTAATACATATGAAAAATATAAATATAATAATACCAATGGCTTCTGGATAAGTAACTTTGACAAGAGACGCTTAGTAGACCCCGAAAGGAACGACAGCTACATTAC
>NW_008481836.1:545455-566410 GCF_000524495.1 Plasmodium inui San Antonio 1
TAAATTGCACTACATTGGGTCTGTGCAGTAAAAATATTTAAATACCATTTGTTCCCCTCTTTGCTTATTTTTATTCGTTTGTTAAACAGCGACGTTATGCAGAAGCGTATTGATGCCCTTATATCTTTGAATAAAAATTTGTTTGTTAATTTGACCTATCCTGCTCCTTGGAATGTGTGTAAATGCGCTGCTTAAAGGAGACGTGTCAGTTGTTTTGAAATACTGGGTGCCGTTGCCGTTCTTTCATTCGCTCGTTTTTTCGCTTTTTCCCTTGTGTCATCTTGGTTTGTTTTATTTGGCTTCTATCCATTTCGATTTGTTTTATTTTCTTGTTTAAGCAAACCTGACCATATTGCGATGTTTCCATATTGCGATGTTTCCATATTGCGATGTTTCCATATTCTGATGTTTCCATATTGCGATATTCCCATATTGCAACATTGCCACATTGACCTTATTTCCTCCCCGCCGCATTCGAGATGAACGATTTAACCCCGTCCGCTTTGCTTTAATTCCTCTTACAGTGCAAGAACAACGTTGCGCAACGCCGTCCTTCCCCGTTGGCATAAACTGCATGCCTAGGAATGTGCATGTGTATGGTTTTCTGCATGTGCATATGTCGAAGTATAGCGCAATTCTTCTTTTTAAGCAAATGACCCCTTAATAAATGTGCTTAATGCCACAGACCAAAAATGGGAATTCATTTTTGAGTTCACACAAAATGTGGCTGATGTAGCTGAAGTGGCTACTTGGAAAAAAAAAAAAAACAAAAAAATAAAATGAGCACACCTGTACATGTATCCCTATAAATGCAAGTAAAAAACACAATTTTCTTGTAGAGTTAAAATGGCCTCAGTTTTTTTTTTTTTAACCCGCATTTTGAACATACCAGAATGGATATAGTATATGCGCTATATACTCCTTTGGCACACATAGATTATGAGGAAGTTTAAAATGAAGTTATTCCCTTAACCGCGTTATGTTCCCATGTGAGAGAACGTGCGAGCACCTCCACGCGCTGGGAAGTTTGCACAAATGTCGCGTTAAAGCGGAAACTATTTTGCCTCCCCGCATGGTTAATTTTTTTTTTCCTCTCCTGGTGAATACACCGTACACACATGTATGCACATATATACATATATATGCATACTTACGTGTGTGCGTGTATTTTTAGAGCCTTTTTGCCTTTTTTTCAAGCAAATTAATGTTTAATGCTTTTACTCTCATTATCTCAGCTTCTACATGCGAAGAATTGTTTTTTTTAATTTTTATTGGAACTACTACTTTTGGGGGGAGGGGGAAAAGAAGCGTGCCCCGCAGAGAAGACCATGACGAGTTTGTGTTTTCGCAGCTCTTATTTTGTCACCGTTAGGCTTTATTACCTTTTCGTTTCTTCACTTTTTCGCTTTACCACCGTTTCGCTTTATCACCTTCATACGGGCAAGGGCATATCTTAGCGCCCTTCCCAACATAAGCTCGCAGAAGACAAAGAAGGATTTTTGGAAAAAAGGCCAAATTGGTGACGGTCCATGTTACGTTACTTTCTTGCTGCAGCTAGTCCAAAATACGTATAACGGACGTATATATCTGATACCCCCCCTGTTGATGCTTTACCTGCATGTGATAGCACCTGTCCGTCGTTAAGTGCGGAGATATATATATATTTTTTGTGCCCCTCCGCTGATCATCAGGTTCGTGCAATTTATGTCGACTACTACGTTGGAGAGAGGTGCTTGTACGCATAGTGTCGCAGCTACTTGTATAGAAGCCTTCGCCATTATTCACCGCGCGAGATTTATTCTGCCCATTTCAATGTAACGTCGCAAATGAACAAAACGTAAGCCAGTAACATAGATATGCATGCGTGTGTGCACATATATGTTTCACGAGCAAGCACAAATTTAAGAAAAATGAATAAATTATTAACTCGAGTACGTACAGCGTTGACACGTTATTCATCATTGCGTTAGTTGCAATTCGTTCTATTTTTTATTTTTTTTCTCTTGTCTGCATCATTCAACTGTAAGGGAATAGTCGTAGGCACTTCCCCATATGAGAGTCCCCTCTCCCTTGCCATATTAGCAACGCCGCTAGAACGGAATAGACTGGATGAGAAAGTACATACATACGTATTTAGGTGAATACATTTACCTAGAAATTAAGAGTTTTTTACCAGGGCCCTGTTTCATTTGATTATCGTTTTATCACACCTTTTTTTCGCCTGTAGTTCTCTCACCCCATTTGTGGGCTGCACCTCCTTCTTTGTATTTGCCCGAAAATTCCATAGGCGTGTGTTCCCATTGAGGGGGGAGAACATTATCGGTCCTGAGATTGGCGCCCATTCGTGCACATCGTTTCGCCAAAATTTAATGCGAGGCATTTTATGCGGATGTGAATGCGCATGAGCAAGCGCAAGATCATCCATTTCTGAACTGCTCCAGTGGGCCGTATCAGATGGCATACGATGCGTATGCATTGAGGTGAAAAAGTGAGGGGAAAACACCATTCTCCTTTCTGCAGGGAATAAATTAAAGATCCCTACAAAACGGTGGAAAATAAAATTAATTAATAAATCGAAAACACTGACAAGTCCTATACGATGAGAGGTAACAGCGAAAGTAGAATGTCCAAGGAAATGACGTCGGGAATTAACCCATATGGAGAGAGGAAAAAAGAGTCTAGAAGTTTTGGAGACCTTTCCGACAATTACAATTTCCTGCAAAGTAACGATTCCATTGGTGACTCTTTCGAAGAGAGAGAAAAAAGAAAAAAAATGAGAGAAGATGAGTATAACAAAATTATGGAGAGTTCGGAAGAGAAGAGTGACTTTTTCAATGATGATAAAAATTGCTATTCCTACTCGGACAGAAGTGAAAATTCTCAGTCACAAGTGAGAAAAGCAAAGCCAGTGGGGTCGGCCTACCCCTTGCATGGAGTCACCCATAGTCCAAACACGTACAAGAGTGGCAGAAGCAACCATGTGCTTACACTAACCAGCAGAAATTTAGAGGAGAACATTTTAAGAAATTTGGAAGACGACAGCAGCTACGATGGAAAGTTTGGCAGCGACATGGATAGGGGTAAAAGTGTGAGATATAGTAGAAGGAAATCCGTTACTAGCGAAAAATCATGCGAGGAGGGTCACTTCAGGCATCAGAAAAGTAGCCTAAAAAGTGGAGGAAGTAGTCGCAGATTTGAAAAGTGCCCCAGTGGGGGGAAAGTAAAATTTGATAAAAGCGATAGCGCTGATTGGCTCCATAGGACGGAATACAAAATGGCACAAATGGGAAACACGCGAAAAACAGGTCTTTGGTTTATAGATACCATGAATGAGATGCTAGATAGGCTTTGCGATGGGAACGAAAAGGAGGGACACACAAACGATGCAGCCGTTGTTAACAGCAGCTCGAACGCTATCCATTTAAATTACCCCCCATTAGGAATAAACACCATATTGAGGTGGCCAGAATATTTAAAATTGCATAGCATAATTTCGGGCATTCATATTTTTCCCATCTATGAGGGCATACGCAGCGTGTTTATAAAATACCACAGAAAAAAAATGGAAAGGAAGAATAAAAAGGCGGGAAAAAGCGCTACCGTTTTATCGTTACCCACATTTCCGCACAAAAATGGAAGAGACAGATGTATCCCAAAGGCTTATTCAAATTTGCCAAACTTGAATGTGCCAACTGATAGCGAAGTTACGGCACATGCACAATACGCTGGCAACAGATTTCACGCGAAAAATGGTGACAGCATTCATGATGATGATTATGATGATTTTCTCTTCTCCAATTTGCCATACTTAATCCAAAAGATGAGAAACAAATATAATCAATTCTGCGAACATGTTGGAGAAACAATAGAGAATATGGACAGAGAGAATTACACATTTAAGCAATACTGTTTTGCACTTTCGAAAATGTTTACCCAAAATTTAATAAATATGATACCCTTTTCAAAGTTCCCTGGGCTGCTTAGCCATATGACAAATTCCGTCCAGAAGTGTATCCGTCATAATCAGAATGAAGAATCCATGACGGAAACGGATTTTATCAACACGTATAATTTGCAATATAGTAACAGTAAAATGGGAACTGCATATTCCCTACCGATGGAGTTGGGTACATCCATGTCAAATTTAGGTTCTACCATTCCGATGAACTGCATGGGACAGACAAAAAACCCGTTCTCCAATTCGAACGCACCGTTTGCTTGCAAGGGCGGAGGGAGTCACATCTTTACCAGGGGAAGAAGCATCAACGTAAATGAGCAACAGAAAAGGCATAGTCTCTCTCAAAATTTCCATGGCACTCAAAGGGAAAGTACAATTTTTCCAGCAGGTACACTTGAGGAAAGACGAAATTATCTAACTGGCAATTTTAACACCCTGCCAAAGTACATAAAAACATGTGCCAATAATCGCAAAAAATTGAGCAATTCTTTAAGACCCGCCGATTTAATAAAAATGGCAAGTGTCAAAAATAATGCACTTATAAACCTGGCCACATTAAGGAAGTGTAAATCGTCGTCCGCCACATCAACAAGGCAAGAAGTAGTACCAACAAGAGAAGAACTAGTGCCAACGAGCCAAGAAATAGTACCAACAAGAGAAGAAGTAGTGCCAACAAGCGAAGTAGTACCAACAACAGAAGTAGTGCCAAAGGTTAACACAGAAGCGGGGGTTGAGGAGGAGGCTGATGCGGCAGATAAGCACTTAGATAACTCGCAAAAGAACTCGTCCGATGAGCTAGGCGAGTCCTTTAATGCAACCGCCAGTGAAAATTACTGCACGGCGAAATCGATGCCCCTTAACTAGGTTCACCAACTTGGCAAAGATGATGATGCGAAAGGAGTTTCGGGGGGAGACCAGGCCAGATCGGTAAGATCAACTACGATTCTAGATGTATAGGACCGAAAGCGGGCAGTGCTGGATTGGATGTGACCCGTCTACATAACCCATATCACATCACCACCTATGTGCGCATGCACTGTAAAAGCACTCCCCTCTTGGCATCACACGGGAGCGCCCTCCGAACGTTTCACCATTCGCATTTTTTTCTTTTTTTTTCGTACGAATTGGTGAGGCTGCTCACAAATGCAACTCGTTTCTCCCATAAAGCAAAGAGATCATTTATCCCAACGTTCGTGTAAACCTATGCGTTTTTTCTTTTTTTTTTTTCTTTTTGCGGACCTGCTTACACACGACGCCTCGATGTATGTTCCCCTTTGCGAAAAAAATACCCCGTTTGTGCGCGGCACCCCAACCTTCCCCAATTACCACATTTGCACAAAACTTTACACTCGCATTTGAAAACCCTAACTTTAATTAACCCATTTTTTGAACCGCTGCATGTAACTATATCCCCGTCGCACTTCGCCTTGCGAGCAACGTCGGAGAGGAAATACGCCTGAAATTTCAGCATGAACTCATTCCGCATCAACTCATTCAGCAGTGTTTTCTTTATATCCAAGGGGAGGGCGGAACGTTGACTGTCTATCCCTTCTGACGCCACGAAGCCGTTTTTAATAAAAACGGTACGAAGTCCTTTCTCATAAAAAAACACCATTTTGCGTCTTCCCGAAATGTTCACATGCTACACCACTGAGCCATATTTTTCACTTTCTCCAGAAACTGCGTCGATGGGAAGGGTCTCCTAGCAAATATGACCCATGCATATGCACACAACGTACATTTCTACACGGAATGTTGCGCAAAAGGAAGTGAAGAGTTTGTTTAACTCCATTTGGGGGGGAGGAATGTAACACCCGTCTGTTTGAAGCAATTCTCCGCTTTTAAAATTATACATTTGACCCTTTTCCTGGCAGAGACGCTCAACGATCAGGTGGCGCAGAAAACAGAAATGTGAACGTGTGGAAGTGGGTATATAAATGCCATACGCTATGCATAATGTAGCCCTTCCATTTGTGCGAAAGAAGTACATCAGCATTTTCTTCGGTTTGTTTTTCTTTCACGCATGTTCCGCTGTTTTAATTATGTTAACCAGGAAAATGGCGAAATTGGGTATTTTCCCTTTTACTTTAATCATAATAACATCCCGTGGGGAACATCCATTTATTCCTTTCCTCATGGAGTTGAAATGAGTGCTGTTTTTATATACGCGATAAGAAACACAATGCGCCTTTTTTTTTTTTTGTGCTACGTGAGTTATTGCATTGACCTGCTTTTACAAGGACGTCTAGTGGGGAAGTATTCTTCATGAATATACAAATGGAACATGAAGTTGCGCATAGCCAAATAAATGGCTGTTCATTCTATTTGTAAAGGTGAAGCTACAAAATGTTAATATACCCATTCGCATATGAAAGCACAGTGCATTATATATACATATATATATTATATATACATATATGTATGCCTACTTGTACGTACATTGTGCCACATCAAGCGCATACTTCGGCACTTGTATGTTTTATATCATATGGTATATCTGCGACCCCTCCCCATATTTTTTGCATCTCACAGCGTGTTTGTTTATACGCTGAAAGAAATAATTCCCGCTTCGGCTGCCCTTTTTGCAACTCGCACTTTTGCGTAACAAGTTCGGTTGGGCCCGTTTTCCCCAATTTTAAAGCGTTTCAAATTTGCATACGTACGTATAATATTGTATATATATAATAATACATATGGCCGCCTTTGTTGCAGTTCAGCTTCGCTCGTCAGAGAAAGAATGGTGCTTATGTCGTGTTTGCATTGCGCCATTTGCCTGATGACCTGCAGGACTTGTGCCATGCCATTCCCCTTTATATAAAAAATTAAAGTTTTTTCCCACCCGTTCATCAGTTCACTTGTCATCGTGCCTTCTCCTACGCGACTGTATGTACATATATATATGTTTCCATTTTTTTTTTTCTTTTTTTTTTTTGATTAGTTGTGGAACCATGTTTTAACGAACTCTTCAAATAAATTCCCGTTGCGCCCCCCATTTTTTCTCATATTTTTTTTGTGATGTAGATGTACGTGAAAGATAGCTTGGGGATTTTTTTTTTTCGTTTTTCCACCTTTTACGGTAGTCTGTGAGGTCAGACTAGAGACTAGTTTTTTCCGCCGCGTTCCTCTGAACCTTTCGTGTCTCCGAGGACGTCTTGGGTCCACCATCGCGTCTTATCAGCGTTGCGTTGCTCGCCATCAGTGAAGCTACCTGACAACGGTGAAGCTATCTCGCAACGGTGAAGCTATCTCGCAACGGTGAAGCTATCTCGCAACGGTGAAGCTATCTCGCAACGGTGAAGCTACCTCGCAACGGTTGAAGCCACCTCAAAAAGGTGAAGCCCCCTCCCAGAAACGTGGCATATTATGAGCCGCGTAGGCAGGCCAGAGGAATGAACTCTCCTGACAGGAAGAAACGGGAAAAATGACAACTATGATCAAACTGCATTATGACGAGAACAATGACGAAGAAGAGAATATGATCATTCGGTGCGCCGACTACGAGACGTTCAAATCCTATGTACTAAAAAAATACGACAAAATATACGAAATTGTCAACTACGAAAATGAAAACATAAACTATTATAGCGTCAAATGGATTAACTTCATAAACAGGAGAGTACCAATTTTGCTGCAAAATAAAAGCGGACCATGTCCTCTTCTGTGCATTGCGAACATTCTGCTCCTACGTAACCAGTTACAGATTGACAAGAAAATTAAAAAAATATCCCAAAGCTTCCTCGAAAGTAAAATTATGCACATACTGTTAGAATCCAATAAGAAGAATGTCACCGATAACACCGCGTCGTGTAATTATAGGAAAAATATAATCGAGTGTGTTGATATATTACCCCAGTTAAAATACGGACTAGACGTTAATTGTAAATTTACTAATATTCATTCATTTGAGTACACCAAAGGGTTGTGCATTTTTGACATGCTCAACATCCCATTATATCATGGTTGGGTTATTTCGTCGGACGATGTGATGTTTTACTCCTACTTAAAGGATTATTCCTACAATGTGATAATAAATAAAATTGTGAGATATAATGAATACTACGAGAGGAAGAAGAAAAAAAACGCAGACGAATCGTCCAATGAGAAAACCAGCAGTCTGTACCAGTTGCTGGATGTGAAGGAGGAAAAAAGGGACGACTGCGATTTGGGAAAACCCTGCGAGAGCGATGCGCTCATGGATGGCCCGACAAATAACCCAGGAGAAGCCTCCAACAGTGATCAGAAAGGTGTCCCCAACGATGACACCGTCAACTTAGCCAAAGGAACAAGCAAAAGTACAGAAAAGATTGATAAAAAAAAGAGTATAAATGGTATACCCATCTTTCCAGATGACCTTGATCAAATTTCAGAAGAAAATTTCAAAGCAACATTATATCAAGACAGCTCCTCTTTGCACATTAGTACTGTCTCTACATTCGATGCAGACACAACAAAAAAAAAGAACACAATTTTTGGCAAAAAAAGCACAAGTGGAGGTGCGTGTAGCAGTAAGAGGAGAACTCACAGCAACGTGATTAACTTGAAGCAACCATCCTCTATAGATTTGGAAAAAGGTACAAATAAGTACCGCACCGAAACGGGGCCCAAGTCGGATGAATTTTTTGTCAAACAAGGTAAAACGCCAAGCAATTTGGCCTCCTCTGCAAAAAAAAACAACGCCAATAGGAACGCCACTGTTGGCGCTAATGTAAATATCAGTACCATTGCCAGTGTTGTTAGCCCCATCAGCAGTGATAACAGCAACAGTGATAACAGCAGCAGTGATGAAAGCAGCGGCGATGTGAACATGGTAACAACGCCCAAATTTCCGGAGGACCCCCTGCCGACCACCTCCACCAGTCTAATTCCAATTGAATACTTTTCTGAGGGGAATATCCAGGGTAGATCGAAGAAATCCGCCTTGGACGAAAAAGCTATCAGAAATAATGAACTGTTTATGGAATCCAACAAAATAGCTAGCTTAACTAGCGAAACGGCAAATGCAGACATAGCAGATAATTGCACAGAAAATAGTGAAAATTTTATTATGAAAAATTACAACACAGATATAGATTTAACTCCATACGAAATTCACGAAGCGATAATTATTTCCGAATTTCTGGAAACGTACAAAACTCAGTTGACATTAGTTGGGTTGAAATTATTGCGAGAAAATTTGAACCCAAATCAACTTGTAGCCTTTTTCAGGAATAACCATTTTAACACTCTTTTCAAATATGAAAATAAATTGTTCCTGCTAGCTGCAGACATTTCCTTTCTACATTTGAGTTGTACATGGGAATTATTTGACAACGTAGATAATGACACCTCCTACTATGATAACAATTTTAGGTGCCTATCGAATCAGAAAAATTTGGAAAAAAATTTAAACCGTTCCATCATTTATTTGAGGAATTATGATAGGACTAGTGCCAAAAATAACACGCATTGTGTCAAGTCCAATACGTCCCTTTCCAATAGTAAGAAGAAGAAGAAAAAGTGTACCTTTATGTAGCTTCGGTGCGCTTGCGCGTGTGTTAGGTGCCTATGTGGGCGGGCACTCACCCTTTAGAAGTGCGCATATATGTGCATGTATACATGCCCGCACATGTGTGCAGGCCGTAGGCCCCATATATGACTTATTTGCGCATTTTTACGTATATGTGATTATCCCCCATTTTGGCTTTCTCGTTTTTTTTTTTCTCTTTTTTTCAAAGTGCCAGAGCGAATTTTCGTCTCTTTTCCTATATCCACACCCCTCTAGACATGTGTACCCACATGTGTCCCCATTTTAAATATGAATGATACCTAAATGTGTTGCGCATGCATTTACGTCTCCCCTAATTAAAATTTCCACTTTAACTGAATAAGTAGTGATTTATATATTTATGTGTATGTCTTTCTTTCGATGCATATGCATGTGAACGGCTGCGTACAAGTAGGCACATGCATATAGATATGCGGTTTAATTAAAATTTTTCGTCTACCTTTTTTTTCTCCTTTTTTACCTCTTTGCATTTAGCTATCTTTTGACATAATTGGGAGAAAGGTACTTCATTTTTAATGCTTTTTTTTTTTTTTTTTAAACGTGTGTGTGTTTAGGCATATATGCATTTTTAAGTGCACGCATTTTTAAGTACATGCATTTTTAAGTGCACGCATTTTTAAGTACATGCATTTTTAAGTACACGCATTTTTAAGTACAAGCATTTTTAAGATATCCTTTCGAGCAACCCCTTCAACAGAAGAGTCTTCTCCCTTAGGCAGTTTTCATTGCAGAGGAACACATTTGTATACCTCAAAATAAAGTTGTAAAACGTTAGCAACAATGTTCTTTCCTTTTTGTCGACAAAGAGGAGGACATAGTTTTCTTTTCCACCGTTGGTGAGGCTGTACAATATGTCTATGAGCACCACACACTCGGCACAGTTTAGCAATTCTACCGCATCTTCCCTTTCTTGTACATTAGCCAATTCGCCGTTCGAAGGTGACTGGGCAGTTAGTTTTGTTTCCCCATCAGCATTGGGGGAAAGCCCTGCGCAGGCGCCATACTGCAACTTCATTTTTATGCCCTCCTCATTATCCACATTTTCAAATAAGGACAGGAAGTTATTTTTAAACAGGGAGTCGAGTATATCTACGTAAATGTCCCTATCGAGGTTGAACTCGAATATGCCTTCATCCAAAAAAGCAGTTTTGAGAATATCGATTTGTTTTTTGAAGTTGCTTTTTATTTCATTTGAATTCCAAAGAAGCTCGAAGTTTATCTTATTTTTAATTTTGTTTTTCCCGATGCTTCGTCCGCTGGACATGGTGAGCAGGGGCGGTTTCGTTTCTTCCACGTCGCTCAGCGCGGTGCTATCGCTCAGCGTGAGGCTGCTGTCCGTGTCGTGGTGGCTATCCGCGTGGTTATCTATGTGGCTATGCATACGTCTATCCATCTGGCTATCCCTTTCGATGTCCCTGTCCCTATGCCGCACATTGTTGTGTTCCCCCTCAGACGCCGCCTCCACGCTAGTGCTTTTTCGCCCCGGCGCAGTCCCCCCATCATCCACCTCTCGATGGGTTCTCCCTTGAGCGAAATGCCGTAGGTATTTCCTCTCCTCACAAGGAGAATTCCACCCCCCAGATGCACACCCCGTACTTGGCTCCTCCGCGGTGGAACCCCCCTTGAGGCACTTAACACCATTGCTATTATTTTCCAAGGGGATCACTTCTTCAGTGTGCTCTCTTGATATAAGTTGAATAGTTAACAACCTTGGCTTTAGTTTGTATCTATCTAGAAGGGTAGAAGTGTACTCAGCTTGTCTCCTCGCCCGTCTTTTAGCATCATTTTGTGTTATCACATTTTGTAGTAGGTGAATCGATTTCTCAATGTTGAGAGTGGAGCAGCAGTTCATATCCTTTGCACACTCTTTGGAAGATTTAAAGTCCTTAAGGGATGATTTATAAATTTTTAGCCTATATCTTGCCATCCCCCTTAAGTAGTATGCCTTTAAAAGAACATACTTAATATTCAACGCGAGGGAATTTTTACCTATGCAGTAGGTAGTACAATTTTTATGCTCAGGCAAAAAATAATTGTAAAATAAAATTATGGAAGAACAATCATTGATGCTTTCAAAATAGGAAGACAGCCTCTGATACACTAATGATCTGTTTACGAGAACTTTAGTCCTAAGAATGCTTAACTGTTCAATATTTTTGTTCAGAAAAATTTGCCTCTTTTGGGAGAGTACATCTAGGTATAAGTCATTATCTAAATTTTGATCGATCTGTAAAAATATATTATTGTTGCTTAGTTCGAAGTCAATGTAGTTAATTAGGTCATTGTAATTTTCTAGGCATTTATTGTACCTTTTGTTTTGGTAGTTTATTTTTCCTTCTTCGTTTTTGGACAGATACATGTCGTGCACTTTGGATCGGAGATTCACTAACCGGTCTTCTTCGTTTCGTGTGTTGAGGACACAATTGGTACTTCCAGTTATCTCACCTTCTGTTTGCACTTTGCCGCCCCTACTGTTACAGATGTTGGTGTTTTTTCTTCTTTCCGTCTTAGCAGTAGGGGCTAATTCGTGCATTTTACTCTCTCTATGAAGTGCCCCCTCAGAATGTCTTCCCCTTTCCGTTTCCTCCGGTGCTGCCCCACTGCCGCCTCCACGATGGACAGCTGACCCCTCTTCGTTATTATCAAAATCGTCTATCTTTAGTTTGTCCCACGCATTGTAGTAGCTCTCCAGCGAGTTTTGGTCTCTCTTTAGGGCATCATTATTTCTTCTCCACTTTGTTCCCCCGTGAATGTTGTCACCCTGGGGTTTTACAGTCTGTTGAGCTTTCCCATGGGGTTGCCCTCCTTGTCCATCTTCTCCCTTCTTCCTCTCCGGTTTAGCGGCAATCCCGTTGCTTCCCGTGGCAGAGCCATTTCTTACTGAGGAAGGTTTCTCCTTCCCACTACTCCTTCCTACCTCTTTGCTAACTTCGCTTTGCCAGGCGTACAGGTCCTCAAAGTATTCCTTTATCTCTTCCGAGTTGTGCTTCAGCTGCTTGGCAATTTCGACGTGAGACTGAGCCATTTTGCGCTCAAGTTTGTCCTCGCGTTAAGCAAGTCGGCAGGTTAGCAGGTTAGCGGGTTAGTGGCAAAGTGGATAGGCAGATGGGAGAATATAGGAGCTTGTTTTCCCTGTTTAATGCTTCTTTTCCCTATACTGCCAAAATTTTCACTTTCTACACAAAACCGTGCACACGCGTGTTCCTTCTTCAAATTTGCACACGCACAGTCTAAAGTGCATCTACGGGGATCTCCCCCCCCTCAATCGTAGGCAGGAAATAAATTAGGAAGACTTTTTTTTTTGCCTTTGTTAACCGGGTGTTATATTGTGGTACATCATCTTGTGCTATTTTGTGGACCCCCTAAGGTTGGTAAAACAGAGAAACACAAAAGAGAGCAAAACATTTCTCCGCTGCCATTTGGAAGATTTAGATGGCAACCCAGGTGCCGGTGCTTCTAGCGCGCCCCATCGTTGGGTCACCTCGTGGGGTTCTTTTTAGTTGGACGTGCTCCGGGGGCATTTCAGCCCTATTTTGAAGATTCCACACGGGGAAGCGGACAAAGGGTAACGGTGCGCTAGCGATACACTTCTTCCTTCACTGTGTGAAAATAAGTATGTTTGTATCCAATTCTTCCAATTTTGTGTGCAATTTTCGCGCCTTTTTAGGTGGGCTCCTTCTCATACTCCACCAATGCCAATCATTGTGCCCCAAATTTTTACGCACGGCGTGTGTGCACCTTTCAGTGTGCTAAAAAAGTCGTTTTATTATCTTAACCGGACAGAGGGCGCCATTCCCGCGTGTGAGAAATTTCTTATAAGGTATTAAGCAGTCACTAATATAGTGTGTTTTTGTTAAAACAGAGATTTTGTTTTATATACATGTATATACTCTATATACACACAAACAACACGTATATATATACAATACATGTAGGATTCATAAAACAGTGGTGGAGAGGAGAAACATATAAATAATTTTGTTGGGGTTACTAAAGAGTGATGCTTTTATACACAGATTTTTGCATAATTTCAAATATTAAACAAAATATATATAGGAAACATATCTAAAGATACAAACAAAACTTATTCAAAAATGTAGTAAACATATTAAAAAATCTATGTAAACATATTCAAAAATACATGTAAATATATTCAAGAATACATGTAGACATTTTTGAAATGTATAATAAGATATTTAAAAATGATTATATACAGATTCTAAATTCAAACCGTACAATCAAACACACCCCGTTTTGTAAGAAAAAAGGAAGAAAATTCACAGCAAAATAAAAAAAAGTGTACTGGATTGCGTTGAAATACGGCAAATTGTTGAGGGACAATACGAATACCCTACATTTTGAAAGGGACAGGCTACGAAACAGGCGAGATAATACAAAAAAGACCAGATAATACAGAACAAACGGGGTGTTACAAAACAGGCGTGCCACTACAAAAGGAGCATACTGCGCAATGGACACACAACAATCTGGGCGCGCCGCAAAATAGACGCACGACATCATAGGGGCGCCTTGCAAAGCAGGGAGCTGCGAAACGGCTGCTTTGCTAAGTGGAGGCGCTGCAAAACAGCGGTGTTGCGAAAAAGACGAGGGGAGTGGGGGGATGCGAAACTTGAACGTTGCAAAATGCGAGTCTACAAAAAATGGAAACAACTCCGCCAAAGTCTCAGTTCTTCTCATAGTGCTTCTTCATGGGGCCCCAAAAAGGCTCAGGGTTCAGCAGGGTGAACAATTTCACATGATCAGTATTCTCTTTATTACTGACAGAAATATCGATATTGTCAATGGTCGAATTTTTTTTAAAAAATTCATACGACAATAATTTCTCCCTCAACTTATGATCCTTTATGGTATTTATGGAATATACTTTTTTGGGCCTCCCTTCCGTGGCTTGGTTGTTCTTACTGCTGAGTGGGTTCAATTCCTCCGTCTTCGTTTCCACACCATTGGAATTCCTCTTTTTGGAATTTACTTTATAAATAATGGCACGAAAAATGTCCATAAACACATTGTTAGGAGCATTTGTCTTCACACTATCTGGATCCTTGTGAAAATACGAAACTTCATAATTCAAATTTAGTAGTGCATTCACGAACAGCTTTCTAGAGATGGAGCACAGTCTAAAATTTCTAAATAGGTCTGGCAAATTATAATACAATGGAATATTTATTTCCTGCTTTAGACATCGAAAATTTATTAAGATTCTATCCCTCGATGTGATGGTGTTTAAATTATAGTCTTGTAAGTTTTCCAGTAACGAGATACACGTGTGGATAAATTCAACATTGTGCAACTTTCCGATATAGATGGGGCCACCTATCAGTATTTCTCCTCCGCACTCTACACACTTGTTGGAAATGGTCAATTTTCCGCTTCTGTATTTATTCCCTATGGCGGGATTGCTCTGCGTTTGTCGGCCCTTTGGAGATGGCCCTGCTGTCGCGTCAGCCGTTGCGTTACGGGGCGTGCTGCCAGCCACATCTCCCGCATTTTGTGTGTGCGCGCTATGCATAGTATTTTCCATATTGCCCCCCTCCTCGCCATTGGTTAGTCGTTCAAAATTATCTTCATTCTCTAGCAAGTTATCATATGGTACCTTATCAGCCGTATTATTCTCTTCCTCCACATTCTCCGCCGTATCCCCATCAGTCGCGTCGTCCGCGAAGTCTCTACCTGTGACTTTTTCCTTTTCATGAGCATGCTTATTAGAATCATACATATGGTCTAACTGTGCATCTGGAATATCTTCTGCGCCGTGCACATCCTCCTTTTCCCTCTTCTCTTCTTCCTTTTTCTCCTCCCCGGTGTTTAAAAATGCCCCATCCTTATGCTTCTTCTGTTTCCACCTCTTGTAGTGCTTCTTATTATCTGCTACTGACATATTCCTATCCTTTTTCAATGCCAAGGGGTTGATATAAAAGCTGGAACAATTGTTGCACTGATAAACCATCCCACTATCGGTGCAGAGGTCCTTTGTCTGTAACGCATCATCCAAGACTTGTACTAATATGCGAATGTAAAAGTCAATGTTAAGAGACGAAAATGGAATAACGCACTTCTTATACTTGGAGGCAATCGTTTTTATTTTGTAAAACAGCACTCTTATGCTATACTCCTTATTGTAATGGACTCTCTTGCTAAATATCATGCTGTTATATTTGTAAAAAGAAACGTCCGGGAATTTTCCATTCAATACTCTCATGTCTGTATTTGTTATTAATATGAAGAAATTGCTTCTTCCATATTTTAGGCAGCTTTCCAGGTACTCTATGGACGATCCGTATGGGTCTATGTCGATTATATCGAACATGTACTTTTCGGTCAGTTTGCACCTTTGGATAATTTCATCCATCATGCTTTCTCTGAGGGGGATTTTCTCAGCTCCGTTTTGCGTGGCCCCGAACGGGTTTGTCTCTCTGTGGTTTGTTCCTCCGTTTGCTACACCGTTTGCTCCTCCGTTTGCCACACCGTTTGCTCCTCCGTTTGCCACACCGTTTGATCCTCCGTTTGCTACACCGTTTGATCCTCCGTTTGCTACACCGTTCGCTGCCCCCTTCAAGGGTTTACTCTCCGCTTCTGCTTTGCTTGACCTTTCGGCGTACACCGTTTCGTTCTGCTCCTCGTCCAGCATATCAATTTTGGTGAAGTCCTCCACATTGCTCGAGAAGCCAGTGGAGTCACTATCCTCTAAATTATGGTGATCCTCAATAGGTTTATTTTTCGTGGCTATGTTACACCTACAGTTGTTACCATTTTTAATACCATTATTATGATGCGAGGGGTTATCAATACTGATGCCTTCCTTAACCTCGTTGTTTCCTCTGCCTCTATTGTAATTCGTTATATATTTTAAAAATTTCAAAGCTTCCTTAAAGTAGTCGTTATAATCCGTGATGTTGTTGATGTAGGTAAAACCAACGTCTAATTTTTTCGTGTTTCTCTTCTTCGAATAAATGTTGTCCACATTAAGGATGTTCATAACGCTATTTGCATCATTACATAGAATTGTATACTTCTCCTTATTAATCTGATTTCTTTTAAAGTTTCTCCTTATCTGTTTACATGCATATTTGTCAATATCATTTGCAATGATGTGATTTATAGTTTCTCGTAATTCCTTCACATACCTTATGCTTCTTATTCCGCTTGCACTTAACAACTCCACGACGTTAAATCCTCTGAACTGTATTTTTCCGTTGTCCTTATTTTTATTTTTTAAATATATTTCTAACGCTTTTATCAGAATAATGCTCATGTCACGATTAAACACCTGGGCCTTGTTGTAAAAAATGTGGTTACTCTTTTTCTTTATTTTCACACTTCCTTCAAATATGTATTTGCTATTTTCATTGTAAAACGGGGTTACTCCCCCGCCTCCTCCTTCTTGTACTCCTCCTCCTCCTCCCTTTCTCTTTCCGTTATTTCCAATGTCGTTTCTTTTATTTGGTCTATTATATTTATTGTGAAAATGGTTCTTATTCTCTTCAACGAACTTTCTTTTACGCCTATCATTATTGTTGACTTCATTCTTTGTTCCTATCATTTTTTCTTTTTTTTTTTTTTAATGAAGCTTTATGGTAGAGGTGCAATTCAGGTGTGCGTGCTCGACGTACAGACTATGGAATTGAGGACACAAATGCGTTCAATCCGATGCAAAATCACAAGTGCAGATGGCGTGCAAGTGTGCATACGTACTGAACAAACGTTCTGTGAGTTCTATGGTATGTGCTTGCTAGGCGTATTGCGTTGGGCGTAAACACGTACAAAGGGAGAAATATGTGCGTACGTAACATACAGACGTTGTAACAATGTGCTATACAAATGTGTATTGCGAATACGTGCTGTGGGTTTGCTTATCAGTACGTGCTAAGCAAAGGGAGGTACAGTGCATACTGCGCGTGGGTACTACACCAGGGCTCATTATAAACGGGTTTGCAGCTAACACGTGGGATGCGTACGCGATGTGTGTCTGGCGTGTATGTGATGTGTATTCGATGCGTGATGTGATGAGTACGTGGTGAATAGAGGCTTCCTATGCGGACAAGAAATTCATGCTGAACTCATAGACTGCTTTAAGTATTGTACACATACGCGGCCGGACGTACTGTACACATGGAGGACTCATAGAGACTACAAATTTGCATTCTAAATAAGTGCAAAAGAAAGAAAAAAAAATGTATGTGCTATATGGATGTATGAACAAATACGTAGATTAATGTACTTTTTGTGAAGGCATTTCGTTCTCATAATTTCTACTACACCTTTGCTTTCAATAAAAAAAAAAAAAATGTAAAATAAAATGCGTATTGCGATAACATCATCATATAAACAGTTCACTCATTTTTTATTTTCTTTAGTGGAGGTGCAGCGTACATATACGAAATGTACATGTAATATTATAGTAAAAGGTATGGATGCGTTATGTTCCGTTCGTCATGCTTACTCTACTACTTTTTATTTTTTACTTGGGAAAAAACAAAAAGTAGCGTTTTCCTCTTTGCATTGTTAAACGCGAACATTTTCAAAAAGTTTTGGCAAAGCGAAATGAAACATGAAATGTAAAAGTTGCATACGTACATATATATGTATACAGTTTCTTTATGTATACAAAATTTTGCTAATGTATATATCACTAAATGAAGAGAAAAGGGAAAAAACAAAAAGGGGCTGTTTTATGTAAGAGTTTGCGGGTTTTCAACTTGGATGTTATTTTGTTTTGGCCTTTTCTTAAGATATATCTGCGTTTTGGAGATTCTTATGTGATTTTTTTTTTTGTTAATTCTCCTTTCAGTTTTTGCGATTTGATTTTTGTTTGTTTACAGCAGAACTTACTCCGCGTCAGATGTAATATTTTGGAAAAACAAAAAAGCGTTTTCGGCTTTTGTGTTTATATAGGGGATTCTTTTTATTGACGTTTTGATGTTTAATATAACATGGTAATTTTCTTTTCTACAATGTTGACGTTCCCTTTTTTGGGGATTTTTATAAAAATATTTTTTTTATTTTACATGAAGATAAAGAGTGCTTGTTGCTGATTGTTGTGGTTAGTTTTGCTTTTAATGATAGCCATTGCATAATACCTACAACGTATACAATTTTATTACGTGGTTCATATTATGATATATGATGGTATATATTTTTGCGCTTGTTTTTTATATTTGTTTACTTCCTTTTTTTTCATTATATATAAAGTGAAAGAGAGAAAAGCTTTTTTTTTTTTTTTTTTGCATTCTCGTGGCAGGCTCGTATTTTATTTGGTATCCTTATATATGCGCATCGTTTTATGTGCCATTTCGTGCGAACAAAAAAAAAAGCAATGGATTCAGAAAACGCTTTGTGTACAGTTAATTATTTTTATACGAAGAGAGGACTCGAAAATTGCGCATACTGATTTGTTATCCCTTTCTTATAATCCGAAAAATTCGCCTTTTAAAGGGTAAATAAAAAAAAATGCATACAATTCCTCATCTTAAAACGCTTTATTATATTCTTGGCGCCTTAAATTTCTTTTATATGTGAAAAAGGAAACAGGTGCAAAAACCAATGTTACATTCGGGGGACATATTCCCAATAAGCAGAAATAAAGCAGCGTTCAAGGGATAACATTAGAGGCTTATTATATGCGTTATACCCGTATGATAAAAATACAAGAAAAAAAAAACGGTGCGCATTCGGCATCGCACTATATTACGGAAATGGCATATACCACAACGCCTTCACGATCTTTTAATAAGTATCGTGTTATGCGTGTATTATTTATATATTGCCTACGCAGTATTTTATTGTATATGTGACACCATCCCATTTAAGTGGAAAATGGGCGACGCCCCACCATGTGGTCACGGAAAATTGCAATTTTTTCCCCTCTTTAAAGTTATTCTCTCATTTAAAAAAAAAATACATACGTGCGGAACGAATTAACGCAGCAAATTTAAATTGCAGAAGTTAACTGTTGTATTTTTACGCTTTAAAAAAAAAATTAGCGCACGCATCTATGCCGCGAACGTTACGCACAAATGGGGGCAAACTTTTGACCTCCACCAGCATTGTGTTTTTGCCCCTGCGCACGTAAGCATACATTCGTGCAGATACGTATAACATTTTTTAAACTTAAACAGGAGTTATTATGTAGAACTTGCAGAATTGGCTAAGCAGCGCATAATAGAAAGGGGCAAAAAAAAAACAATATAGTGCAACAGTCCCTGGCAACTTTTATAACGATTTCCTTAAGCTTGACAGACAACCCTTAGCAAAAAAATTGCACACTGATTGTCAAAACTCGTGTTAGTCTGTTTGCGCAAAACTGCTCCATTATGATCGTGCAAAATGTTCCATTATGATAGTGCAAAATGTTCCATTATGATCGCGCAAAATTCTCTATTATGATCGCGCAACCTGCTCATATGACCCATTCGTTGTTCTGTGATAAGAAAGTATACATGCCTCCACATTATCAAGATCTCCCGTACTACATTTTAGAAGTAATGAAATAACCCCCTGCCCAGAGCGTGCTACAAACGACTTTTCACTTTGCTGATAAATCAAATGGGGAAGGAAAAACGGAAGGGATGTAGAAAAAGCGTACTGCTGAAAAGGCATGTATGCCTTCTTTCTTGTCCCCACATTTAACTGCATCCTTCTTTTTGCTCCCTCCCTTTTTTGTTTTTTTTTTTTCCACCGCATGATTATGCCATTTTTTTGAACCAAGGTAATCCCCAAGCTAAGTTGTCCACCTGGATAATTACACCGCGGCACGTCACAATTAATTCCCGCGTGTTTACCTCACGCGCATGTAACGAAGAATGTGCGAACAGTTGCTATACACACATGCACATGCGGTCGTATGAATATGTATGCACAGATATATATGCATATGCGTACTGCCACGGAGCACCGAGTTTAACTTTGCCGCACAAATATAATAGCCATGCGTCAAATTGGTGTGCTGTACGTCCCTTTGCAAATGGAAGTCCTTACATTATGCGCGCATAAGTTCTCCTTTTTCGACAAGCAAGGAATTGTAAAAAAACAAACAAACAAACAAACAAACAGTGATGTGATTTCCCTTTGAAAAAAAATAACCCCCAAAGCACTTGAAGTACGCAAGACAAAGAAATTTCCCTGTATTATTTGATGCAAGCCCTCCAGCACAAACATGTGAGTGTATACATATACGTAATTGAAAGATATGCCTACGTACATGTAAACACACATGTGCGTTATTCCATTTAGGAATCGAGGCCAAAGGAACACAAGGGCAGAAGAGAGCAAAAATGTAAAACCAGTTTTTTGTTGTTCTAGTGAGCAAATGACAAAGGCTTCCAATAATGCCCTGGAAAAAAAAAAGGATACACGTGCATATAATATATATATATATCTTCCCGTGTATGTGCAAACGCTCTGTAGCGAAAGTAGTCCCATTTGTGAAAAAAAA
>NW_008481836.1:566420-568707 GCF_000524495.1 Plasmodium inui San Antonio 1
AACAGAAGGGCGTAGGAACTCAACCTCCCAATGCACTTATATCGTGGGTATTTCCTTTTCAACCATTTCCATTTTATCATTTGGAGGTGTTCCTTTTTTTTCCCCCTCCGTTGAGCCACTAACTGTTGTAATTCCGCTTGGGGTTCCCTTCGAATGTCCACTCCCAATTAAACAATGAGAAGAAGTGAATGTCCTGACTGGTTGGTATTGTTATCGGCGTTATGTCGATGTCCCTGTTGAGCTCATTATCTGGGACGATGAACATGTCTTGAGAGCTTCCGTCGCTTTCCTGCAGATGTTGGAAGGTTACGATTGAGAGGTGTGTGTAGAGGGAGAGTGTACAGGGAGAGTGTACAGAGAGAGTGCCGAAGAAGTGCGCCATCGCCACCGCATGCCAACATGGTGAAATATTCAATCCCTCGATGCTTAAACATCAACATGGAGGGGGGAAAACTCCCCATGTGAAAAACATACCGTTTCATTTTCCTCATTCTCCGTCGTAAGGTCAATGGTCTCAAACTTCTCGTAGTAATCCTCATTGGTGTCATTCTCATATTCCATGTCATCGTTGTAATAATAGGGAAGCAAATTGAGGTTGTCCTGAAATACAAACGCCGGTGGTGGTGTAGGTCTGTGTGGGGAACACACATTTGGGGGCCTATGCACATGAAAACAAATGCGTTCCATAATGAGCAAGGCCATCTAGCGAAACGTGCGACAAAACCACGGTCTTAAAAATAAGGGGTAGAAATGAAAAACAAATAATAAACAAAAAATAATAAATAATAAATAATAAACAATAAATAATAAACAATAAATAATAAATAATAAACAATAAATAATAAATAATAAACAATAAATAATAAACAATAAATAATAAACAATAAATAATAAACAATAAATAATAAACAATAAATAATAAACAATAAATAATAAACAAATAATAGATAACAAAATTAATTTATTACGTCTAAAACTTTATGCACCAGGAGGGACATGTATGGCCTGGTCCACGAATTGTCGTAAAAGTAAAAGCTCCTGATGTAGTCCGAGTTCTTCAGCTTAGAATAAAAATCGTTGTCTTCCCAAAGCTTGGATCTCACTCCCTTTTCATTCTGCATGTGAATCATCGGAAAAAAAAGAAAAAGATAATGTGAAGGAATTCTTCCAACTTCGTGGTAAAACCCCCGTGGCAATAAATCCACATAAGCATATTCGCAAATTTCTTCACCTGTATGATTAACTTGCTTCCATCAATACTGTCAACCGAAGGGATTTCTTCAAAGAATTCCTTATTGTCCACTGCGTGGTTCAGTTTAGGAGGCAGGTGCGAAATGTGTAGTGGCATTAAGGCATGAAGAAAAAAATTAAATGTAAAATAAAATAAAAAAACACTTGTAAAAATGTTCAGGGGGATTATTAAAAACTGGCACACGTTCTCACGTATGCATCTACGGATCTATGCGAAACTCCGAGTGCATATTTATAGTGCTAAACGCGCCTCGTCCTTAACACACCGTATACTTTGAAGTAATCCAGAACTGTTCTTTTGTGACTTCCGCATATCTGCTCGTAGTCGGCGAGAAGTTTTTGCTTATCTGCGTAGAGGGGCAGATTCAGAAAGAGATATGACGGGTATGGTGTCAATGTGGTAAATAAGCAAAGAGGGGAACGCATACGGCTGTACGTTTATACATGGGGTGGAGGAGCGCAGTGCTGTTCGAACTCTCTCCCTCCCTTATTTTTTTTTCCTTTCATTTCTCTTATCGTTGCTCCCTCTTTATGTCATACTGAAATCGCAACTAGCCTTAAATATACGACTCGACTCTTTGGCGCCCTTTCGGTTGCACGTGACTGAAAATGGGGGGAAGAGGAAGAATGTGGGTATGTACACATTGGTGAGGACCATGCGCAACTTGGCAAATTCGAAGGGAAGTACTCCAGAACGAGCATCGACGCATCCGCGGAGAGTTATTCGCCGATATGCCCTCTCAGAACAATCTCGCGCGTTCATACAGATGGGTAGCTGGTTTTGGACTTCCAGCAGTTTGTCCCGCAGGGCCTCGTTAAAACTGATGATATTGACAAGTGGGTATTTAATGATTTGTTCTGAGTTTTCATTCGCATTGGAAGCATTTACTGCCTGACTTTTTTTCATTGTCAACCATGACAGTATTAAGTTCTGCTGTTTGGGGTTTTTCTCTTCAATCTTATTCTGTGCTACAATGCCATCCAATTTGGTAATAGTTGCCGCTTTTTTTTCTTCCACACATTTCGCGTCTTCCGT
>NW_008481836.1:569201-571641 GCF_000524495.1 Plasmodium inui San Antonio 1
TATTAAAACAATTTCATGAAAATGTGAAAAAGGATGAAAATTTTTTTTTCGTGGAACATCTTTTCATGTGCTGAAAAAAGCAAAAAGAAAATTAAAGAATTTTGTCACATGAGGGAAATTATCCATTTTATGGATAAAGAGGGAGAAGAAAGCTATTTAATGCTTATTTTTTCCTTTTTTTCTTTTTTTTTTCTTTTTTTCCATTTTTAAACCCTTTGTGGTAAACCCCATTTTAATTACGTTTCAACGAAGCACACATTAAATGGATGTTTCTTCTCTGAGCACACACCGCTTGGGGGATACGCCACAGCCGAACACACACCCAAGGGGTGGGCATCGACCGAACATACACCCGATAGATTCGTTTTAATTAAGAACGGCGTTAAATGGGGACACCCGAACGAGTGCCGTGAAACTTCTGTTAACACTTTCCCATGCGCGTAAGCCATATGCGCGTGTATACATGTGTATGAGCCTAGCGAAATTCTCACCCCACCTGTGCATGCGAAGTAGCAGCACGCACGTGCCCACCTACACACGTACATTGCTACATGCCTGGATACATGTGCGCACAAGGCGCATAAGTTCTCCGTACCAAGTGTAAAACCGTGTGCAATTTCGGTTGCGCCCATGCGAAATGATTTCCACGCCCCGCTTGCGCAAAAAACGCATTTGCCCCTCTTCCGAATGTATTTAGAGGCGTGTCGAGGGGGAAAACGAATATCAAAGTAGAGACGCCAAGTAGATTAATTGCACGCCGCAAAACGCGAAAAGGCGGATATTCGAAAAACGGGGGAAAATTCCCAACCCGCTGTCGCGAGGCAAAAAGGAGCGCAAATGGAAAACACGGCTAAAAAGAAGCCTAACGAAAAGAAAGTAAAAAAACAAACGAACGATGTTAAGGAGCGCATACTGAGCGGGCGAGCCCTTCTCTGCTTCGACGAAGAAATTGAATTCGACAAATGCGGCCCTGTCAGTGCAGATCAGGTTGAGGACACGACAGACAAAAAGAAAAAAAAAGCAAGTGATGAAAAAGCGAAGAATACTTCGTTAGACAGTGCAAAAATAGGTCCCAAAAAGAAACGCCTCAAAAAAACGAAGGAAGGGATAAAAGATGAGACACACGATACCTCAAAGGATAAAGAAAAAATCAAGGAAAAAAAAGAAAAAAAAAAAGGGACGGAAATTCCCAACATTAGTAACAGTAAATACAATGATGGTGAAGACGAAATTAATATTTACAAAAATGTAGATAAGGATGGCCCATCAAATTTAAACCAAGACGATGTGTTTAACGAGGTAGACACCTCCACCAATAGTTCTGCAAGCCCCAGGATTCAGAGAAATAATATCGAATTGAAAAAAAAGAGTTCGTCAAAATTCATAAAATTACAAAGTAGTAACAATGGTGAAGTGTTGAATGAAGAAAATGATGAACAACTAAATAAATGGATCGAAACTTTGCCAAGTATCAATTCCGAAATAGGAAGCTTACTGAATAATCCTCTCCCCTGTTACAGCATCCTTAACAATATTAAAAGAATCAACAAAATAAAAAGTATCGCATATAATGAGAATGAAAATGAAAATGACGAAATGTTGTATACAATTGAAAAATCTAGTATTATGTTTAATTCGATAAAACTCACCACCAGGGAAAAGTACATCATCAGGTTCCTGTGCGAAGGGTCTTCCCACACTTTATCCGAGTTGGTCGAATTGTTGTTTTATGTCCTCAACAATGACGAATTAGTACGTGATAAGTTCCCTATAAACACCGCACCCAGTTCTGACAAAGCAGGAGGCAACGCTACGTTTGCGCTGAACCAAGCCGATAAGAACCAAAACGGGGAAGAGACCAACGAGCCGCTCGACAGAGGTGACGAAAATGAAAAAAGTCGCGAAAGTCACCAAAATCAATGCCACTTATCCATGGATAATTTCTCCGATGAGGAGTACTACTCTGACGATGCTGAGAAGGGAGACTATAACATCCATATCAGTAGGGAGGACCTCCTCTCAAGCATCCCCATTTTACTGAGCAGGAAAAGTCTAGGAGATAATATGAAAAAAATGAATGTTAGTAAAAACGAAAATAACGAAAAGGAATGCCTATGGGTTTGGGAAAATGACAACTACGAGATATTCCCCTCGTATTATAAAGAAATATTTAAATATTTCAAAGAATTCAGAAATAACCTAAGCAAAATATATAAAACTTTAATCAAATTAAGGAACTCTATTGTGAGTAAGGATCTACAGAACATCATCAAAATACATGATTATTTAAATGAGCTGAAAAAGAAACAATATCTCGAATCTGAAAAAAGATGCAGAAAAATTTTAATTGAGAAAAAAAAAATCATCAAAAAAAAAATGGACATGAAAAAACAAGAAGAAAAAAAAAAAAAAGCGGCAACTATTACCAAATTGGATGGCA
>NW_008481836.1:572586-575741 GCF_000524495.1 Plasmodium inui San Antonio 1
TTTCTCCCTTTTCACCTTGCGCAGTAATTAACAAAAACACGTGGAAGGAGTTCAACCTGATATATAAGGAGAACATTTACGGATGCCAGTACATGTCTTGGGGAAGTAATTACCACCGATTTTTCTCCCTTATATTTTTCCATCACGCGTTTGCCATTCGTGTTATTAATTTGTACTAAATCATACCTAAGCTGCTTTCCAACACGTGTGCATATTTCTCTTCCCCCATTTGGCAGAGGAGAATAACCCCTTCATATACCTCTCCGAAAGGAACAATCCGAAGAACACTTTGGACAATTATGACATTAAGAAATTAATAAAGGTGAGTGAGCGTCACAAAGTTATATCGCGCAGGTACTCACAGCTATGCGTTGTAGTGTGTACTTTTTTTTTCATGTTGCAATTATTTCTGTGCACACATTTTTCGTTTTTTTTTTTTTTTGAAGCATTCTCATGGGAAGGCAACCAAAAAGGATGTTCTAGTGGATCAATTCAAGCTGAAGTGAGATTAGCTTTAACTTTTTCAATTCCCCAATGCAATGTTATGCGACCGCTTCACAAATTCGACGTTATTTTTATTTTTCCTCCTAGAAATGAGCATCTGACGAAGGCCGATACGGAGCGGAAATTCAAGACTTATTTGGTGTACAAAAAGTGCGAGGATAACAGAAAGGTACTAATTAACTTTTGGCACGTGTAGACGGAGGAGGCAACTTCCCCAGGGAAACACCCTCATCAGGGTGTCTACCACGGACAATCTCAACGACACAAAGACTTCACTCACCCCTATTTGGTTTGTGATTCACACACAGTGTGTTCATCACCACGTTGTTTATTTTATTTGTTTGCACTTTTTTTTTTGCCGCAGAAATGGATGGCCTCGGAAGAGGGAATTAAATTATTTAAGAACGAGCAACTGCTGACCAAAATTTATGACATCCGCAAAAGAAAGCTAAACCTAATTACACAAAAAATGGAACAAGTGAAGAGACAAAAACGGGTGGACAAAGAAAATTTAAAAAAGGAAGAGAAAATAAAAAGGAAGGAAAAATCAAATCAAGAAAAATTAGCAAATAAGGACAACATGAAAAAGGAAGCAGTGAAGGACTCAGAAAAATTGGAAAAGAAGGAAACGATCACGAAGAAGGAGGCGGCAAATATTCTCCAAAAGATATCTTCAAGTAGCTCCCTGACTGGTAAGAAGAAAATAAAGAAGTGATAAAAAGGTGGAATCATATGTGAAGGCAAAATGACAACTTACAAGAATTGCTTCACCAAAAAAAAAGGGGAAAAAATGTACCTCCATATAGTTGGATTGGACACATAAAGCAGAAGCGTACACAACTGGGAATGACACAATGGGATAATTTTTTTTAACTTACACATTGTTATCCTAAACGAAATAGCCTTATGAGGATGGTCATTCAGAAGAACAATTTACAATTATATTATTCTTCTGTTTAGCTTTTTTTTTTTTCATAAGAAGTTACTAAGAGGGACAGAACTTAAAATGTGTTTTTATCGCCTTACTGCTTTCACACGTCCTCATTAATTAAACACATTTTTTCTTCAATTTTAATTTATATGGATAAAATTTATAAATGAGTTTTGTACATTTTTTTTTTTCTCCCTTTTTTTGACCTGGGTATATTTACACAATTGTCATATATATCCCCCTTTTGGCGTTTAAATTGTAAACTTTTACACCTTTTTTTAAATAACATCGTGAATTTTTTTTTTTTTTTTTTCCTAATTTCATCAGCATTAGCATCACCAACTTATATTTCCTTGCCAACTTCTTAACATTGTGATGATGACATAAACACAATTAGCTTTCATTTGCACATGACTCCTTCGAATTTGAGTAGGCGGATGCAACGACGGGTAGGCAAAAATGTGCTAAAATAGCATGCGTAACTGAGTTCCGATGAGTTCCTCGTTTGCAAAATCAGGTGAGTGTTAATTCATTTCTTTTTTTCTTTCTTTTTTTGCACTTTCCAAGTGTACGAAAATGCGTTAGCGACGAACGCGCGTCATCAAAAGGCAAACGGAAGGATTCACCCGCGACAGTGCGCATATTCGTCTTAGCTCCTCCCCACTCCAGGGTGAAAGCAAAGGTTGCCTATTTCCTTGTTTGTTTTATTTGTTTTTTCCCTTTTTCCCATACTATCACCCTCCCGTATGCGATCAGATGACCATTTCTACTTCATGCCAACGAAATGATGGAAAGAAACATCCTCAACAAGTACAAGAGCTTCTTCAATTTTGTTAACACCGTGAAAAATAAAGCAGAGAAGGAAAAGGCCCTGCGGTATAGCCAACATTTGTACTTAAAAAACATATCAAGGAGCAATTATAATGTTAAAAATAATGTCGATCAAATTTATGACAATAAGCTTTTCCTGAAGTACTGGATGAGGAAGAAAAGGCCTGGGGCCAGAAACTGAGAGTACAACAAGAAATTTTGAGCTAATTTTTTGCCAATAAATATAGAAACACATGAAAATTTTCACTTAATTGAACATGTGTGACCTTTGCGCTTACAAGAGAAATTACAAAGGGTTAGCGAAGCTGCGTCTGACCAAGGGGAAAATTAGTGATCCAAGAAAATGCACCCAGATTTTGTGCATAGCGAACACATTTTTCGTACAGCTTTTCCCCTTCAGTTGTGATTCCTTCATTTGGCTGAGAACATTTGCCAAAAAAAAAGAAGTATGAAATTGCTTTCCTCTTGCGTAGGAACATGCCTTCGAGCCGTAGAGGACCGACCTCCCGTGGGCGCGCGTCTTAGTTCCCCTCCACAGTTTTTTTTCTTTTTTGTCGTTTTTTTCCAATTCTCATCATTTTTCACCACTTTCAGCATTCTTCACCATTTTCACCATTTTCCACCATTTTTTTTCGTGCGTGCAAAAGGGCACGCTTGCACACGTAACCGGAACTAGCAAACGGCCAACTCGCCAATCGCCGATCGACCAAATTTCTATGTAGCCATAAAAAGCGAAAAACGCTTGACGCACATAACATTTCAACATCGGAAAAAAAGAATTCCTATTTTGAGCAATTTAATTTTTTTTTTTTTAAATGCCACAATAAGTGGGGTTAAATATTCATGCCGATTGTGACGTGCAAATTATATCGTCGCTGTTGTCGTGGTT
>NW_008481836.1:576098-577239 GCF_000524495.1 Plasmodium inui San Antonio 1
TTTCGAATAAAAAAAAAGAGAAACTCATAACAAATTGCATTGTGCAACAATCGTGATTATAGAACATGAAAAGCATGAATATAGGGAAAAACCTCAGCGAAGTACGTGAAAAAAAGAAAGATATCTTTTACGTTTTTCTTTTAATTCCGTAGAATATTGTACACATGTACTTTTTGGGATACCCTTATCCTTAGGAGACGAAAAAAGCAGTAGCTGCGTGAAAGTGGCCACTCCGAGTGGAAATGAAATAAAGAAAATGGGCAAAAGTGCAGCACTAATGCAGAGAAGGGTGGAACCCCGGCATCAATAGGGTATAAGGAAAGCGGCAATATGGCAGAAGCGTAGCCGCAATAAAGCAGTAGAAATGAAGCAGAAACGAAGCAGAAATGAAGAAAATTAAAGACAATTGCGAGCACGAGTAGAACCACCCCCACTTTGGAGCAAGAGAATGTGTTTCACACAAAAATTATCCCATTAGTTCAACTAATGTCGGAAGAAAAAGAAAAAACACAGGGGAAATGTACGGAAAACAAAAATGCCTCACATGTTTTTTGTTGCTTCTTTATTTTTGCTTGTCTTATATATAAATAAAACAAATTCCCGCGAGTAGGAAAAAAAAAAAAGAAAAAAACGACCATGTACTCAGGTAAAGGAAAATATGAAAATTTTACGATAAAAAAATGCAGAAAAAAGGTCAGAAATGAAATATAAAAGCAGAGAAATTGGCAAAGAAAGAAAAGAAAAGATTATGCAAAAAATTTGATGTATATACGGACCTTAAAACTTTTTTTTTTCCATTTTCGGAAATTGTAGAATTCAAAAAATGAACGCATTTGCATAAGTGTATAATGCGCAGTATTATAAATTAATTTTTTTTTTTCCGTAAATATTTCTCATAGAATTATTTCGATTGGAACAAGATGCGCCATACTTTGCACACTATTTTTGCACAAAAAGGTTGAAGAATGCTTCTTACCCTTTTTATAAAAAAAAAGGAAGGAAAAGATAAGCATAACGAACATACATGGCTATTTACCCATTTTCATTTGGTTTTCAAAAAAAGGGACACTACACGAAAGTGCAAATTGAAGGAATCGCTTTTCTTTTTTTATCTCCTCATGTTTCTGCTTTATCGAATATG
>NW_008481836.1:578645-633849 GCF_000524495.1 Plasmodium inui San Antonio 1
TATCTCCTGAATTTATTAACCCATATATATACATTTTTTTTTCCGACAGCTGACGCGAATTCTCCTATTTTTCATGTTTTTGTGAAAGACCTTTGTTCATATGTACGTATGTATGGATATACGAGCGTATGTACGCATTCTTGCAATTTTCCATTTCTATACTTAGCATTTTTGTGAAATAGGGATTATTTCACAATAGTTAAAAGAACTCTAATTAAATTTTTTTTTTCCTCTGCCTTTTTCTTGTTTCCTTTTTTTTTTTTTTTTTTTTACTCAATTTTATGTAACACTGCGTGTAGCCTCATTCTACTGTGTATTTCGTGCGAAATACCGGCAAAAATAATTACGAAGGAAAGAAAAAACGACTTATGAGACCATTTACTCATTTCCTGTACAGTAAGGAACCACGAGTCTTTAGCGAACAATTTGCACATTTATGCGTAGGCAAATTTCAAAAATGGAATAAAAAAGAGCTAAATAAAGGAAAGCTAAATAAAAAAATGTAGTAGTTTCACGCTGTAACCGACTATACCTCCGTACCTGCGCTCTCTACCCTATGTCCTTTTTTTCGTGTAAGTAGAGCTAAATACATTATTTTGATATTCACACATATAGGCAAGCACAAACGCGCACCTGCAGAGGAAACTGGCGCACGCCTCGTGAGAAATTGTCCGCGCCACTGCACACACAACTGCACTCTTATATGCACCTTTTTTTTTTTTTTATTTGCACACAAAATGAACTGCAAATGCTGCCACTTTCCAAATTTGTCAATAGAAAGATACGAGACCTTAAAATTAACGCAAAACAAAAAAATCACCAAGACAGATAACAACACGCAAAATAAAAAAAAACCTGCAACAGTCGAAGGGATAAACGGACCTCGTGTATTCACTAGGTGCAACACCAAGTGCTGCAATAACAACCATTTTGTTAATATTAGCAGAATTAGAGCCATTAGACAGCTTAAAAGTGGAATATCCAATGGTGGCGTGCTACCCTTGAAAAGGGTAAAAACGGATGGACCTTCCGAAGAAAAAAATAAAAAAATAAGTACTAGGGGAAAGATGAAAGCGACGAAACAGTCACATTTGTCTGCGAGTCTGGGTCACGCCAGGGAAAAAAGCTCCATGCTTTTCCCTGATGAACAAATACCGGCAAGAAGTAATGGTGAAGGGAGAGGCCGCAACGGAAGTAGTGGTGGAAGTGAAGTCGGAAGTGCAATCGGAAGTGCAGTCGGACGCGAAGTCGAGCGTGAAGTCGGAACTGAAATGAGAAACGAAGTAGGAAGTGAAAACCGAAGTGGACCGAACGGACGCATAGTGAAAATCTCAACTCACCAAAAATTCACAGGGAATAATAAAATAAAATCAATGGAGAAAAATAAAAGTAAAAGCTGCTCCTTGAGAAACATTATGGGTTCCAATTCGGTTCCAAATAATGACATCCATGAGGACACCTCGAATTGGGGCCAGCTCTCTGACAACGCAGAAGAAGAGGATCCAGATGCATACACTCCATCTAATGAGCTTCTAGACGAAAAAAATATCTGGGAAGGTGCCAAGGCAAAAAAGGAAAAGAAAAAAAATATGAACATTGCAAATGTTTATACAGTTTGTCAGGATGAGTCCTCTTTAATCATCGAAGAAAAGTATCCCTTGGTAGGAAAACACAAGGATGTGCTGTTAGGAGGAGACGAAACTGAAAATCCCCTTAAAATGAATGGGACTGGGTTTGGAGAAATGCTCATAAGTAAGAAGAGCTATTTAATTTCGGGTTTGGCGAATATGCCACATGATGAGAATAAGGATGAGTCCACGGAGGGCAAAAGTGGACATAGGAGTGAAACTAGCAGTGGACTTAGCATTGGACGTAGTAGTGATCGTAGCAGTGGGCGTGGTAGCGAGCATTCTAGTGGCCGCAGTGCCGACCATGTTAGCGATCGTAGCAGCAAGGTTAGTAGTGTTACTCAGCACGCCGACGGAAGTGCCAGGGACCAACAGAAGACCCAAGGAAGCCCGCCAAAAGGAAGCCAAACAAGAGACATAGCACACATAGCTGATGATATGCCGTTAGTACCAATCGGAGCGGAAGAATGTAAGAAGCCAAAAAATTTAAAGGATGAGGAATACGATAAAAAGAACCTCCAAGCAGACATTTCAATGTACAACTTAATTCGCGACATATGTAAAGGTTCCAAGGGGGTGAAGAACAAGGATGGGGAAGTCCTCCTCAATTTGGAAAACCTAGCCAGTCGCGAACTAGTGAAGAAAAACATGTCATCCAGAAAAGCGATTAATCATGTGAAGGAGAAAATATCGACAATTTTCCACACGAGTGCGGGAAAGAAACAGGACCCCACGTTTGGAGGTGGAAGCCTAGATTGTAATAATCAAATCCGTTTGCCCAATGGAGATGCAGTAGAAGCGCATATTGAGAAAGTAATCGCAGAGCAGGGAATCGAGCAGACGGGAGAACATGAAAGCGAACCCAGGGATGACCCGCGGGAAGACCAAATGGAACACCTGAGAAACCAATTAAATCACCATTTGTACAAAAAGTTAACAGATGATACAATTACCGAAAGTACTAATAACACCTGCTCCGATTTCAACGAAAGTACGCACAACAACAGTTCCCCGAAGAGCACCAAATTTTTATTCAGTATGTGCAATGACGAGGAGAGGGAGTTATGTGAGAAGATTACGCTGCCCAAGTCTACCACCAACAGTGCGGTCAATAGCATGAGTGTGTACATGGATTCTTCTTCATCCATGTCGAACGGAAGTTTATTCAATGACGTAAATAGGAATAAGTCCAACCTAACTGAGTACGAGAAGAAGGAACATGCTTCGTGCAATGTTCAGAAAAACAGAGATTGTCCAAATATAACTCCACTGAAGGACGGGGTTCCCCTAATCAATCATACCGTGCATGATAAAAGCAGCAACGTTAGTAGGAGAAGTGCAGTTCCTAGTAGTTCTTTCCCCGTCCATGGCAAAATAATTAATCTCGTTGGGAACAGCCAAGCACAGCATGCTGATGAAGAAAATAAAAAGGACATAATCGAAGAAGAGGGAAACAAAATAGCCAATCTGAAAAGAAGCATAAACTCAGATGTAGATTACAGTTTAAAAAAAAAATTAAGAATAGAAGACTACTCTTTACTCAATTTAAATATATATAAAAACAACCCCCCAGAATTGTACAAAAATAATAGCTACAATGCGTACATATTGAAAAGCCTACAAAATGCTTACCTAAGGGATAAATTATTGAACGGAACGCATATCCAAATCAGTAGCAGCAATACGAAAAAAGAAGGTGAAGTGCTGTCCTACGTTGAGAATAGCCCCTGCAATAGTACAGAAAAGTATAAGTACAAACACATCAGCAAGGGTGGCAATACAGAAGAATATGATGAAGCGGAGGGGTGGGATTTTATTAGACTCACAAATAATGAAATGGATGAGAAAATCAACGGGGAAGAGATGGCAAAGAGAAAAAGGAAGCAACATAACGATAGGAATAGCTACCATAATGATATACTACTGAATGGTATAGTATGCCCCCAATCGACACAACTTATAAACGTAGATAACAGTGCATGCAGAAGTAGCCCCTTCAAGGAACAGAACTTTAGCGCTACATATAAAGGAGGCGAAGCAAGTGACCATCATTTTAACAGCATATATACGAATGCTGCAAATTATTCCAACCTGTTGAAGGAAAAACAGTTGGACAATGTGCATCTGAATCTACATGATATTATAAACCTTCTAGAGAAAGAAAGAATCGGAAACTTATACAGTGAAGAAGAATTAGAATCCATAATAATTCCTGTGGGAGGGGTTTACTACGATTCTGGTAGACAAAAGTGGTTATACAATTATGACGATGCGGATAAAATGACAAATATGAGTAGGAAGTTTTTGTCTACACAGAGCTATTCTTATCATCAGTCCAGGCAGATGACACTACAACATAGGTACAACTACATAAGGAAGAAGTATAACATTTTTAGTAACCTTGATGATGAGGAGAGAACGTTCTTTGTCTCCATCAGTGGGTATGCAACAGGTGGAAGGGCTCCAAACGGGGGAACTCAAAACGGGCGAGATCCAAACGGGGCAGCCCCACACGGGGCAAACACCAACCAAAGGGTGAGCGCAGACCAAGGAAAGAACCCTCTCGCCAAGCTCTTGAACGAGTATGGCCACAACACTAGCACTACATATGGCTGTACTACCAAAGAACCAGGGATGAAACCAATAGAGAGGTGCAAACAGAAGGACGACCCGAAAGAACTACAACCAGAAGGTGAAGAAGCAGAAGAAATAAATCACTACCACAATGGCATCGATGAGAAGCGACGCCTTTTTTACAGTATAAACAAAAGCCCCTCCGACATTAGAGAAACAAATTTAAATGACACGATTAATCCGTTAAGTATTCAGACTCCCCCCAGCACTTCTACGTCTTCATCACATGAAGGCACTCATACAAACCGTGCAGTTAGTGGCATAGGGAAAGCTGACTTCCCAAGTTACAACATAATAAACGCAGAAAAGGAAGTACACACTTGGGTTGGAGAAATTTCCAAAAGTAACATAAAAGAGAAATCCTTCCCTGATGAGGTTCAAAACGCAAGTACTGTTACTCAAACTGGAGACACCTATGGAGAGTACTTCCCCCATAGTAGCCTCACCTCGAAGACGAGAGCCGTTCTGTACAAAACTCTAGGCGTAGAATTCTCCAACGATTTGGTGGACAAAATGCAGAACCTACCGAAGGAAAACATATTCTATGAGAGAGACAAAAAAAGATGGGTGATTAAAATTTTCGAAAAGAAGACAAACACCTTGTTATATTTCAAAGAATTTGACTGCACCGTTTTTGGATTCGTCTATGCATGCATCTTAACCATAGAACATAAACATTTATACCTAGACTATTTTCTAAATGAAAAAAATTACGATTTCTTGATGCAACTGATTCAGAATAGCTCCTTGAAGAGAAAGCTTTACTTCAACTCTGCAGTTCGATCGACTGGTCTAGGAAGCAACGGGAGCCTTGCAGGGGCCAACATGTTCTTCATGGAGGGCGTCAATGAAGAGGCGAGCCTAGAAACGAGTGCAGAAGCGATTGCAGAAGCAATTGCAGGAGCGGGAGCCGAATTTAACTACGACGCAGATAGCCAGCGAATCAAATCGAGACATAACCCCAACTTTGCCTACTTGGTGGATAACCCCGACGCGGTATGGAACGACAAATGGTTAAGCCGATTTGGAGAATTTTACCAGACGGAAAAATTTGCAAGGGAAAATTTAACCATGTATACTAGCGGCACATCGCTGAGCCAGCCCTCACAGCTAGGACATATTTTCCCCCATAAGAAGTACCCCTCGAAAAATGACTTGCAAACAACCCGAAATGATATGACTGATAGAAGGAAAATTATTCCTTCCTGTTTGCAAAACAGAATGGATGGAAAATATTTTACCAATGCGGTTGGCACAAACATCTGTGGCGGAAATGCCGACTGTTCGCGAGAGAAGGAGAAAGAGATGAACTGGCTACAAATGGAATGGCCCGATGTCGAACAGCTCAAACGATCTCCAAAGAAGGAGCATCATATTACTGAAAATGGACGAAAAAATAACCCCCGTGAGGAAGGATCCCAAAATTCCTTCGCTAACCAGATGGAGAAAATGCAACATTACCTCCCACACGATGAAGATAATAACAAAACGATGGTCAGAAGTAACGTCATAAATAACGTCATAAGTAACATCAGAAGTGACCTCCGAAGTGACTGCTCCAACGAAGTAGCCATCTGCAATGGAAATATCGAGACACTGTCTCCCCACAGTGAATTCCAAAATAGCGAAATTTCCAAGGATCAAGTGATAAATGCTGACGAGACTGATGATAAGAATAGGAAGAAAACAAGACAGACGAACCAAGTGAAGGCGAAAAAAGATTCCCTATATTATAAAAAAACGAAAAATTCAAAGGATGTTGTAGCAAATGGAAAAGACTCCACCCTTACGGAGGATTTGATGCAAGAAGAGACAAATAATTTGCTCAAATTAGATTCCTACATAGAATCGTTGGAAAATGACACGGGCGCAATTTCCTTGGCGAAAGAAACAATCCTTTTGCTTCTTAAAGACATTATAAATTGTATCCCCTTTCAAATGGCCCCCTCTTTAATATCGAGAAAAATTTACTACCAAAAAATTAATGCGCATGTTAAGTTTGTATATCATGCTCAAAATATTCTCGACTTGATGCCCTACTTCTTCATATTCAAGAATGTCATTAAGCAGAAGAAGCTGCCAAGTGACCAGTCCCTCTACATTTGCAACGTTTTGCTGTACGCCTTGTTCGAGGCGTAGGCCCCAAACTAATGCACCAAAAATGAGGGGTAAATCAAATGTCGCAACGGGACGCAGCAAATAGGGATAAGACGCCTCTCCCCCCCTTTTTTTGTAACTCCCTCTTGTCAAATGAGGCACCATTGTAGTTCATCCCCCCTTCCCCTTCGTGTATATGTGTATAGCACGCCTCCCCTCCATGCAGTACGCGACACTTGACATTTTCAATTTTGTTCCCCACAACAGTATTCACTTTTCCCGAGCTTCATGCCGACCAACGGTCATTAACATGTCGGAGAGGCGTGCCCACCGATTTATGTTTACAAATAGGAGCAGTCTCCCTTGGAGCGTCCCACGGGCTGGTGCCGCCTACCGCCACACCGTCGTCCATAGATCACGCATCTACGCCCCAGCTTGGGGCTAATATTTGAACAATGCGATTTCTTGAAGTTACGAAAAAATTAAAAAATGGCTACTCACATGTATATGCACGCGCAGGAACAATACCAATTTGTGCGTGCTCGAAAATAAAAAAAAGGAAAGGGAAGGAATTAATATGGCATAATTTATGTGCATTCATGCACAGATATGCGGAAGGAATTATCACTAAAATAAAAAGGGCCACGGCGCGGAAGAGGGAAAAAGCCTGCGCCGTGAAATATACACACAAACGCGCAAATGCACACAAAGCGACTTCACGACTTCACCCTTTCACGATTTCGCCCTTTCACGATTTCGCCCTTTCATGATTTCACCCTTTACCGCTTACTGCTTACCGCTCCCCGCTTCAACGTTTCGCGACTTCATTTGATCGGCCTGCAGACCGTACTGAACGTGTTTACGGAACTTACGTAGTAAAAGAAATCATCGTTCTTCAAAGATTTGGATGCTGTAGACACGTCCGCGTCCTTGTCGGCCCCCAGTGAATTAATCTTATCCGAGAGGAAACTCAGAATGCGCTCACAGCAGCGCCTATTCGAGTCTGTATTTTTCATATTGTCGTAAAAGCTAAGGGACGAAACTGCACATGAGTTGATTAAAAAGGAATACTTCTTCCTCTTAATCTGATCTTTTAGGAGGCACTGCTTACACTCCAAGAGGTGAAAGTAGCTAGCATCGTTTCCACTCCCCTTAGTAGACATTACATTCTGCATATCATGTTCGCATTCGTCATCCGTTTCTGCGTGTGCGTTTGTGCCTAAAGCGGAATGTTTATCTACATTCACCCCTGCATTGGAGGTAGCCACTTGGGTCCCTTGGCTGGCAGGAACTTTTCCACTTTCCTCATTCTCCCTGTTCCTCCTTTCCACCATTTTGGTGATTTTACTCATAAGTGTGTCGTACGTGTCACTCATTATGACAGACAAGACATACTTGACGTAATTCTTCACATAATAAATGGTCTTAACTATGTTATAGCGAACGTTACTTATCTTGTCAGTGTTTAGATCTTCCAAAATGACTAGGACCTTGTTCTCGATATAGTGCAGGGGGAAATAAACGACAAGTCTGGAAATGTATTGCAGACACGTAATTCTGCAGATGTGCTTACTAGATTCTTTAAGGTCACTTAACAGGTAAGTAATTCCTTTTTCAAAAAAGGAGAAACTCTTGGTCTTGATTAAAAAGTGAAGCGTGTCTAGAACTTCCATTCGGATGGAATAAACCATGTCTTTAGCCCCGATATTTATAAAGCTCCAGAAATCGCCATAATTTGAAGAAAAATTCTCCTTATTTTGATAAAAAAAAAAGTGATCAAAAAATTTTAAGTAATAATATAATGTACACCGTAATCTCCAATTCTTACTTTTAACAATTTCTTGACACAGTGGCATAATAATTTGTTTCATATCAAAAAAGGAAATAAGTTTCGAAATTTTGTGCAAACAAGTGAACAGATCGGATTTCAAATCACTTTCCTCTATCCTTATGAATAACAGAAATAATGGAAGGATATATTCTATAGATCCATTTTTGTCCAATATGTCTGGCAAGGAACATAACAATTTACACAGGGAAATTTTTAAATGCACATTATTACTATCAATGTCTCTTTTCAAATCATCAAAAATTTCATCCACTATGTTGACACTAATTTTTGAATGCACTAAAATATTGTCCAGATTATTTAGCACAATGCTACGCACATTGCTGTCTACGTCTTTCAGCAGTAAGAGAATGACTATAGATATGTCTTCACTCTTTCGTACTTTTAAAATTCTATGAACGTTATTTGCTAAAACAGCTCTTACTCTCCAGCTTTCGTCATTACATATGTTCCTCAACGTTTCTTCTAAATTTTTCACAAAGTGTGGATCACATGTTAGGATATCTGCTAATATGGATAATGCGCTTATTTGTACTTCGTCCATTCCATTGATGGGGGAAAAAAAACTTCTATATATTTCTTTCGCTCCTTCCCACAGTTTCTCTACAAATATTTTTCGTTTTTCATTCGTTTTGAGGGTGATAATTTCCTGTTCGATGTTTTTTCTCTCTTTCTTTTCGTCCCCATTTGGCGTGTGTCCACTTGTTCCGCTTGCTGCGGTTCTATGAGTACTCATCACACCATTCACTTCTTCCCTCTTTTCTAGTTGACCTTCCAGCTGTGCTTTCCTATCCCCACTGAGTGTCCCCCCTTTCCAATCTGCCTCATTATTCGCACCAGTTTGGAGTGCATATCCATGGGCCCTCCCAGAAGTTTCATCCCCAGAAAGTGCCTTCCCTTTCTCTTCTTCCCCTTTCGCTGAAGCGTACGTACAATTCTGGCTAAGTTCCTTATACCTTTTTAAAATAAAAATGAAGGAACAGAAAGTTTCACAGCAGGATTTCTTCACCAGTATGCTTTGATCTTGACACAATTCTAAAAACATCTGGATGAATGTCTTCATATATTTAGCTTGTCCTTCCTGTATGCACCTCTCGATTATTATTGGAATAACTTTGCTAACTCCGATTCGGTAGTTATCACTATCGCTACTAACCAGCTTCATCGTCTTAGGGCATATAATATTTATGAGTGTGCTACAGTCACATTTGTGTAGATAATTATTAAAGGCAAGAAAAGCGTTCACATTAATTTCCTTTTCGTACGTCACAATGAAATGGAGTATTAAGTCACATAAGGAACTACAATCATTTACATCACTTAAAAAATCTATTACGGTAACTAAATTATTGGACAATTCGAAGAGGACATCTAAATCCTCTTCTATTATGTTGTACAAAAATTCGATGAGTTCATTTTTTGTTTTTTCCATTCCTAAAATTTCGCATAAGGTTTTTATCTCCTTCATGTGTTTCAGTCTCGTCTTGGGGTCAGTTGCCTGTATCCCGTCAATAATCTCCTGCGCCTTCTTCCGCTCCATGGTTTGAGAATCTTGTTCTCACCTGTCTGTAGAGCGGGTTGGATCCCAGACGGGGAGACAAATGCGGCTTCGCTTCCGTGATGTGTTGTTATCCGTTGGCACTGCCTGGCATTGCTCAGAAAAATTAGTGTCACTTGGCTTTTTTTGTGCGTCCTTGTGAGTTTATTTGTACCGCCCTTCAACAAGTTCATCTGCTTATGTGTGTGCAGGTGTATTGCTTCCTTATAGCAGTCTACACGCGTAAAGGAACTAACCCATGGGCGATGGTGAACGAGCGCATGGATCCCTTATCCCGTGTTGCTCAGGAGAGTGTCACGTCCGTTCAAGTATAAATATGTAAATAGGGGAAATGGGACATACACGCATGTGTACATTCGTGCTTATATTTTCAAGCACACATGTCGCTTTTTTATTTCCTTTTCAGCGTCTGTGACGCTTTGGTAAAAATGTGCGTTCTCGTAAAACTATCTCCAGTCCCTGGCATTTTTTTTGCCATAAAGTTTGTGTCCTCGCCGGTTTGTGACAAGCTCTTTGCTATCTATTTTATTTTTATTTTATTTTTTTTTCCCTATTTTTTATTATTATTTTTTTCTTTGCCGCCTCCCCTCTCCCAATTTTGCTGTTTCGTTTCATTGTTGACCAGCGCGCTCGCTATCATTACGCACATTCAACAGATTTGCCTCCTATTCCATTCCGTAAAATCGGGAACAAACCAAGTGGGAAAAAAGGCCCTTCCCCAGAAGGCTTTATGCGCCTTTTAAGCAAATCTTAACAAATTTTAGGCAATTTTTACAATTACCTGCTATTTCCTTTCTACTCACAAGTCATATTAATTTCGGGTTTGTTTTCTTCACTTGATAATTTTGTTTTTCCCGACCTACATCTGGTTCGCTACATGGGCACGTCTGCAATTTCTCTACGGATCTCCGTGGGATGTCAAAAAATAGGTGCACTAGAGGCCGCGCTCGCGAAATGGTAACTGTTCAAAAAGGAATTTAGTCAAATGGTACCTTCCGCCAATTTTGTCCCTCTATTTTTTGCTGTGACTGCCCCCCACTGCCTGCTGCAATTCTACACATGCGTACATGTATATGAAGAGGTTAAAATAAGAAAAAGTGGGTCTACAGTAAGATGTGGGGAAGGCGGCGCAGGTGGAGCCCCCCTATAACTACGTTGGGAACTCTCTTCTACCATGGGACTACGGTGCTATATCATCTAGTGCCTACTTCCGACTTGGTACCTTAGGTATGTACACCTTAGGATTGTAAAAATTCAGGCACTGCTTTCTGGGGAGTCCCGCTGGGAGCACATTTAACGAGAAGCAGAACAGGGGAGACCCGGAACACTCGCCATTTCTATAGATATAGTGGAAAGAGTTATTTTTTTTTTCTTGCACTAAAGGATCATCCTTCGAATAGCATCTCTTTGTGGCGTAGTGTCCCACGAGTCGCCTTCCCCCAACAGTGTGACTACTGCTTCCAAGTTTATCCCTTGGTGACTACTCCCTAACATAAAACACGTCAAGGTGCTCAACAAATTCGTACGCATACGCCATGGGGCAAAACACAGCTTGCCCTTTCTGCGGTGTGGAAGTAGGCCCGGTTGGGTTCGCCTGGATGTACCGAAGCCTTTTCCAAAATTCAGTGGAGAAATTCCAAAAAATAAAAAAGGTGGAGTTTTGCAAAACGTGATTTAGGAAGAGATGCGTCTGTGCATCGGCTACTAAATCATAGTTGCCTTTTTCGAGTAAGTTATTTTCTTCATTTTTTATGACCTCACTAAGAAGTAAGTAATAGGGGTAGGATTTCTTTGATAGATCTTCCTGCACATACATATTGTGATAAATAAAAAAGGACGTTTTCCTCCTCGGCTTTATGAATGTATCTACAATAAAGTTGTAGTACTTGCATCCGTCTTCTTCTCGTTCACCGTTATGTGTACAGACAATATTCTTTTGTATCTCCTCATAGCATTTTCTAATGGGTTGGCCTATATTACAAGAGTCGGGAAAGAGCTCCTTTAATTCTTTGTATATGAGATTGAGTTCGAAATGACAAAGATTATTCTGACTGCTTCGCATGGATGGGTAGATGTCATAACAATTTTTATAAGGATAATAATTTTCTTCACAAGTGAATGATAAGTTATGGAGCATATTTCTATACCTTCTGTTCACGTAACGGAAAAATCGCTCGTCTATGTCATGATTTATGTATAAATTATTTTCAAACCTTACCATCGGTGATAGTACCAGATCACTTTTCCAAGTATACCCAGTGATGACATAATATAGTTCCTTAGAAATTTTCGCTACCTTTGTAAGTCTTAACCCTAAATGCTCCAGTGCTGTTTTGCCATTAAGTAAGATCTCAATAAATGATGTCCTTATCCCAGTTTCATAATTTAAGGATTCACTTTTTACTCTGATTTTTCTAAACCCGTGTAAAATACAATAGCCAAATATCATCTCCAGCAGGTCGCTTCCCAAGAAGGGGGAGTTAACGGGATGCGTTCTCTTTCCCAAGTAACTAACTGTGCACAAATCACGGAAAAGAACAAACCCGACAACTTCACTTTTGACACCTGGATTTTCAGCAAAAGATATTTCTTCCTCTTCGTATAACACACTTTCTGAATGTAAAAAGAGAGGCTTCTTTTTTTTTTCACTCTTCAGGGGTGCGTCCCTTTTATCAAAACAACTCCTCTCCACAATTTTCCTCCTCAGGTTGCTACTTTTTATTAGTACCCCTCTTGGTGAATGCCCAAGTGATCGATTCCCATTTCGGGGGGTTCTCCTCACTGATAACTCGTTTTGAAATTCCGATTCGCAATGGACGCTCCCGTTTTTAAAAAAGGTCACCTCTCTTCTGGCATATGGCCACGTCCCGTCTTCGCTGCATGCGAATCGCAAATTCCTGTATGATAGGGGAAATGGGTCTATTTCTCGTCCCTTGTCACCGCGCGGATGGATCCCACCGCCCCCATGGTTGCCACTTCTGTGGAAAAGTTCGCTCAATTTGGTGGGAACATTTTTGATAACAAACTTATAATGACCCTTCCTATGAGGAAAAAGGTTAAAAAATTCGTTTCTTCTTACTGCGCTGTCCGCAGAGATGTGATTCTCCTTCTCACCACTTCTCCGATTTGCCTGATCAGTTAGGTACACGTCCCGCAAGAGGTCATACTCGTATTCGCTTTGCAGTATGTGGATTTCTTTTCCACCTGGCTCGACGATCAACGGAGGGGGAGTAATGTCTGCATTGTTGTCTGCATCTTTGTGTCCATCCATTCCGTTCGTCCGTGGATCTCCGACCCGGTTGTGCTTATCACCACGTTGGGAAGTACCTGTTGGCGCCCTCGTGTTGACAACATCTCCATGCGAGTTTTTTATCGCAAAATCGAAATCTTCACCGTTTGTTTCGGCCTGCTTATCCCGTTTTCCCCAATTCCACCTTCGACCACCCTTCAGGTGACTCCAAAAGGAATCCCTTAATATGCCAAAATCATACAACACTCTGCTTTTCCTACTTTGGTAGTCCCTTATGTACAGCTTTTCATGATACCTCACGTACTTCCCAATACTGCAAATTCTAGATTCCACGTTATCCTTCACATTTAGTTTGTCTAATTCATCCTTTAATAAGGATTTTATGGAGTCAAAATCGGTGGAGAACATGACATTTTCGAAGAACTCCCTTTGTATGTTTTCATCCCGAGGGAGAAGAACGTCACTAGGTATCTTTTTTTTCTTAATTTTGTCTTTTATCTTTTCGTAAGGAGTATTCATCCTAAATGGTAAGGAGCTGCTTTGACTGATATACTCCTGTAATTTTTTTCTCACCATGTCATGTCCAAATACGTTTATTTCTTCTTCATTTGGGGGGCACTTTTCAACGCATAAAAAGTTGCTATATAAGAAGTGGTGCATAATACTTTTCCCCTTCTCGTCCAGTGTGGAGGATGACATCACATTGCTGACGCAGTCTTCAAAAGATGGAGCGTCCTCTCCGCAGAAGTGTTCTAGTGCTTCCACTAAGCTATAATTTCCTGATTTGTTCTCCTCCTGCAATCTCAGATGGTTTTGATGTTTCGTTTTTTCAGCTGATTGTTTGGTTAGCTTACTAGAGAGGCTCTTCCTCACATACAGTTCATCCTCCTGGTATTGAACATATAACTCGTTCATGTAGCATTCTTTAATCCTTGCTTTGTAGTTGATCCGATTTAGTAGGCTTATCAACTCGCGTAATTTATAATTAAAAACTTCCCTTTTTTGTTCTATCCCTCTCCACAGCAAATACGATTTGTTAGCAAAAAATTTGAAGTGCATTTTTGGCATGCCCCTTTCTTGGTCCATCATCCTCTCATCATTAATAAACGAATTTTCACTTTTTATAGTGTACACATCATTAGGGGAGTAAAATTTGCTATAATGAACATCAAACTGAAGACTAAAAAGGGTGTCCTTAAGTTGGTTCTGTTCGTAATGTTTAACCAAGGAGTACACATTTTCTGTGAACAAGATCTGCTTTTTGTATCCCAATTTGATGCACAAGCCGATTAAAATTTTTAGCATAATCTTTTCCCCCTCGGTTAAGTAAGAATGGATATTCAATTTTAATTTGCATAAATAGTCCCCATGGTGGGTCCCTACACTGGAGGTTATCACGCCGTTTGTGTTCTTCTCTGTGGATGCATCAGCTTCTTCCGCACTACCCACAGAGAGCGTCTTTTCGGAAGTTATCAAATGGTTTGATTTCATAAAGTCGCCATGATTGCTTGCTCCTTTTTCTTCATCACTTCTCCTCCTCTCTATGTCGAAGCCTACGTAGAGAGGATGTAGCACATCCTTACCATCATTGCATTTTATAATTTCGTATGAATTGTCATATATGTAATATTTACAGACGAAGTTTATTTCCTCCACGTGTTTGGATCCCTTCGAGTGAACCATGTCCCCATAGAGGACATCGACCTCTTTTATTCTTACATGAGATGAAAGGAAAATATTTTTACAAACCAAGTTGGAAATATGCTTAACAAAATTATTTCTGTTGCTATTGCATAAGGAAAGTAGCTTCAATTTGTGAAATACGTGTTCCGCGTCCAGAGTATTTTTTCCTAAAGCTAAGTCATCCCCTGTGGACTCCTCATAAATTTTTAGCAACTCCCTTTTGTTAAATTCATAAATTTGTATTGAGCTACAAAGCAGATATTTCAGGAAACAAATTGACAGGAATGAGATGAAAAGGGTTTTGTCCTTCATGTTAGGAGGAGAAGCACAGACAAATCGGCAGCAACAGCAGAAGAAGAAGAAGAAGAAAAAAAAAAAAAAACTACAACGTCTTAATTCTGCTTTATTGGCATTATATACCACACGTTAAAGAACGAACAAAAATGCTACTTCCTTTTTTCTTGTCCACCGACTAAGCACTTTAATATAGACTGGACATTTTGCATTTTCCCTCGTGTAGTTCGTCTTCACAAAATGGTTTATGCCGTATGTATGCTTCAAATTTTGAAATTTTTTTTTTTATTCTATTATTTTTAATTTTTCTAAATTTTGAAATTTTTTTAATTGTTTTTTTTTTTTTTTTTGGCATCATTTGAACACTTGTGAGTACCTTCTTTGCGTTGTCCATTCTCGTCAACACATTTTTTCTATGAGAAAAAATTACCACATTATGGCTACGTACGTATCACCCTTTTGATCTTTCCCAACTGTGAAGGCGAACCCTTTGCGCTTGAAATCTCTACGATTGATGGAATTGTCCTCCTTGTAGAAACGCCCATCTATACATGCACACACACGAGTGCGCATTTGCGGCAGTGGTACAAACTATGGCATAGGTAAAAAAAGGACTATGGATAATCTCCTCCCCAACGCCATTTTCCCACATTGCCACATTTGCCTCTTGAAATGATAAACTTGGTAGTGTAGCAAATTGTTACACTGCCAATCTGTCAATTGGAGAGAAAAAAATGGGAAAACGCATTTCCCGTTTAAAGTGCCTTTTTTAGAAAATGCCTAGATTAGCCCAAAACTCTTGTGCAGAGGGGAGTCACCAGCTGTTGCGCCAGAACAACTACACATATGCAGCACTCGCTACTTTCACAAATGCGCAATGTTAGCCTAAGGTCCCTGTCTTCCCACCACATTTAGATGAGCTCATCATCACAGAAAGTGGGTACAATACGGATGTGCAAAAAATGCTTCTTTCTTGTCGGCGGAGGTATGCGCTATCTGTAGTCGTTATAGGAAATTTTCCTCGCGATTATAACACCAAATTGAAACAAAATTCGCTCCTCATTTTGAGTGAATTTTTAACCAACGAAAGGCATACGCGTTGAAAAAAAGCAGAGAAGAAAGCGAATTTTCATGCGTGGAAAACCCAAACAGAATTGCGCTTACCCTCCATCTGCCATTTTACCAAAATAGCCTTTTTGTAAGACCCTCCCCAAAATGAAACCCATTCTGCATTTCTTCCTTACCCCTTTTTCGCAAAAAATTACGTCATGGAATAGGAACTACGTAAAATGTTTCACGATAAAAAAAAAAAAAAAGGAAAACAAATTATTACAGAAATTAGTAAAAACTGTGTGCATAATATTGAATGTATACCTTTTTTGAAAAACTGATATTTTTGTTTCTTCCTATTTTTCTGTTTAATCCTTCCAGGGAATACACACAAAATAGGCCTACGATCATCGATCTGTGGTTTGTTTTATTCCATTTTGTAAGTCATATGCAAAGGGCAGCACAAAAAGGATGAAAAAAAAAAAAAAAAAAAAAAAAAAAAAGGGATTTGCATTAAAATATAGTTCTTTTTTCTTTTCCTATTATATATATATATTTTTTTATCATCTATGTTTTGTGAAGGTCACTAAAATGAACATCAAAGTATAAATGTACACACGTTGAAATTGTATGCGGCAGGGGGGGGTTAACGATCGGCTTCTCTTTCACCTGTTACACCACACATGTCTTAAGCTATTTCATACTATGTTATATTATCTCATTTTGTTTCCAAAATTTTCCTCCTTCATTTATGCTTGTGTGAAAAGCACGTCGAGCAGCTCAGTCCTTTGTTTACCCGTTTGACGCAGAACAATAGTTTCTTTTCTTTTTTTTTTTTATTCACCCTTTACTTGAGGTATTCATTCCAGTGCGTACTTTTCAGCATTTTACATGAGAAGCGTCCTAAAAAAGGCAAACCAATTAAAACCAATTCGAATAAACCCGTGAAGGTCTTGATTTTTTACCTACACACGTATGAACATGGGCAAGCGATGTGCACATTTCGCCCCCTCTTAAGAATCGAGGAATTAACGAAATAATTTCCCATATGCACGTTCTTTTAAAAGAAGAAAAAAAGGAACATAATGGGACAAGCGAAACGCCGCGAAGAAACGCAGTGAATGAAAGCTAAAATAACACTTCCCGTGCCTCAGGTTGCACGGCAGGCTTGAAGCCACGTAAGAATTAACTTGGGCACATACAAAATATTGCACCTGTAATGTATTGCAATGCAAAAACAGAAATCGTATTTTTAAGCCAATAAATTAGTGCTCTCATGCGAATAAATTTATTCCGACGTATGCGAAGAACGCCCAACTTTCTTTGGGTTAGGTTCACGTCATTCTCGCTCATTCTAGCACATACACTAATTTGGGTGCGAATGCCGCTTTGTTCCCCAAAATTAACACAATTCACCAGTTTGCTAACTATTGCCCGTCGTGCCCCCCTTGACGAAGATTAACGAAACGCAGATGGATGCATTACAAACAAAACGGTGTTCATTTTGTTTTTCCCTTTCACGTATTTTTTTTTATGCTTGTATCTGCATGCTTAATTAAAAGGCAATAGGCATTTATTTGTTAATTTAGTCGTGAACGAAAAGTTTGTTTTTTTTTTTATATTTTCTTCCCTGTTTTTTCCCTTTTTTTTTGTTTTTTTTAACAAACTTGTGCGTAGTTTTTTTTTTCAGCCCTGCAATTATTCCCTTTTTTGAATTCAAATTTCCTTTTTGCGTAATCATGCTATGTTACGACGGTATAGTGACATTGCGACGTAGTGGCGTTCTGACTTAAGTTATGACGCCCTGTTGTTAACAAAGCGATGGCTCTGCAGCGTTAGGAGGTAGAACCTAGCTCAGGGGCTAAGCATAAACGCGTACAAGTAAATATATACAATATGCATATATATATATGCATACTCACATGTATACGCTTTCTTGTACATCTATGTACCAGCCTCACCACGTTAGAACAATAATACGCATACATATTTGTACTCGCAACTGCGAGTAGGACCAAGATAGAAAATGTTTTTCTCATATTTTTTTTAACATCTTGTGTCGTTCTTAAAAACCGAAGAGGAAGCAGTTGCCCACGCGCTTGGTACTGCGAAGGTTTTCCCACCCCCTCCGCCGCTCCAGATGTGATTAAGTAGGGAAAATTGACAACCTTGTTTAAAGAGAAGAGCAACAGGAAGGCAAAATAAGCGCAATAGCTGGCGCAACAATTAGCCAAAAGTGATCACAAAGCCGATCGCAGAATAAGCGCAATAATTGGCTCCCAAAAGGATCCCCCCCGCTAAAGCAGCCACACACCCCGCGGCGCAAACAAAATGATGTCCGTCAAGTTGCTAGCGCGGCTAGCGATTTTTAGCCTTACTTGCTGGCTACAGAGGATACACGCCCTACAGAACGAGTGTGACTTTAATTTCAGTGTCAAGTTGTTATCAAATATATATGACAAATACAATGGGAAGCACATAGAAGAGCACGAAGGAAACACAGACTACTGCACCAATTTGGAGAGTTTAAACTCGCTCAAATCCTTCTGGCAATTAAAATTGAAATCCTTATGCACAGAAGAAACGTCCATTTTGGATAAACAAGTATTTAACAACATCTGCAGCAAAACACACAAAGTGCCCCATGTAACGGTGAGCGGATTAGAAGTACGCAATGATGTGGTTAATATGGAATTTTTCTGCGCCCATTTCTTGTATAGTAACAACAAAGAGGTTATAAAATGTGTACGACATAACGTTTTGAACAATTACCTAGATTCTTACCACATAGCTTTTGATTTATCCGTTTCGCAAGAATTGTTAAAGCAGTCGAACCATGTAGAGGAAGTTTTAAATTTGAAAAACATAGACGGATTGGCTCTCACCAAAAGGATAATAGACGATTCCGTATGTAGAATACATTCCAGTGTCCATACCATTATGAATAAGCCTGACTTTGAGTTATTCAAAGCGTTAGTAGGGTTATGTACAAAGCTGGGGTTCCACAATCATTTTATCATAACGGATAATATCCACCCACTAACTACTCCTATATTTAATGAAATACCCTACAGTTTAAATTCGCTCCATTTTAATATACAAAATAGTACCATGTTTTACACAAATTATGAATATTTTGTGTATAATATTAAGATAGCCGATATAGATCACATCCTCGGTTCGTATATGTCTCCATCCGCCCTGTCGATAAGCAAACATAACTCGTACGTAACGTGGGCAGGACTCAACAAGGACAACACTCTGTACAGGAAAAAATTTACTGAATTGTATAACCTGCTAGACAACAATAAATATATCGAAAGGATTGTTCAGTGTTATAGTAAGTACACATCCAAGTACTATGGAGGTAGTATAAAATATTTTCTACGATATATTCCAGAGAATAAAAGAGATGTGATGCAAAATAATCCGAAAATTTTTGTGTACATTATTAATGGCATATGTAAGAATATTCCATCCATTCACAAATGTGTCGAGAAGATTATTTTCCTTGATGGAATATACGATTTGTACTTCAAAAACTTTATGGTCAATTTTATATACTACAATGCGGCCTGTATTTTTAATTGCAATACGGTAGACTTAGGGAAAATGATCAATGATGAACAGGTGTGGGAAATCCTTATGAACTATTTTTCAAATGCGTTTTTAGTGAATTATAAGAAGACCAAGAGTACTAACATCGCGGGTTCTAATGTCAACAAGGGTGCTGACAAGACGGACGAGTCTGCATCGCCAGAAACGTACGATCAACTGGCCAAGTCGTACTACACGAACTTTGACTACGATTATATTCATAGCGGTAAGTGGAAGAAGGAAATAAATTTGGAGGATGAAGAAGCTATCTTAAAGCCATCAGATGAAGCAGTCGAATTCGAATTCTACAATTACACCTTCCAGACGCTCGACCTGAGCAGCTACGGCTTCTTCATTCTGAAGAGCCAAATGGAGGAGGACAATGTGTGCAAAATTTCCTCGTTCATTGAGGCCAACGGGAAGAAGTACGTCCACGTGAACAGGTACATTGCCGACTTTTTCAGTAACAACAACAAGCGGGTCCTCTCCCATTCGGGGGGCAAGAAGGGCACCTCTGGAGGTGGACATGGTCATGATAATGGGCATGGGCACGACGGCGGTGGGGACGAAAACAATGGGGGCGACAGGCACGACGGGGGCGACGAAGGATACGACAACACAGATGGGTATAGCGGCGGTGACGAACACGGAGAACATGGCGAACATGATGAACACAGCCAACATGACGAACACGGCGAGGGAGGCGACAGAGGGGAAGGCGGAGGGAGCGGAGAAGGAAAGGGAGAGGAAGAGCACGTGAACACCTTTAACATGTTTGACGACTTCTTGGGAGACGACAAAGAAAGCAACAGCTTCATGGACCTGTTCCAAAACAACCATCTGTTCAATAAGAACCATAATCTGTTTGACAGCCTCTACCATGGAGGGGAAGAAGATGAAGAGGGCGAGATGTTTTCCGATAAGGACGAAGAGCCCTTAGACATTGAGAAGCACAAGGTCTCCAGCTCCATGGGAGATGTGTATCCGCTAAAAACGGAATACACCCTGAAAGAGCTACAAGACATACATGACATTCACCCAGGATTCAGCGAACTAGATGGAGAAATGAGACACCATTTTTTTAGAAGCAAAATATTCGAAAAGGATATTTCCTTTACAGTAAAGGACGTTCCAACAAAGATTAAAAATTATTACAAGTATTATTATGAAATTAAGAAGAAGTTAAAAACGTTCGACAAATATGATGAGGAACATTATGAGATGCTAATTAAAAAATCGAAAGAAGATCCAGATGTTTTTTCAAAAATAGACGTTGAATTTTCCTGCACGAGGGGTGGAAAGTGGCCAGTTCGTGGAACCACGGGTAGGTGGCTATCAGATGTTTTATGCGAAGCCAAGTTGGTTCCACAGCTGGTATACAATAACGAATATGCAGAAAAGCACCACCAGCAGAACAAAAAAAAAAACGAAATTGACCCCAATTTGTATACTTTAAAAGAAAACACGAGATTAATTGGCATCGAATTTGAAGACCAAGAACCGCACAGATGTGCCATTAGTTACCTCGGGGATGAAAACAAAAAGACACATTTACCAGTATCTGCAACTTTATTGGTGCACGCAGGTGTTGGGTTCTGTACACTACACGGTTTTAAAATCATTTGGCTAGCCGATTCTGCCTTTGATATACACACCAACGTGTATCTAAGATATACCTCCATCCTGGAACAAGGACAGACTTATTACGAACAGAGCAATTTTGAAATTTATGGACAAACAAGACTTATAGCGCAGTTGGAATATCTCTCCTCTGGAATGAACGTAGAAAATAATCTTGTTATATCTGGTAGGTTTAAGAACAGGTACAACTTGATTAGCTACCCAGGGGCAGACTTGAAATTTCTGCTCCTCATGTCAAAGAAAGTCAAAGAAACTATTTACAATTTAAAATTTGATTGCAATAGCTGGGAATACAAAGGATGCTCAGAATATTACCCCCTGATGAAGAAGAATAAAAAAGTTGCCACAGATGAACATTACAATACAATTACGCTGAATGGAAAATATTCCAAAAAGGAATTAGAGGAAATGTATGAATGTACGTTTATGCATGATAAAACCTTCCAAGAGTTGAATAAAATGTTCCCTAAAGAATGTACCTTCGGCTCCAGGATAGGCAATTGCCATAGGAAAGTTAGAAAACATATTCCTTGCTACAATGAGCAGTCATGTAAATATTTAATTTATATTTATCAAAATTTTTACAAGCCACAGAACCATGTCAATTTACTAAATGAGCATTTTATAAAGGTATCCGAAAATTTAACCAAAATGTCCAGACCTTACTACTTACAGTCCATTTTAGCATTAGAACATGATATACAAATTAAGAAGAGCAAAAAAAAAAACACACAGTATGAAGACATTGTCTTGTTCATTTTGAAGAACTCCATATTTTACGTGTCCTGGGTTACATCCAGTGAGTACTGGAAGAGAGCTGCGTACGTGCAGCAGACGAACACTTCCTTCGCGACGATTAACCAAGTGGACGACTACAAAAATAAGGAGAGGTTTTGCCCAGTTGCCTACGGGCATGAGTTCATAGGGCACATGCTCGTGCAGTACATGAAGTTTCCTAACGATTTGTGAGGCGATGATAATGGGAGAAAAAAAAAAGAAAAAAAGAATAAGCAGAAGAAGAAGCAGAAGAAGGGGAACTTTTAACCTAACTGAACTGAAGAAACGAGAAGAAAGTACCTTCTTGCATTGGGGAAGATTTCGCATCGCACATACGGACACTTGCAAATCGGATTTTGCCTTTTTCCCCATGTTACCTTGCCGCGTTGCTTTTTTGTTTTTAGTTTTTTGTCACACGTGCGTTTACTTTATTGCATTTTATCATATTTTACTTTGTCGTATTTTACTTTTTCGTTTTTTATTGTGTCGCATTTTATTTTATTTTTTTATTTTCCCCCCACGCACCTTACGCATGTATGAAGCGAGAAATGTGGACAGCATTTGACCACTTGCAGGGGGAGTTCCTGAGTGATGAAAAGTTCCATTGGGCCTGGTGCTACCTGATTCGACGTGATATCGCGGGACGTTCCTCCTTTAGGAAACGATTTTTTTAAAATGTTCACGCTACATGCACGAGGTTAGCGGCGTATCTGTGTACATTCTTGTATGTACAATTACCGTCATTCCTCCTTTCCCCCCTGAGGTAGTTATCCCCGAATTTACAAATGAACCTTTTTATTTTTAAACACACACGAAAAAAAAAGCGGCGCGGGGGGGGAGGTTGTTCCTACGTAAATAACGCGCCGTCTACATGCATTTTATATCGAGTGCTTTTGTTGCGCATTAGGAAGTTAAACGGCTACTATTTCATATTTATTTCTTTCTTTTACCATTTTGTTATGAATTTTTTTGTTTGATTTCGCCTTTTTTAAGTATGTACATTCAAACTTATATTTTTATGCCCTCTGCGCAACTGACCCTGTTTTTTAATAGTCCACAAAAAATGGCATTATACTAAATGATTCCACATTTTTAAAAAAGAAATTCACCAACTGAATGGGCACTTCGCTCGGGCCATCCGCATCGGCACGAGTTTGTCATCAAACTGGGGAAAAGTGTATGGGCCTAGTTTCTTACCCTTTTACCGCTAAGTGCGTTAATTACGCTTCTCCCTCCGCATACGCCTTGCCCCTTCGGGGGAACTTTTGCAAAATTCGGTTGAACAAGGCTAACTTGTGCAGATGCGCTATGTGACACGCTGTAGGTGAAACATTAGGGTAAATGTTGCCACACTGTAGCGAAATTATGCCAGCTTCAGCGGCACCACCCTTATGAGCCCGCGTCCGGGCCTTTTTTCTTCTCCTTCAGCTGACTCTCGTGAATGATCGAAACGGTAAGACCGTTTTTCTGCAGTTCTGTAAAAATGGCAAAAAGTGGACTCCTTTACAGATATTTTCACATAACCTACACAATCACGTATGTGCAACTGCGCATATCCCCACACAACAATTATTGTCAAATTGCACATCCGCATGAAACGTTCACGTTGTTACCTTCACAGTATCTTTCCGCTTGCGATCTCCAGGTTGACAAAATGAGAGCCTGACCTGTGCTATGGGCCTCTACCGTGATGGTGTGCGCCTTTGCCTTGCTTATCTGCCCAATTACCTTTACGATAATGTCCGTTACGTAGGTGAAACTGCGAATGCATGTGTGTATGGGGGGCGGACAAAATTTTGCGACCTGTTGGAGCCTTCTCATAAGTGTGCTTTCAACACATGGAAAATGGTTACGGAGGTGTGCATGGCGAGGTGAGGGAAATAATGAAACACCCATTAGCACTGCTACACACGTGCATTGAAAGATGCCCCCTTCACACTTCCTCCTGTCCTACTTGTGAATATCGTCGTTGTACAGGATCACCTTCCACGCGGTAGTCTCCTTTTCTCTTTTTTGTCTCTCTTCGTTGTAGAACTCCTGTATGTTGTCTTTTTTGATTTCCTTTACCACGTTCCTGTTAGGGGGGAAGAAGTGTGTGCAGTTGTGAAATTTTGAAAAGGGTTCATATGGCCAAACTCGCGTGCACGATGATCACAAAAGACGGTGCGGTGAAGAAAGGGGAGAAGTGTCCTTACCTGAGTTTCTTTATTTTTTCCAAGTTGGCGTTATCCTGAGCCTGAATAAATTTTTTCCTTCTCTTCAGCTGACATGGGATCAAAAAAAAGTGTAAAGTGATGGCGCGGAGTAATGACAAGGTGGCAAAATAGAGAAAAAAAAAGAAAAAAAAACGGGGACAAAGTCAATTGGCACACCGAATGCGCTTAGCCGCTTCACCAAATTGAGCAAACCTTGGGGGCCTTAAAGACACATCTGCTGGTGCTGCTACAATCCCCAACTGTGCCAGATGCACTAATGAACTTCCACTGTGAGGTGGCGTATCTTTTGCTACACGAATGTCTACTCCTCTTACATAAAAAAATACAGAGTAACGCAAAAAAAAAAGCTTTTTGAAAATCACACATTTTTTCTTCACACCAGTCGTTGCTTAGCAGTCAGAATGAATAAAAGAAAAAAGGTGAAGAAGTGTCAACCATGTAGTTCTTGTGCTAATATTAATTCATCCTCATGCAGATAAAGAAAACGCGCTGATGATCTCTTCATTTCGGCATCCATCATAGTGAGGCATAATTCTGTCGGACACAAAATGGCTTTTCCTGTGTGGGCTGCGGGGTACAATTTTGGGTGGGGTGGTCTTTTCACCCGTATGTGTGTTTTTACCAATGGCGTGAATATATATTTTTCATGAGGAAGAGGTATCCTTACAATGAATGTCAGATTGGGGGCTATACATATGCGCCCAATACATTTGCAATTTTCTTATTTTAAAAATTGATCATGTAGTGCGCGAGTTTCCCTCTCTATGTATTTTGCGCTTCCTGACATGATAGTTGCACTTGTTCATTTTTCGTTCCTCCTAATCTTGAATTTTTTTGCCTTTGTGTAAATTCGCGACCCTCCAGGGGTTAAACTACTTCGCATTTTTAACAATCGCGTACTTTTTTTTTTATACTTTTGGACCTTTACATTGCTAGCACGAATCGATAGAAAAATTGGCTTGGGAAGAGACCCACCCGTGACTCCCTAAGATGTACGATATTAAGACCAAGAATTTTTTTATTTTTTATTATTTTTTTTTTTTTTACTTTTTCTTGTAAATATTAAACAAAACACATTTCCATTACGTCGAAACAATTTGGCAAAATCATATCACTCCGCGAGGCACACTGTTCTGGCGTAAAAATGAAATTGAAGCACAAATAAAAAAGCGACCATCGTTGGATTTGTATAAATTGTACCTTTTTTTACTCTTCGATGTAATCAAATTCGGTGTAATGTTTACATATTTTTGCTCGTATAAATCTAAGCACATGCGAACGTGTACTCACAGGTGAACGATCGTAGGCCATGACGGTAGTGTTTCGAAACATGCCACGGCGCAATTGCTAGGCATGTCGAATGCAGTTTTCCTTCTTTCCTACCTTTTGGTATGTTATATGTTAGCGGTTTATAATTTGTGGGTAATATTTTCTCTCGGCAGTCCTGCGCCGCCACGCGATCTGCGATAATTGAAAACGTACCAGCAGATACATCCCAATTTCGTGTTCCCCTTTACGGAGAATAGCAGCGCAGGACCAGTTACATGCGTGTATCGGGGAGCATACAGGTTGTTGAGTGCACAGCTGGATGGTCGAACAACTGGATGATGGCCACAACTCAGGGACTACCGCAGTAGTTTGCCCTAGTCCAACCGAGATGGAGTACAAATTAGAAATTTTGAGCTACTTGCTCATGTTTAAAAAAAAAAATGAACGAATTGCAAAGTTCGACGAGCAAATAAAAACCTGCATTAACATATTCGAAAAGGTGTTAATTGACGAAGAGGAATTGGTTTATCTGTTCGAGAAAAACATTTTAGACATTAACCCTTGTGTTCGCTCCCTATGTTGGAAGCTAGCTTTAAAGCATCTCAGTTTAAATACGAGGAGGTGGCATGAAGAGCTTGGCGAAAAGAAGAAGCTGTACGAGGATTATATAAAATGCTTTGTACTGAATCCACTCAGGGGGGGGAAAACTGGCATCGAGGGGGTAGACTCAGCGAAGGAAGCAGGGGAAGCTGAGAAAGCAGGGGAAGCTGAGAAAGCAGGGGAAGCTGAGAAAGCAGGGGAAGCTGACGAAGCAGTTGCAAGAGGGGCCAAATTGGGGGGAGACCCCAATGAAGACGCGTCCTCCACCTATTTGGACGACGACTCAGATGCGAACTTCATAAACTCCGAATTGTTCAGCCAAATTAATAAGGACACGTTTCGAACCAGACCCGAATTGTCTTTTTTTAATTTGAACCCGCAGCAGACGATTAATAATAATGTAAAAATATTGAACAGTTTAATTAGTGTAGAACAGTTTGAAGAAGAGCCGGAAGAGGAAATACCATCTCTAGTCAACATAAATGAGATGGGGGAAGGGCCCCCCGAGCAGTCAGAATCCCAAGCGAAGAATGCACAAGACAAAAAAGAAGAATCCATTAATGGTGTGCGAATTGGACAGCAAGACGAAAATGAACAAATTGTCCCCCTTGTGGATGAAACTTCCCCAAAATTTACAGCCAAATTGAGGGAAAAAGCGAAAATTTGCCAAAAAAAGAACAACTATGAACACTCCTTTGGTGCCCATTCAGCAGATGTTTGCGACATTGTTAACCCTAAAAGGCATTACGATCTGTTGTGTAGAATTCTCTTCATATATGCAAAAATTCACCCCTATGTTAAATACGTCCAAGGGATGAATGAAATTTTAGCTCCCCTATATTTTATTATTTTTAATGACCCATTATGTAACTGCCCTGTGCAGGGAGAAGCGGATACCTTTTTCTGCTTCATCGAGTTAATGCAAAAACAAAAAGATGTTTTCTGTGAAGGGTTAGACAACACAGATGATGGAATTAACGGAAAGCTAAAAAAGTTTTCCCTCTTGTTAAGAATAAAAGAATATGAAATTTGGAAAAAATTGTACACACAGAAAATAGAAACGCAATATTATGCTTTAAAATGGATTCTTTTATTACTGACACAGGAGTTTGACATGGCGGACACTATTATATTATACGACCACTTCATCATTAATAATGATGAGAATTTCATTTTGTACATATGTCTAGTCATTTGTATCAAACTGAAGAGTTCCATTTTATGTGGGAATTTCACTGTGAACCTCAAACTTTTGCAAAACATCCCTCCATTTGATCCTTATGATATAATTTATGAAGCTAAAAGTTTAATGAGCCACGATTTTAAAAACAAGTTTAACATCACAGATGTGTATAATCAGTATTATGGACAAAAGAAAAGAATCAATTCTTTGGAAAGTCTACGAAATAGTAGTAGTATTGTCGAGGGGGACACATCTTCTTATGAAAATGTCTCCACCATGGACGAGGGAGAAAGTGGCAGCAGGCCCGGGTCACTACTCAAGTCCTTTGGCAATAAATCCATTGTACAAAATATTAAGAATTATATAAGTAACAAAATGGATATTGCAAAAAGGGCCGATGACCATTTGGACTTGGACGAGTTCTAAAGCAGGCTTGTACTCTTCCCTTCTCTCAGTTGAAGGGCCGACTAAAGGAGGGAGGGGGTGGGGGGGAGATGTGCCCCCCCCAAAAGATTCCCCCTTCCATTTTCCACACAGGCACGCTTTGTCGCATCTACTGCGCTAGGCAGCTTGGACGTGAAGTAACTGGATTGGCCCATACTGCGGTGTGCGCTCTGTGGTCAACTTATGCTTCGGCTCGCGGACTTCTACCCTTGCGATGGTCTGACTTATCCTCCTCCAACCCCCCCCTTTTTTTTCTTTTTTTTTCGTGCAACTATTTTGACACAAGTGTGCCCATTTGTACATCTAAAACGGTTTGAACTGTGAAATGCGGGAAAATTCCCCAGGTGACAGTTATCTTCATTTTTGTTTTATTAATTTTTTTTTTTTTTGTGGCAAAATTTTTAACCCTTTTTTAATATCCTTTTTTAGTTTCTGTGCAAAGGGTATTTTTTGTAAAGTTTGTTTATATGGAATACGCGCGAGTAACTTGTGCACATGGTGATGATTTTTTTTTTTTTTTTCTTTTGAACCAAATATGCCTATTCATTTTGTCATAATGTGAAGAAAACTTCGCAAGAGTTATTAATATGGATAACTCCAATTGAGCAGTTTGTTTAGCACCTGGAGGCGGCGGTAAAATGTGAGGTGATTCACTCGAAGAGTGGAAGAGGTACAAAGTGAAGCTCCTTGGGAGCCTTTCTTTTTCAACTGCTATCAATTTTATCGCCTGTGTTTTACTCTACCGCAAACCACCTCAATCCGATTCGAAACACCTGGACAGGGTTTCGAACAGCCGTCTTTCCACCTTGTGAATGCAATTAATGTTTGCACTTGATATTATGCACCTCTGTGAATAGTTATACTTCTCCATTTTGGCTTCTTCATTGTGGTTCTTTTTTTTAAATTTATCCCCTGCACATTTACCGCCCCGATTGGGGTTCTGCTCTCCCGAGAGGCCAGAGCTCCCCACAGCGCACAGTTCGTGGTAAGACCTTTTCCCCAAAACGAAGTACTTGTCAACGTTCAGCAAGAAGTTATGGAGCTGTTTTTCTATATGGAGGTTGACACTTTTACTGGTATTTTTTAAATGGATCCGTGCAGATAGAGCCCAGTGGTCACTAAATTCTTTTCCCTTCTGCGTTAATATATCAACTCCGTAGTTAAAGACGTCTTGAAATTTTATGAGTACTCCATTTTTGTTAATCAGTTGGGAAAAGTTTTCCAAATTGTACCTACTTAGAGATTTATTTAACTTGCTCATTTTTTCGGAAATCACATCTGAGGGGTTAAATAAATAGGTCAATTCTGTGATGTCTTCCGTGTCGATGATAAAGGACTCTACGAGGAAGATATTATCCGTCAATCCAAATGAGTGGTTCAATCCACTAACCAGGGTGTTTTTCCGATCAACAATGTCGTACGTTTTTTGTAATTTATAATTGATATTTTTGTGAAAAAATAAATCTTTCATTCTGCCTTTACCGTTTAGATTTACAAGTTTGTCGTATAGTTCCCCCTCTTCATTGACGTCCATGTTGAAGCTTCCGATAACTAACATGGAGCTGTTTCTGAAGGTCATGGTTGTTACGGGTTTATCCGTTTGGTCTCCCTTCAACGTATTCGGTGCTACGCCATTATGGCTGTCGGAACTATCCCCTTTTTCTTCATCCCTTAGGTTGGAAAAGGGACCTACCACTTCTACCTTCGTTTGTAGTTCCTTCTCCGCCCTGTTCATTTCTGCTATTGCCTCAATTTTGTCAACATACTCATTAGTTGGCAATTCCTCCACAGTGCACGGAGATCCTTCCCTGCGTTTGAATTGTCTCCTATTTATGTAAAATATTTGGAAGAGATAAATTTTCCACAATGTTTTCTTCATCAGGAGAACTAGATCTTCCAGATTGCTCAGCTTATTTTGAGCGCTGTATAAATCAAATTCGCAGTGTAAAATGTACAAACTGTATTTTCCTTTAAAAATTAATTTCACAATTTTTATGACCTTCCTTTTAAACAAAATGTCGGATGATAAAAACATGTAATCGTAGTAGGACAAGTGGAAGAGCTTTTTCCTCCAGCAGATGAATAACCCCCCATTTCCGCTCACATAATTCTGGAGAGTATATAAAATTTCATTTAAGATGGCATGGGATGAGGGGACATTGTCCAGCAACACAGTATGAGTATATTTCAACACATCATATAAATCTTTTTGATATTTTCCGAAGACAGATCTGAGAAATATTAAGTCGAATTGGGAGCAGAGTAGGCGAATTTTTTTGCACCTCCTTTCGTTATTTCTGCAGGTCTCGTACATGCCGTACAGATGGGGGTTATATTTGTACATGTCATTGTACAGATAGCTGTTCAGTGAAAATATGGTTATGCACTTGTAGTACACATTTTTATGTTTGTCCTCCTCACGGGCACTGCTGGACGTACCTCCACTGAGACTTTTTTGAGTACCTCCCTCATCGTTACTTCGATCTCGACTGTCGCTATTGTTGGAGGTTCTGCTATCACTGTTCACTATTCCATCCCCGGTCGATGTAGCAACGGAGCTACTTCCATTTCCATCTTCCCCCGTAAAATCTTCGTTAACGGACAATTCATCGGTAAGAGACAAGTTTTCCATTTCGTCCGACGTGTTGCTGCTGCTTTGGGAGACAGTCGCCCCGGAGGAGTAACTTGACGTGAGATGCTTTGCTGACTTCGAATTGGTTGGGCTGGAAGAGCTGAGCGAACTGGACAGTTTGGCTGATTTGCTTGGGTTGGGCGAACGGGAAAATTTGGATGGCGTCCTTGAGTTGGACGAACTGGACAGTTTGCCTGATCTTCTTGAGTTGACTTCTGTGGGTAATTTTGCCGAATTCTCACTCTTCCCAAGAAGGGCCTCCAATTCGATACCGCCGCCCAACGCACCTCTCTCGTTTAAATTATTACATTTTTCATTTGCCTCCTTCAGCATATTCTCTATATCTTGGTATATCCAGCTGGTTTGCCTGAAATCGTTTGGCGAAGAGTCTTCCTCGGAGTGCAGGCCGAAGTGGTGATTCCCGAGGTGCTCGATCTGTTTCGGTTTTTCCCTCCCATCTTTGGCTTCCTCCCTTTGGGTTCCCTCACTTTTTCTTCTCCCCTTTTTTCCTCCCCCCTTTTGCTGTCCATCCCTTTTCATTTTCACGCGCAAAGAGGGACTGCACTTTTTATCTTCTCTTAAGTTGCCCCCGTTGCGCCGCTCCCCTCTACGTACCCTTATCAACTGTTTCCCCTCAGGCAACTTCGTAGAATTTTCTTCACGTTGGTGGGAAGGAGACGTTGAAATGTTTGACTCAAAAGAAGGGTAGCTTCCCCAGGGCATATCGTTGTCTGATAAAATAGAATATCTACCGTTCATACACACATGTCTGTGTGTGCACAGGGGACGCACACGTTTATTCGCAAAACAAATCGGTTAGTTACAAGTAACGGCAGAACCACACCAGCACAGATAGGTCGGCATTGGTCATTAAGAAGAAACGATGTAAATTAAACCGAAGAACAACCCACGCGAACGGACTTTACACAAAGAAAAAAAAAATTGACATTGGGAAATTTTTGCGGACAAAAAAAAATACTTTTTCATGCATTTAGCCACATCCAGACGTCCGCGCGTAGGCACCACTCCACGTTTTGGAGGCGCATATAACGAAGGGTGCTATCGCGGATACGTTGTTATGTATCCATTCCGTCCGCCTCCTCCACCGTCGTTAAAACGGCTGGGTCCTATTTTTATTTCCTTTTACGTATAAGACGAATGGGTCAAATGTGCTGTTTACAAAAATGGGGGTCAAAATTAAAAAAAATTAGAAAGAATTAAAAAATTAAAAAAAATAAAATAATAAAATAAAAAAGTTAAAAAAGTGTCCACCTCTGCACGTTGGATAAATTTACACAAAAAAAAAGTGCCCACCTGTTTCAGCACTATACCGTTGCAACAAAAAAAATAGTTCCCCCTTTAAAGCGGCTCAAGGTTACCGCCATCTTGGATAACACACACGGGTACGTTATTCCCCAAATTTCGTTTCTTCAGCGTACTGCTCAATTGGAGGGTGGGAGGAGCTTTTTTTTGATTCCCTTTTTGGTTCCTTTTTGCGTCTTCTTCCAATACAGCACCCCCTTAAAAGGTGTCATCCGCAATTGGGATAAACCTTTCCGCATAAAAATTAATTATTTCCGCAAGGTTTCCTCCAAAGTGGGGTAGTTTCCCTTTGCCCAGAAAAAAGCAAATTCGGCTTTGCTTTGTTTCTATCTGGGACATAAACAGTCAACACCTCAGGGTGTTATCCTTTATCAACTCGTTTTGTTACTAATAAAACGAAAGTCAATAAACGGATCCAGCAAGAAAATGACTCTGCCAATTATTAAATCCATATGAACAAATCCGTAATTTCGACTGTCAAAAGAATCCATTTTGTTGTCCCCTTCTATCCATATGTTATCCTTAGGAACGTGGACAAAGGCGTTTATATTATCAACGAATAATTTATCATTCTCTATGGCAATAATCCTTTTACACACTCTTTTTTTGTCATTCACAGGAGAAGTTAGCAATATGACATCGCCCCTTCTGTAAACATGTTTATTTTCTTTCATCCTTTTTTTTAACTTTTCTATCATGCTGAAAATTTTATTATTTAAAATGACCATATAGGTTTGCTCAAAGTCTGACCCAATTACAGCGTAACAACGAAGCAGCAGGTTTATACAGCTGTACAGAAAGATGGTACGCGCTTGGTGAATAAATCTTACAGTATCATCACACACATAGAATAAAATGACTCCGTTTTCATTTATTAATGGACACATACTCGATCCACTCGTCAGCGTCATGTCGATAATATAATTATTTATTCCAAAAATAAGTAAGAAGGATAATATCATTTTTTTTATAAAATTCAAGGGGTTATTAATTTTGACAAAATTGAAAAAATATTTTTTTCTTTTTTTCGTTTTGTATTTATTGTTACCTCTTTTCTTCTTGTCAGAGTAGCACCTAAATGGAGAACTCCTACTCCTTGGGGACGGCAGAAAGTTGCGAACGTTCGTACTTTTACACAGTACATCTTGCAGCCTTTTTCTTTCTTCCACAAACTTGGCATAACATTTCTGGAGTATATGGTTTCCCTTGTCGTTCTCATGATAGATAAAAGAACTATGATTAATCCTATTGGTGTGTAAAATATTTTTCCGTAAAAAATTTAGTGCATATGATCTTTTGACGTAATGGCTACTTCTGTTCATGTTATAGCGCCGCGTGTATGTTTACGTGTTGGGTTACATGTATGTCTGTGCGATTGTCTCCCCGTGCGAATGAGCAGATGTGCAAATGTGCTTACATGTATGGGCACACACATTAGTGCACGTACGAAGGCACTTTATTCGGTCTTTCCCTTTTAGCATCTTTTGGAATTCGGTTGCTACACAATTTGGCTGCTAACCAATTCGGCTGCTGCGCGAGGTGCCTGCGCGAACTGCCAGTCTTACTCAGATTGTGGACAGTGCTACGTCTAAACAGGATAGGGTTATTTACAAAAGGGCCGAAAAATTAAACAAATTCCATGCGACTTGATTCCTCCTTCAGTTAAAAAGGTCACTGTAGTTGTCCCTGTCACTAGTAGCACATTTTTTATCGGGGCTCGTTGTGCTCCTTCAAACGGTGATCCAGCGAATGGTTAAAAAAATACATATGCTAAAAAATTATTGTAAGTAGAAAAACGGGGACTCTGGTAAATCATGTCACTATCTCGAAAAAGAAAAATCTATTTAACACTTTTTTGTGCTACTGCAAATTTGCTTTCTTCCTTTGCGGGGGAACGAACAGATGTATAGTTCGTTTGCCCACAGCGAAATGGCATTTCTTATTTCTTTTTTTTTCTTTTTTCCTTAAAGTTGCACAGAATAAATTTTTTTACGGGTATATGAAATGAGTGAAATTTTGCCCACGCGAGGGTGTTACATGTATAATGTGAAGATATGCATATGCGCCTACTACATACTCCTTTTCTCAATCGAGCAATGCCAATCAGAGTAACCTTTAAAACCCGTTGGGTTGCAACATTTTAGCCCTGCGCCGAGCTCGTTTTTGCAAAAACGAAATCATTCTGTTGGGATTACATGCATAAAAACGTATACTTTTTTTGTTACCCATTTTTTTTGAACCATTTCGCATTTTTGTATGCCCTTCGTCCGATGCATTCGTTGCGCTTTTCCCATTTTTTCCATTTTTTTTTTTTCTGTGACCCATTTTTTTTTTCTTCCCCATCTTTCACACTTGTCCATCATCGCACAAAACTTTAAAGGCCCCTTCGCGGGAGCAAATCTCAGTGAACAGCAACTAAATGAAGGAACCCAAGTTTTGATTATCATAAAAATGAGTCAAAAAAGATCTGCGTACTCCCAAAGAAATGTTAATTTTAAAAAAGCGTAAAGCATAAGCAAATGTACTCTGTCCATGTGGACACAAGAATAATTGAGCATGTTGCATGAGCATTTATAAATGCCAGTTGCTCACTCCTTTGCTAAGAAGCATAAGCGCGTCTTTGTTAATTTGATGTGTTCCACGCCAACTAATTTTGAGATATTTAGTTTCGCTTCCATACATACAAGCGCCTAGTGATACGTTTAGGAAAGACACGATGAGCTGCTTTGCACAAGGCGAGGTTGCCGATGTTGTGGTTATACTAACGTGTTCCCGCTTCCGTATATATATTAACCCATGTTAACTCAACTGCTGCCCGTTCACTCCGCACACACGCTCCGCAGAAAATAACTGAGATTGAAAAAAAATGCGAAGAAAGCTTGAATGAAATATTGAGGTCAGCAAATGAAGTCACCGAAATTTCGAAAAAAGCCGAAGAGGAGTTAGAACATCAGACAGGTAAAAGAGCGGCGAGCTGCTTTCCCCGGTGGCCAACTGGGTTCCAGTGTCAACATGAGCTATCGGTCCATTTCATGACGCATAATTTGTGGACAAATGAGAAATATGATAAAAGGGGAAAATCAAAATAATTAAATAGCTAACGCACGGACAGATAGGGGAACGAAAATGAGAAAACTGCACCTTATGTATGCGCACTGTGTACAACGAAAAAAAGCAAAATGTCGAAATTACCTATTTGCATGCTTCCATTTTTATGTATCCACCCCTCCCCCGTGCAGAACAAATAAAACATATCAATAAAGAGACCGAAAATATTGAGGAAAACCTGAATCAAAGTCAGTACCACTTGGAAGGAATAAAATACTGGTGGAAAAACATCAACTCATTCCTAGGATTCGAAACGTTTAGCAGTAGCGAAAATAAAACCGTAATTAATCAGCTGAATAATAACACGAAGAAAAAAACAAGTCCTAATTATAATAATAAATATGAAAAGAATGACGACAAGTTTTGTAGAAGCGCTCTGAATATACAAGGGACACCCAAAAGTACACATAAGAATAGTCCACCCGCTCGCATATTTGGCCTATGACCCGTTTTGGACACATTCAATGCATTCGTTTATGTGTATGTTCTCATACCTGAAGGGAGAATCTCTACGCAACATGGTGTTTCCTTTTTTTTTTTTTTTCTTTGAAGGGAAAGGCACATTCGACGAAAAATACGAAAGCGACTTAACTACCCTGTCTTCCATGGTATGAACTGTGCACTCGTTGAACATACAGGCGTCATGTACTACTTATCTTGTTCCATTTTTTATTTGTCACTTCACCCATTCTGCCGCTTCCATTTTGCAATTTTCCCCCTCCTTTTTTTTCCCCATCACCTTTATAATTAGCTGGACGAATTGCACACGAGAGCCTTAGTCATGGGGAACACAATAAACGAGCAGAACAGGATGGTAGACAGAAATATTTTTACATGTCGATGCGCCCCTGAACTTGTGTTTTTTTTTTTTTTTTTTGCCACTTAAGCCAAAAGGAGAATTTCATCATACCATAAAATTTATTTCTTTTCAATTTTTCTAAAGAATATGCATGTAAATTTAGTCTCTTGCATGTGAGGAAACATACACGCGTTTTTTTTCTTTTTTCTTTTTAAATTTGCAGCTAGGGGGTGTGAACGAAAAAATGGAAAACAACATAGAGAAAATTCGGGATCAGCAAAAATTGATGAAGCAAATTATGAAAAAGTGAGCGTTCCCCCGCATCGCATGGACGTACGTACGGAGGCACGTATGTATATGCTTCCGTATGTATACATTTGTGCACGTACGTAGACGCACACCTTCGGTGGGGGAAAAATAAATAAAGAAAACATCAAGGAAGGCATTTACATTTCCGCCATCCCTTCCCTTATTTGTCAATTTTTTGTTTTTAAAATTTTCCCAAGTGTCCTTTGAATTCATTTGGAAAAAATGAAACAAGTGCTTGTGAAAAAGTCCCCTGCCTTTGTATTCACACACATCTTGTACCCACGTGTTCACATATATATAGATGGATGCCTGTATATGCGTTCAACACACTGGTACACCTACACTTATACATAAATGCCATTTTTTTGTTTAAATTTTCTCAATTTGAAATGTTTTGTGTAACCACTTTTTTTTTTGCGTACATTTTTTATTTTGGTAAAAATGTGAAAACTGCTGAATTGTAAATGTGCAGTTTTGGTAATTAAAAAAACGTGACAATTTTGAAAAAATAAAAAAAATAAAAAAAAAAACATTCAATTTTAATTTCTATTTCTCCGTGAAAAGTGAAAAATATTCGCAGCTGTGCTCTTCGTTTGAAACATCACTTTGCTTCCTAAAAAGAAAATTAATTGAAATGAACTGAATTGCATATGTATACAACATGTAATCCCGTGCAGATACGCTTACGTAAAAAATTAACATACTCCTACAAATCTATCATGCCATTACAGCCGTTTATACATATGATGTATGAAGGTACTGCACATGAATTTTCGCACATATGTACCATTTGCCACAAATGAATGAACAAAAATGATATGGAAACGTTAACTTTTGAATCATTCAAATGTACATACGCCATACATATATACCTAAAGCGCATTTATGTGCGTATTTACATTTATACTTTGGCGCTTGTAAAATTCGAACAAATTGTTTTCGACGTATGTACTCGGTTAAATGCGCATATATATAATACTGTGACATAAACTTCCATATGCTATTGCGTGTACATCCATCCATCTGTCGATTCATCTGTACGCCGCGGTGAACTCTGTTTTTACATAACACTTCACCATCACGCATATCCCATTTATGTGAAAATTTGCATTATTTATATGGTTCGCTCGGGGGAATCATATAAATAGAGGAAAAGTCACAATTAAAACGTAAAAAGTAAAGCTACTTATTTTTATTTTTTTTCTTTTTACCATGTCAAAAATATGAATACAAACAAATGCATCAAATTGATTTGTAAATCTCCAATTTTATAACACACGCCGAATTCGTTGTTTTACAATTTGTATAATTTATAAACTTATATTATGAATAGCAACACTGTGAACCGAATATAGAGTGCCTCCTATCACAAATTATAGAACACTGCAAACAGCACAAAGTACTGCCTCCCCACCCCCAACAAAAAAAAAAAAAAGACTCCTTCTCTAAGGGAATGTTTCATTTATTTTATCTTTTTTTGATTTAATTTCCTGCATAATGACACATATGGACATGCGATAAATATATGCGCACATATCATAAACACACAAATACATTCAAGAGGTGATCCTGCACTTTTGTATAGACGCTCAAGCCTATTCGATTTAAGACGAAACTGTTTTGTAAAAATGTCAATGAAGGAAGATTACTACGACTACCTGTTTAAAAGTAAAACGTGAATACATGTAACTATACGTGCGCATTGTCTATGTACACATTTGTGTGTGTAGAAGTCCACGTATATATTCCGCCGCATGCCCCCGGACATTTGAGAAGAGCACACATGTTGAATATGCCCAATAGTTAGCATCATTTTGATATTTTTTTTTTTTTTTCCTTTTTACCTAGTTGTTCTGATAGGAGATTCCGGCGTGGGGAAATCGAACTTACTCTCCAGGTATGCATGTGCACAAAAAGGCGTCACACGAGAGGTACACGCCCGTGGATACATAACATTTTCGTGTGATCAAATGCACACCTTTTCGTTCTTAAAAATAGTCCATACGCCTTCGAGAAACAACCTTTTGATAATTTTAATATTGACGACAGCGGAAAGAGAGCCGCTGTGTAAAGTGCACATACCGGTGTTGGGACGAGACGCTGCCTTGAAAAATGGTCACAATAATGACTCGGCTTGCTCATTTTTTCCCCCTCCTTCCTTTTCATTTACCCTTTCCTTTTCTTTTTCCCCTTCTATGCCTCTTTGCAGATTCACGAGAGACGAATTTAACCTAGAAAGCAAAAGCACCATAGGTGTAGAATTCGCGACAAAAAGCATTCAGTTAAAAAATAATAAAATAATAAAAGCACAGATATGGGACACAGCCGGGCAGGAGAGATATAGGGCCATCACCTCAGCGTATTATCGAGGGGCAGTTGGGGCCTTGCTTGTGTACGACATAACAAAGAAAAACTCATTTGAAAATATTGAAAAGTGGCTGAAGGAGTTAAGAGATAATGCTGATTCTAACATTGTTATCCTACTGGTTGGTAACAAAAGTGACTTAAAACATTTACGTGTAATAAACGATAATGAAGCAACTCAGTTTGCGAAGAAAGAAAAATTGGCCTTCATAGAGACCTCTGCTCTGGAAGCCACCAACGTGGAACTAGCATTTCACCAGTTACTGAATGGTAAGTGTGTACAGCTGCGCACATATGGGTGGAAGCGTCTATATATGTGATCATTAACCGTAGAACGACGCTTCACGGGGTGCAGCATACGTATGGATATACGTCTATATTTACACTCACACGCCGGCAACACGTATGCGTGTGTGAAGAAAATTGAGTGATATGTAACGGAAGAACCATTGTCGCGTCGTAGGTTCCCTAAGGACATCCTTAATTATAATACAGACGCTTATATTCATGTGCGTGTTGCCCAATTTCTGACCCTATAGAAATTTACAACGTCCGACAGAAAAAACAAGGCACAAAAAATGAAGACAGCATGTCGATCCAACCGCGCGGGAAAAAAATAAATGTTACAAAGGAACAAATAAAAGAATCGACGGGAGAAACGAATAACATGTTACACATTTGGGTGTCACTTTTGAGCCGTCTACATGGGAGACGTTTGAAATGCATTTTTTTCATTTTCTCATTTTTTCATTTTTTGTTTTACAACTTCCAGGTGGACGACGATAATGACGAGAATGATTCAAAGAAAAAATCCAAGTGTTGTTGAAGCGTGTGGGAATTCCCCCCCTTTTTTTTTTAATTCACCCAAAAAACATTGTAGTCAGTATTTTATTTTTTTTTCTTACATTTGTTATTGTGATAAAGCTTTTTCTTTTATTATGAAACATTTTTCACATAATAATTTTTAGCCACCATTTAAACACAGTATTATTAATTTAAATGTTTTAATGTATTTTTTTTTTTACTTCAAATTGTTCCATCATCTTTTGTCAACATTTCATAGAAGGGAAAACTAAAATTAAAAAAACCTGAACAAATAGTGTTGGTGTAAAAAAACTAATGTGCATACGCATATGTATGCGTAGTTTGTGTATACCTTTTTCTGCATTTTTTTTTTTCAAATGTCATTCCTCTTCTTCCAACATAATAACCTTCGGAGAGGGTGACAGAGTCCCCGTATCTCCGAAGGGAACACTTAAACCGCATGCCCCTGTCTTCATGCAACTGCGAATTGCTGGTTTATTTAAATGCCGTCCAAGTGGCACATAGGGGGTAAACTAAAATTCATGCAAATGAAACACTGACTGGGCGTTTCTTTTTTTTTTTTTTTCACTGTATTTGTGTGTATATGTATGTATGCGTACATAAACGTATATGTATTTTTTTCGGACTTGTAATTTTTTATTTTACTTATTTCCCCGATGTCTGGCAAGAAGGAACACATAAAAAAGTATTCCCAGTAAGAAGGGGAAATTGCGCAAGTGCGCAAAAATGCGTTTTCATAACACACGTCTGTGTATTTATATCTGCAGTTCATTCTGCTCATCTTTGCGCGCATTTTTATTTTCCATTTAATTCCTTTTTTTTCCCCTTTTACAAACTTTTTGAAAATTGTTGCAATTCACTTTTTTTAAAAAGTTCTAAAGACGAAAATACGATTCTGTTTAGTACCGGCTAAATTAAAAATTTTTGTTTATGTTACGAATGTGATTTTTTTTTTGTTGTAAATTTTATTAATCGGTTGTAACGTGCTGGAAAAAGGACAACTGCGTGGTTATCGGTCTATTGTCAGACGTCTTTCTCTTTCTCTCTCCATCTATGTGTACGTTTTGAGCAGTTCCCCTGGGACGTGCATATCGCATAAAAGTGAAGCCATTTCTTTTTTTTTTTTTTTATTACTTTTTTTTAAGCCCTCGATCTAAGGCCGTTTCGGAGTAATTGCTTTTTTTAAAAAGACACATTTATAAGGACACCCATCAAGAACGATGCATTGTTAGCGCTTTCCGTGGGGGATAGAGACCCGCCCGATGAATTAAATGAGAAAAAGAAAGCTGCCTTCCATTGCGCAAGGACGCCCGCGGAGCATTTAAAAAAAGTAAAAGCATCATCACCCGCATCATCAGTAGGAGTGGCCACGATGGGGGAAAGGAACGTGCTCGAGTACGCAGAAGTGATAATCGACCGGCAGAGAGACAAGATCAACGAGTTGGAGAAGAAGCTCATAGAGTTGCGAAGCAGCAGCGAAGAGCTGCAAAAAAATGCCTTGAAAAATGACGAAGAAAATAAAACCCTCAGGCTGGAACTAAACAGAAAAAAAGAAAACGACATGATGTTGAGCATGCAACTAAATAAAGAAAATGAATTTCTTCAAAAAATCAACGTACTGGAAAAGCAACTACTCAAAAGAGACACCCTCCTGGAGGAATTAAACAACCTTTTGAAAAAAAGAAAATATGAATACGAATTGTTGCTACAGGAAAAAGAAAACCTAACAAATACTGTTAACATGATGAGAAGTGATATGTGTAAAAATAGAAAGATGGAAAAACTAAAGGAAGAAGAATTTTTAAATAATGAAAAAGAAAGTGAAAATTTCCTAAATCTGTATAAAAATAATAATGAAGAATTGCACATCACCAAGAGATGCCTAATACAAATTGAGACCGAACTACATTTATATAAAAAACAAAACGAAAAACAGAAAAATGAAATCCAGAGGCTGCACAAAATAATTAGCTGTATGAACAAAGAAAAGGCTCTTACCCCCCCCATCGTATTAGCCCTACAAAATGATTATGTCAGAGGTAGAAATAGTAAGGCGATAAATGAATATATGCAAGTGAAAACTATTCAAGATCCCCCCCCGGGTCTTTCAACACAAATGGAGAATAAGGTAACCATACTGAAGCACATGAGTCCTGAAAAAAAACTCCACCAAAGGATGACCTATGATGAAAATGTACTAAAATTAAATTTAATGCAATCGCAGGAACAGAAAAATCTATTTAACAAAATATTAGAAACGTTAAATAAAATTCAGCATGTGAAATGTGGCGATAATAAAATGGATTTTTTCTTTTCCTCCAACGTTTTGCACTTTTTTGAAAGCAACAAGGAACAAACATTATTGCGGACTAATAATGAATCACTAAATAATTTATTCAGCTTAACCAACGAGTCGGCGCAAGACTCGAGCCATTTGTCGGACGACAGTTCTGATAATCCACTAGAAAAAAAAACGCCCTTAAGGAAGAACAATAAGGATAAAAAAAGGAATAAAAAACAAAAGAAGGAGAAGACGAAGAAGAAGAAAAAAAAAAATGACATGATTCTTCACTCTCCTTTTTCAATGAAGAAATGTAAAAAGGACAAGAAAAAAAAGGAAATACGGGGAGTTGGTCCAAAGCACACATTAGCAGGGTCGGAAGACAGCTCCAGCGAAGACGATGACAGCAATCCACAGCACGGCCTTGGGGACAAGACGACCACCATCAGTGATGACACGAATCATGGCACAAGTGAAGACACCACCAACCAGGAAGCCATACACAGCGAACGTGAAGGTGAGGAAAGCGAAAGCAGCGGTAGCGAAATCAGTGATGGTAAAAGTAGCCATAGCAGAAGCGACGATGGCGCGAGCAGCGATTCACAGAGCGACTCGCATCCCCCCTGTGCCAAACAGGGATATCGGAAGGGAGGCACCATCGAGGAGTCAGCAAGTGACACAGATGGAGAGAACATCAACCATATGAAGAACAAACATAGTTACAAAGGAAATAAAAGGGCACTGTTGAATTATGAGAATTATAAAGAAAAATTCATAGGAATTACAAATAAAGAAATATTTATATATAGCAAAAAAGAGGACGAAGAGCCAGCGTACGTTCTAAAAAATAAGAATATCAAAAATGTGAAGACGTTTTATAGTAAGCAGGTGTATGTGTTGGAGTATATCTCATTCGACAAAATTCTACAAAAGCATTATTTTTTAATAAAAGATGACGATAAGTCACTGAGAATGTACTACGCTTTGCAGTACGCAGGGTTTATCAAACATGACATAGACAAATTTGAAGGGGAGGAAGAAAACAAAAGGGATCATGTGGGAAGATTAAACAAAAATTATTATGGGAACAAACCAGAAAATATAAGCGATGAACAAGAAAGGGGTTCATATTACAGAAAACTAAGATCAACCTTCCCAGAAATTATTGTAAATATATTTACTCCCAATGGGATTGACAAAAATGGTAATAACGTACCTTACTTATGTAGTAATGTACTAATCAAGAGAAACCCCAAAAATAATCATCTAATGCTCAAAAATTTTGACAATAAAAAGGCTTTTATTAACTGCCAAGATTACCATATGGATTATAAAAATAATAAGTTCACCCTCTATTTTAATGACTTTAAAGGTCAGCATATTATTTTACCAAAGAGTAAAGGGTGCACGGGTATCCTGCAGGACATACTAAATCAAATGAGGTGGAAAAATTCGCACCATCTTTACGAATCAGGCAACAAAGATGCATACGATGATGAAGATGTAGACAGCTCTGACGTGTCTTCTTATGACTCGGAAGGGTTAACCGCGGGAAAGGGGAAATATGATGCTAGGGAAAAAATGGGAAAACGGGGAAGCAACAGAGGTAGAGATGGTGCTAGAGAAAAGTCCAGAGATAGGGTTAGAGATCGGGACAAGGATGGAGGAAAAGATGCAGAAAGCGACTTCTTTAGAGAAGTGGACAGATCACGTAGTAGAGAAATGGACGCGAAAACGGAAAGCGAAGGCGACAGAAAAATAGGAATCCAGAGAAAGGGCTTAATGGATAAGGCAGTCGAAAGAGAGAGCGAGAAAGAGAAAGAAGAAGATGGGGAGAAAGACGCGGAGGATAGAGAGGATGACATCCTGGAAAATTTGAACCTGTCGGACAAAATGGAAGACACGTTCTGTATAAAAGAAAATGTACTTTACATATCCAAAGATGGCAACCCTTTTAAGAAGGACCAAATGAGTTTCAACGATGAAAACGCTTTTAAATTCCAGAACGAAAATTTGCAGATATTGAGAGATGATGGTGCGCAAGAATTAACCTTTATAAAGACCGAAGAAAATAAAGATGAAGAGATCTACATTTTTCACTACCCCAAGAAGGAGAAGTATGATCATTTTATATCCAAATTGAGTAAGAATAATTTTAAAGTGATTCAGAAAAATATTTATGATAAAATGAAAAAGGAAGGAAAAAACGAAGAAGGGGAAAAAAAATCATTTATTGAACAGTCAGATGGAAAGGCCGAACCGGGGGTGGGAAAAATAGAGAAAGCGGATAAATTGATTAAAAACAACCAAGTAGTTGTCATTGAGAAAGGAGTATTATCAATTTATAAAGATTACGGAAACGAAAATTCTGTTCCCATAATCAAATTTACATCCGATTTTTGTGATGTACAAGCAAATGAACAAAATGGAGAAATTAGCATAAAAGAAACGTCAAAAGATAGTAATGATAGAATTGTTCTCGACTGCTTAAATAAAACAGAGTTCCATAGATGGAAAAACGCGCTATGTTTCGGTGGCTTTATAAAAGGAGAAAATATCAGCAGTTCCTACATGAATTTGAAAAAACACATATTCTCCATCAATTTATTTGACAACTTGGACGTAAAAAGTTTAGTCAAAGTAAATAGCAATTTTATATATATTTATCCAAATAACGAAATGAAGATCCCCTTATTTTCCTTTGACAAGGAAAAAATAGAATTGGTGCTAATTTCGGACTTAAGGAAAATACGAATTTATATGCAGAGGGATACCATATATGAGCAGCGATACGATATAACCATTTCGTTGGCGCGCGATTTCGTGAGCATTAAGGAGCAAATAGAAAAGTACAATTTTCATACATTAAATAACAAAAAAAATCAAAAAATAAGAAAGCCTTTTGTGCTTTGCAAAACGAATATTATTGCTATACATAAGGATAAATATAAATTACAACCCGACCTTATACTGGAAAAAAAAAACTGCACAGTTTTATATGATAAAGACCAATTAACGGTCACCTTTAAAATTAAAAGTAAATTAGATATCACTCAGGAAGACATAAAAACTATTACCCTATCTAATTCAGTTAATTTTAACAAATGGTTAGTCACACTAAAACTGGCTTCCTTCATACCTGGCTTTCACGAACTAGAAGATGACATTGCTTTTCCCACCATCGTCTTTGGGCACACCTGTCCCGAGGCAACTAGCTTACTTGCGAAGAGAAATTCAATCATGAATTTTTTTAAAAAATAAAAAAAAAAAATAATAATAATAAAAAATAATAAAAATAAAAATAAATGACAAATGGCTATCTGGGTCAGGCAAAGATGAAAAAGCACGGGAAAAAAGCCACAGCGTAAGTAGATAAACAGCTGATGTGCATATTTCGTGACAAAATCGACGAAATGTCAATTAATGCGGAAGAAGGCGATTACATCCTCATCGCTCTGTTAAACACATTGTAGCTACGTCTTCACTGATCTTTTTTAGGAATGAGTTATAGTTAAAACATGTGTGTAACCACTATAGAGGAAAAACATTTTTTTCCACTCCTCCATTGCACACACGGGCTGGGTGGCGTGCTCCCCAATGCGCATATAAAAATAGAACATCAGAACTATTCAAATGGAAGAAGAAACGAACACAAAGGACATGCCTAGCTCGGCCTTTAACGCTATCCCTAATATTACTTAAGTATTCATTTGGGCAATGCTCAATAAAAAAAAAAAAAAAAGAGTAAATCACGGAAATGGGATGTAGCACATAGATCTACGATGAAATGACTCAATTGTGTATAAAAACTGTGTACATTTTTATTTTTTGTGTTTGCATTATTACATTTTTGTTTATTTTATTATTTTTTTTTTTCTTATGTGTATGTACCTAGTTAAAGAATTATTAAACATTCGCTCCTTTAATTTGTTTGCCTTACGAGTTAAAAAAATTTTGAGAGAATACATAGCCTGTTTTCCTATATGCAAATAATTTATCGTTAGTTTTTTTTTCGTTTCCATTTTGTTTCACAGTTAAGAGTGAGCACACGTAGCGAATACGGGCCTTGATATATGTGTAACAGCTCACGGTCATTAGTTTTGCCTCCCTTTAATTGTTGCGCTGTGTTATGCTGACTTATGCTATGTATCATCTTTTTTTTTTTTTGTGTGTTGCATAAATTTATGCCCATTCCGCAAGGAATCTTTAAACATTCGTAACTTAACACTGAAACCATTTTGAACGAAGCCCAAACAGCTATTTTTCCCACTTTTGCAATTTGACTTATTCGCCGTAACTTTCACTTTCGTCCTCCACGTGGAATGCGCTTTGGGCTTTTTACGGACATGGGTTGTTCATAGGGAGAGTTTTTGCCTGGTGTTTTTTTAACCGGTTCAATATTTCCCCTTCCTACGAGCAAAAAGTACGCAGTGCATACGTGCGGGATTTTTGCTCATATGTTAGTTTGTGCAGAAATAATTGTACTCAGATTAATTTTACTTTTGTGGTTAGAAATTCCTCGTTAATTTTTTTTTTTTTTTTCCTGATAAAGTACAGCATAGGAACAAATACGCATGAAAGAACAATAACTTTACTCATAAAAGTCTTTTTTAAGCATTTGCTTTCCCGCCCCTGTTTACATAAATCATCGTGCGAACATGCAGAGAAGATGGTTAACGGTTTGGATTGAACATTCGCTATAAAACTGAAATTGCCATTTCGATTTGAAGTTTTTTTACGAAAGAGGAAAACAACACGATCATAAATTAACTCATAAAGGATGACACATAACCTTGTGCTTCGATTGAACGTAATTTTACATGCACACTGATGTGCTCACCTTAAGATATGTGCCTATACATATGTAACGGGTACATGGTTGTATGCGTGAATTCGTCTCCCTTAACCCTTTTTACAAGGCTCAAGAAGAACAGAGCGCTGTGCCTTATGGATGGCGTAGAAAAATGCCCCCCGTTTGCTACCTGCCTCATCATGTACTTCCCCTTTTCCTAATAGAAACTCCTGTTTTATAACGCGAAAGGGATTAGCAAGATCCTCAACCTGGAGTGCAAGCAATACGTGAAATGCCATTCCAAATTTAAAAGATGCTTCTCCATAGGTAATTCTACATTTACACAGAACGTAACAGTACTGTATCTTTCTTTAAGACACATATAGAACAGCATTTCACGCCCACTACCGTAATAAGAAAGCATTTCCTTTTTGTTTTTTTTTTTTCCTTGTTGCACACTTTCCTATGCGCACACGTTTATATATGTTTGTAACCCCTCAGTGTGCTTTCCTACCCGTGCATATGTACCTAATTGCGCGTTCCCACCCATTAAACGCAGACACGATAAAAGTACCCAGGCTTGGAGATTCCATTACGGAAGGTACCATAGGTGAATGGAAGAAAAAAGTGGGTGATTATGTTAAGGTGGACGAAACGATAACGATTATTGACACCGACAAAGTAAGCGTCGACATAAACTCCAAATTCAGTGGGGCGCTTTCAAAAATATTTGCAGAAGCGGGAGACGTCGTTTTGGTTGATGCACCCCTATGCGAAATAGACACTTCAGTGGAGCCACCTGCTCATATATCAGAAGTGAAGAAAGAAATAGCACAAAGCAAAAATGTGACAGCGAGTGAAGAAACTGGAAGCGAAAAAGAGAAGGATAAAGAGGACCAAAATAGCGCGCACAAAGAAAGCGAAAGAAGAATAAGTGAAGAAAATAACGCAGGAATGCTATACGAACCCGTTAGTGAAAGAACCGAAACGAGAGTGCGCATGTTGCCAATAAGAAAACGAATTGCAGAAAGGCTCAAAGAATCGCAAAACACATGCGCCCTACTAACCACATTTAACGAATGTGATATGAGCAAAGTGATAGTCCTACGCAGTGAATTAAAAGACATCTTTCAAAAGAAGTATGGATTCAAATTAGGATTCGTGTCCCTCTTCATGCATGCGTCAACCTTAGCTCTAAAAAAAATGCCACAAGTAAATGCATACATCGATAACGATGAAATTGTGTACAGAAATTATATTGACATATCCGTAGCAGTGGCCACACCGAACGGATTAACAGTTCCAATTATTCGAGATTGTCAAAATAAAAAATTATCAGAACTTGAACAGGCTCTATCCGAGTTAGCTACCAAAGCGAGAAACAACAAATTGTCGTTAGACGATTTCATGGGTGGCACTTTTACCATTTCGAATGGAGGCGTTTTTGGTAGCATGTTAAGCACGCCTATTGTGAACATGCCGCAGTCGGCTATACTAGGTATGCACACAATAAAAGATAGAGCCGTAGTAGTAAACAATGAAATTGTCATTAGGCCTATCATGTATTTGGCCCTAACTTATGACCACAGATTATTGGATGGAAGAGATGCCGTACAATTTTTAAGCGCAATAAAGGATTATATAGAAAACCCGCACCTTATGCTGATTGATTGATCGGCTAAGCGGAGTCTCCCCTGTGCGTGTCATATGGGTATATGCTAATATATCAAATGTAGGGTTAAAGTGCTTCACATGTGTCTACCTTTGAATACATTTAGTATTCCGCACAACCCCCTCCTATTTTTTTTTTTTTTTTTTTCAAGTTAGCATATTTGTGTGCAAATGTAGTATACTCATTATGTAGTGCAATTTTATTAACTTAATTACAACCCCGGATCTCTGTTGTCCAAGCTATTTGGTATCTCGAAACGTATTTTTGAACATGCCTATTCGTACGTAATAGATGTGCTTATATTTATGAGGAGGGAATATTTCCCCCAAATGACGAGTTCACCTTGAAAAAGGGTCACACGGGAGGTGTGCAAATTATAATTTTTGCAAAAAAAAAAAAAAAAAAAAAAAAAAACGAATGGATTATTTACTCAAAAGATTTTATTTAAAGGAGGGATTTTTTAATAAAGCCCTATTCTGTTGAGTTAACATCTCTTTTCAGAAATGTTTTACTCAGGCGACAGACAATGTTGTGTGCCCGTTGAGAGGCATCAAATTTACCACGATGTTAAAAAAATAAGAAAAAAGGCAACATAGAATATGAATGACGTAAAATGGTATGACTATGAAAAAAGAAAAGTCTTGTTCCACAGGATATCAGGTATCATAATGCATAGAGGCCATCCAGCATAAGCACTGTTTGTTATTCATCTGGGGGATCCTTTTCTACGTTTTCCACATGCTGCAAGGAGATTTGCATAAGACGGCATGGGATGCATGTGAGCGAATCATATATACATACGTGGGCACACACAAGCCTGTGGAATTAAAACTGGACATACTTATGAAATGGCACAAAAAAAAAGGAAAGGTACTAAGCATGTCTGACATAGAAACCTCTACTTGCCAAATTTCAGAGGCGACATAAAATCAAAACAAAGCGGTGTATCTACATTCTTACGTTTGCATTTCCCTTCTCCATTTGTTTCATCTTTTCCTGGTTATACAAATCATCGATCCAAACTGCCAAAAAAAAAAAGAAGAAAAAAGGAAAAAATGGGAATTACGTAAAAATGGCCATTCGCATTACATACCAACATGTGCTGCGAAGCAGTGTAACAACGGGAGGATGCAAGAGTACCTGGCTTATATTGTTCCATTTTCCTATTTTTGGAATAGTTGACATAAATTCTCTTTCCATTTAATTCAAAATTATTCATGTTGTATAAGGCATGCTTCGCATCATCCTTTTCCAAATACTCCACGAATGCGAATCCTCGATTCTTTTCTAAAGGGAAAAATATCGAAACAATGGTAGCGGTTGAGCTGCTTTTCTTCGCACGTGTGAAAATGTCAAAAAGGAAAAAGGGTGAAGCATTTGGGCACATTAAACTTCCATAATGGTTAAGAGGGATAAGAATAAAATGTCTATGTCGCCCCCTTTCAGTTTCGCCCGCATACTTGTAACCAAATTTATAGGCACCTCGATATTTCTTACATCACCAAAGGAAGAAAAAATGTCATACAAACTCTTTTCGTCTATTGTCTCATCAATTCCCCCTACATACAACACCTCAGTTGTGTTATCATCACTCATGTTTGCTTTTTTTATTTTTTAAAACTTTTTAAAATGTAAAAATGAGCATCGTGTTGTCATTTTCGACCTTGAAAAGAGGAAACAATGTAGGAACAATAGCCAAATTGTTCGCAAACACGCGCTGGGAAAGAAAAAAAATTAATCATTCATCTTACTGGAAATGATGAAGTGGGAAAAAGATGTTATAACTGAGGTTAAAAATAAGCGAACCGTTATGGACCCCTTTCAGAAGGAATTTTCAAAAAATGCATTTTTACACTGCTTCGAAGAAACGGAATTTTTGCACGTGTGGAAGAGAAAGAGCATACCTCTTTTTTTTTTAATATACAGAGGAAGAAAAACCTAAGAATTGACTTTTTAAGTAAGAACAAATTTATTCCTATCCGTTCCGTTTTATTCACAAAAGTAATCCCTTCTCATATGCAACTCTTCGCCTTATTAGAAATCATCAGTTGGAGAAAAGCGAAAAAAAAAAAAATCGTTAATCTAAAGAGGGCGAACAAATTAACCTTTACGTGAAACCTCCGCATCCATGTATCTATACATATTGCGCAACGGAAATATGGGAATATGCTTCCGAACAAGATGGAGAGGCTACTAAATTAAAGGTTGGCTAATCGGAAAATCTTCCTGCAAAAATGTGACCCTTTTTGTACATTCAAAAATTTTTCAAAATGGTTAAGGAACGCCTCCTCAAAGCTACACCATTCTTCACAACTTTTTTCTTTTTTGTTGCATATAAAAGAAAGCAAGGAAAAATATATCTTTATGTTGTCTCTAGAAGGGACAAATTATAGCAGCGCAAAAAAAAAAATAAAAATACAAAAAAGAAATACAACTGTGTAAAAATTGTCTATAAAAAATCAACACCAAAATGTGAAAAAAATATCCTTGATATGTAATTACATTAAATTCTGGGTAGGCAATTTTTTAAATTAATGACCATGGAGGGGAAAAAGTAGAAGCCGTTCTTCACCATTGTCGGTGCGTTAATATAGCTGTTTCTTTTTTATGTGCCCCTTCTTCATATCAGCAAAATAGCCTGTCTTCGTTATTTAAGTCGGTGATGTACCCACCATAGTGACAAACGGTAAAATTGAGAAAAAAAAAGAATACACACAGTTACACATGCGCACACATGTATATAAAGGCAAAGGGCAAACACTCTTCTAAAAAACCGACCAGATATTGCAAAATAAGCAACTGTGACATAATTCCAAGATCAGTGAATTTGCGCTAGCCGCATTTTTCTTTTTGTTACGTTCGCTGCGTTATCAAACGAACATAGTGGACATAATTTGTTGCGCTGTCTCACCGCTCTATTGGTGAGAACTTGTTCTCTGACAATATGTGCTACAACTAGGTCAAAGCACCGTGTGCCTTCGGTTTAGTCCCCCGTCCGATCTTTTCCTCGCTCGTTTGTAAAAAGTTAAAGTGCCCAAATGGGTGTAAAGCAGCACCTGTGCATTCATGACAAACTGAGCCATTGTAGAGCCCCCACACATAGAAGTGACCATTTTGAAAAATTCTAATCGTGTCTGCTAGCACTGTAGAATCTTTGCATTCCACTTTTGCCGTCATAGCCACATTGACGCTTTACGATTCGCCCACGTTTGTTTTCACACCAGAATTCTTTTTCTCCTGCGGGAAAGGCTTTCCCCTATAGGACTCCATTAAGACACCCCCGATGTGTGTGGCATGTTTCCTTTTACCCCCCGTAAAACTCACATCCAAACTAAATAAAAATGAATGCGTCCAATCCAAAGGGAGAGAAAAACATGCTGATATATGACAAGTCCAGCAAGGTGGGATGCATCTACTTCATAGGCATCAGTAGCAACTTCTATCGGGGCAGAGTGATTCTTAAAAAAAACTGTATCAGTGATAGAATAGTGAGATACACCAACTTAAGCGAAAATTTGTTGTTAATAAAAAATGGAAATTATAATTTTAAACAATCGGCAATATTAATTAAAGGGATAACCATCTTTCTCCACAGGCAGCTGGAGGTGTTACTAACTGATTTCTACGCCATGTATAAGAAGTGCTTATTCAGTAGCATCAATCAATGTAGGCTCCAAACTGGTATGATAAAAAAGTGCAGGGCGAACAGAAGAAGGCACAGGGCAAAGAAAAATGTGCTATCTTTGCAGGACGAGGAACCAACTTATGGAGACAACTACATCGGAGACCACAATGACGGCACTTTTCGAAGGAAAAAGGCCAACTACCTAAACAAAAACAAAAACATAGCAGACATAAACGATTTAATGCTGAAAGAAAGCAACGAACTGTATGAGAATGACTACCACTTTGAAAATGAAGGCATCCTACATGATGAAAATGTGATATATCAAGATATGCTAACTAACACCTCTTCCTTCGCTTGCTCCAAATTTAACAACTTGTACACAATTAACAATGGGGTGGGTAATATGAACACAAAGGACAGTAGTAGAGATGCAAACCTACAGAGTAACTTAAACAACACAGCATTCTTAAAATATAATACGTTAAACATTAAAAGGCACACAAATGCAGAAAGAAATAACTACTCCAATGATAGTTTACTCGTGAATAAAACTCTGAACAAAAAGAACTTCTCCTTCAATGTCATGAACAGCAGTCTCCTGTTCAGTGGGAATATTCCGCATGGGAAGGTATCCAATAATTTGGGTAGCACCCACCGTGGGGGCGGTAACATCCTTCGTAAGGACAATACCAAGGGAGGGGGAGACCACCCGCGGGAGGACGAAAAGAAGAACAAACGAATCTTTGCACAAATCGATAAGGATACCATTCTGAGGGATAACATCTGGGAAGAAACCAAGATGAATAAGAGGCAAAACTCAGATAATCAATTTAGTACCCATTTCAAAGGGGGGAGTTACGTTTTTTTTCTTCTATACAATGATGTGAAAAATGGTCCAAGTGATAATTCAATATCTTCCTCTTTCCATTCGTATGAACAAGCAAAAAATTTCATCAACTTTGACACAAGGAAGGATGTTTACAACCTATTCGGTAATGACCTCATACAAAATGAGAAAATCAACATGCAACCAAACAACTTTAAGTTGCTTCAAACGAAATCGACAGTGTCCTCCATAAATGAGAGGAAAAATAAACAGAACCACCTAAACTTTGAGCAGTTACGAGCAAACTTTAATGAAGAATATTTTTTAAAAACTGAGTTGCAGCATAACCATGGCGGGAAAAGATACTCCAATGGCTCTTTCGGTAACAGCTACGACCAAATGGATTACAACTTCGACCAAGTGGATTACAACTTCGACCAAGTGGATTACAACTTCGACCAAGTGGATTACAACTTCGACCAAGTGGATCACAACCTCGACCAAGTGGATCACAACCTCGACCAAGTGGATCACAACTTTGACAGGATGAGTGGCTTCTCCCGGAAAAATTATGAACACAGAAAATCGCAACCAAACGGAGGACATAAGAACAAAAGTGGGAAAGACTGCAAAGATGTCTACACCTTCAGTGACACTTTCAAAGATTCCCTCAGTGTCCCATCCAGCAAACTAGTGAGTAGGAGATCCTTCACCTCTTCGGAGTATAAATATAACGAAGAATTAATCAAGCTGAAAAATTATTTGCACAAAATAAGTGCAAACTGTTCCAATGTCTTAGAATTCGATCGCATATTTCCTGTGAACAGAATGTCCGACAAGAACATCTCCATCATATTTTACAACTTTCTCGTACTGGCCTCAAATGCAGAAGTGGACGTGACTCAGAATTATCCTGACAGTAAAATTCTCATACAAGTATGTTGAGTGGGGGCCAATTATAAAAAAGGAGAGTTCCTTTGTTAATCGACAAATGGAACGCAGGAAAGGTCGCATGGATAATGACAACAAAAGGGTGACATATTAACTCAATACAGAAAGTTGCAACATACGAAACAAGCACGTAGAAAATTAATTACATGCCAAGTGGACCTTTTATGCACATTAAAGAAGTGGGTATATCGGGGAGACGACCCTCTTAGACGACATGGGCGTATGCGCCCAAGGGAGCAAGTGTGAATGTACAAACGGGTGTAATCATCCATGCGATAATTTTTGATGATACCTAACTAACTATGGTGTTCTTTATTCTGCTTAAAACAGCACGGATTCTTCTTCTCAGGAAAAAGTTCATCACCTAATGGGGAAAAAAAGGGGGGACAGAAAAATGAAAAAAAATGAGAAATATGTATTTTCACGCAGGTGTGGTATGTGCGCGCCCTCACATGGGTCCGTTGGAGCACAAATGCACCCTCATCTGCGCATCGTATTTTTCTGCCAATGAGCGTGATTACATTTTTAACAACAAAAACGGGTTCTCTAAACGTTCCATTGACGTTGCTAATCATTTCCTCAACAGCGTAGGAGCAGTTCCGTTCATGCAGGTTACATTTCTGACTTAATATTTCGTAAAATTTTGGATTCATGGTAACCGGAAATGATTTGTTCCTTTTCTTTAACTCAGTGGAGATGTTGACATAGTAGCTTAGCTCGCTTAAAAACACATGCCGAAACTTGTCCTCAATTTCGGGGACAGATGACAAAACATGGTTGTTTAAATTCCGCCCCTTATTCTTGCTCACTTCATCGTCATTAAAGTAGTATATTATTTTGTTAAACGTATCCTTCGATATTCTGTACATAATGTTTTTATTTACAAATTTTACTATGAAGGAGACGTAAATTCCTTGGCTTGCCTCGTCGCCATACAGGGTCACATTTTTCCCCTTTAGCTGTTTTAAGCAGTCCGTGAACGGGGGGAGGGACTCGATCTGCAATGGGGAAAGACACAGGCACATATACATATGTACAATGACGCCGGGGGTGCGTACTGTAACATATCCAAATTGGGTCATCCCACTAGCACACATAACAAAAAGGAATGAAGAAAATGTCCAATCAAAAGTTTCACAAAAAAGAGGAAAACATATTCATAAATAGCAGATGTGTCTTGAAAGTACCTTTTCCGGAGGGTTCACCAAACTTTGGAGGTCTGGAAATATAACTCCAATTTCATCCCTTAAAAAAAAGGTCACCTTCAAATTGTATAACTTAATTGCGGATGCTATAAGGTCGGAGGCGTGCCGCCTTGACTGGTGATCTTTCAATATATTATAAAAGAGAAATTTCATCAGACCTTGATCATTTTTGTATAGAACATGTCTGACTCCCCTTTCTGTGGTTATGCTTAAGACCATCCCGAATTGTAAGCTGTGGCTACAACAAGATAAAAAGTTGCACTTGTTTTTAATATGGAACGGTCTTTGCTCCACCAACCATTGTATAATTAAATTCATAAAATCGACCAAGGTGTACATTTCCTTTTCATATCGTTGCAAATTCATCACATTGGAAATGATGTTAAAATTTATCGTTTTTGTACTATACTGGAATCTTCCATTTCTCAATTTCTTCTTTTTATTTATATATGTGTACTCCGAGGGAATGGCTATCTGATCGAACGCATTTGTCATGTTACTGTCATGGAAAAAATTGATGACCTTTTTATGTAAGAAGTGCAGGCACTCCACGGTTCCGTAGTGATAGGCACCATCCTTATTGATTGCCTTTATCACATTTTTTTTCCTTTGCAGAAAGGACGACTCGTTTTGAGAGAGCACAACTGGGGGTTCATCATTTGTGGGTTCATCATGTGTTGGTTCATCATTTGTGGGTTCATCATTTGTGGGTTCATCAT
>NW_008481836.1:633999-642103 GCF_000524495.1 Plasmodium inui San Antonio 1
TTTGTGGGTTCATCATTTGTGGGTTCATCATTTGTGGGTTTATCATTTATGGGTTCATCATTTGTGGGTTCATCATTTGTGGGTTCATCATTTGTTGGTTCATCATTTGTTGGTTCATCATTTGTGGGTTCATCATTTGTGGGTTCATCATTTGTGGGTTTATCATTTATGGGTTCATCATGTGTGGGTTCATCATGTGTGGGTTCATCATGTGTGGGTTCATCATGTGTGGGTTCATCATGTGTTGGTTCATCATTTGTGGGTTCATCATGTGTTGGTTCATCATTTGTGGGTTCATCATTTGTGTGTTCACGATTTGTCTGTTTATCATGTGTGGGTTCATCTTTTGTGTGTTCCTTATTCGGGGGTTGCGGATTTGGAGTTTCCTCAGTTGGCACGTCGCTATTTGTAATTTCATCACGTAGCGGTTCAACAAATGTAATTTCGTCTTGTGGGCGTTCATTAGTTGTGGGTTCACTGTTTTCGGGATCCACATCTGTGGGTTCATCGGTTTCCTCTTCAAGACCTGTAGCTTCATCGTGTGCTTGTTCCTCATCTATTCGTTCCGCTTCTGTTCGTTTCTCGTCTGCGCTCTCTACGTATTTGCTTTCGGCGACTCTGCTTTTCTCCTCTGTCCTTTCCGCGTCTGTCCGTTCCACTTTTACTTGTTCTCCGTTGCTAGTTTGCCCTGACTCATCCGAATACACTCCAGCCGACGGTTCCAAAACGAACTCCGATTCCCTCGCATTACTCCCCTTCCTCCTCTCACGAACGTAATTACAAACAGTTACGAGCCTTAACAAGACGGAATTTTTTCCTCTATTGTTGTAGTAATTGAGGGCGGCCTTAATAACGTAAGAGGGCTCCATCAGATCAACATTGTACAAAGCGGAGATGACTCTATTGAGGGAAGTTTCTTTGATCAGATTCCCCGTGACGTTATTGTAGAAAAAGGTGTTCTTTTCACTCATCGCTAGGCAGTTGAACTTCTTTCGTCTTTTCTTTCCTCCTACATTGCTATACGTGACATTTCTGTCAAGCTTCGACTTATAATTTCTGTATATAAAATAAATTACATTCTTCAAGGTTATTTCCTTTGATCTAAGCACAGATATATTAAAAGATAAGTAAAAATATTTTGATGACCCCAGTCCCACTTTAATTTTCATCATTTCCCTTTTGTGAGAACTTGTAATCTTAGGGGAGTACACAGGTGCCACTTTACTTAGCCTTTTGGAGCAAGCTATTAGTGTACTCCTGTCTATTAAATGTAAACTATTTCGAAGGACAATATCTAGGTGGATCTTGCTCGGTTTGAATGTGCTCCAGGAGAGCAGATCATTTGGGTGGCTGTTCATGTCGAAATAGTTTGGAATAATTTCCCTCAGCACAGTACCCAGAGGTTTGTGCAGATCTATCATCTGGTTTCCACTTACATGTCCATGTGGTAAATCGCTTCTTCCCCTTCTAACATGGAGATGAGTATAGTTGACGCATTTACACTTATTTTTCATCCCCCAAAAGGTGTTATTTAGAAGAACGGCCAAATTTATGTTCATATCTTTGATTACAAATTTGTCTATTTTTAGGACGAAGGAATTTATGAGAGGGACTTTCTGTCCGTGGAGGTCGGGATAATTTGACTTGTCCATTTTTAGTGGGGCCAATTCGATCCCATCCACATCCCGGTACAGTTGTTTTCTCTTCATATAGAGTAAAAAATTGTCCGCAGTTTTGAAGTCAATGTTGCTAAGGCTTTGTTTTATGTACCGTCTCATCAGATTAGTTACCTTGTTGGTGTCTATATCGTACACAGTTTTGTTTACGGCGTAGAAATTTATGAATATGCTCGTGTATTGATTTCCCTCGTGGTAATTATCATAGATGTACTGAGCCAAGAGTAAGTTACTGAATTCACTAAAGTGTTCCCTTTCCATGCATCTCTCCACAACTGTTTCAAAAGTATCATTATTATCTTCGCTGAGTGGGAAATTCTGCAATTCGTATAGTTTAAATTCGTATGATAATCTCTCGTGGAGGCTAAAGTATCCATAAAAAAGCAAAGCTTTTAGAAGAACCATCTTTCGAACGCTGTACCATTTTCCATATATTCTATCGTTCAATATTACTCTACAGTCTGGACTGGAAAAACCTTGTAAAATGGACATTAAATTCTTCACATTATCGTCTTTGTCTACCAAATAGGTTAATTTCGCCTTGTTAAGTAGGTACATGTCAAATAGGTCCGCCCTATAAGCCTCATGTTCAATAGACAGCGTCTTCATGGCAGTCCCCACAACTCTATTTTTAACATAGTAACATGCGTTAATATAATTCTTCCTAATGTGTGCATCTAGAGAGGAGTAATTCACTTTGTGTTCGAAATTTCTACCGAATGGCATTTTGTGAATATTTTCCTTATCACTTTTTTTCCCTTTCCGGAACTTCTTATTCCTTCTGCTGGAACGTCCCCCAAAGTTGTGCTTGGAAATCCTTGAAAAGTAGAATTTCCTCCTTTGGACGGTTCTACCATCACGGCTACTGTCACTGCTACCGTCACTGCTATCATCTCTGCTACCGTCACTGCTACCATCTCTGCTACCGTCACTGCTACCACCGCTTCTACCATCACCATGTTTTCTCCCACGTGTAGACCCCCTTCTACGCTTTACCCCCATCGGAAATTGATAAAAAGAAATACTCTCCTTCTCGTCACTAGATGAAGGTTCCTCCTTGAACATATCAAAGGAGTAGGAGTCCTTTGGCGAGTGCGTGTCGCCTGCCTTTTCTGTGCTCGATGAATGAGTGTAACCAAAAAAACAGGAGTCCAAACCGTTGTGCTGTTCTTCCGTTTTCATTTTGGATGAGTTGTTGCTCAATTCGGATACATTTCTCCCTTCCGCTTTTTTAAAAAGAATATGCAATTTGTCTTCCTCCTCGTAATTAATAAATTGGAATTTGTCGTCAAACCATTTGTAGACACTTTTTTCGGACAGTCTTCTCTCTAGTTCTTGCACGCTAAGTTTCAAGTAGGATCTAAATTTAAATATACTTAGTCGTTTGCGTAAAAATGGATTAATCGATTTGAGCCATAGCAACACCATGGGGTTTCTTTTAATGAGACTGAGGATGTATTTATCCACGGGATAGCGTAACTTCCTTTCGACCTTTTGCAAGATAAATTTTTCTTTTGTAAATATAGTAGCTAAACTCAATCCCAGGGAAAAAGCATCACTTTTTAAATTATACGTGATGGTATTGAAGTAGGATTCTAATTTTTCCGGAGCTGCGTAAATTGCGCTTCCTTTGAAATTTCCATAAGCACCCTCTTCCACAGTGTCGTTAAATGTCCTTAGAAGGACCTTTAAATGCTTATCATCCTGTCCGTTCTCCTGAATCAAAAAGTTATCTGCCTTGATGTTCCCATGGATCAAACCTACAGCGTGCAAATAGAACACTCTAGAGGTTATGTTAAGGAAAAAATCATATTTAACGTTGTAATCGTCTTCCACCATGGTATAATTACTCATGGCAAATTGAACTGCATCCTTTCCGCTTATCATTCTATATTTGAACGCATAGTGATGTACACTTCTGCTCACATCTTTTAAGGCTCTACTGAAAATGGTCCTATTTATGTCATTTTCATTTTTTCTTATGATCCCTGTGGGGATATCCCAATTCATAGTTTCTAACGCGCATTCGGAGAGCAGCGCTAGTAGTTTGTCACTCAGAAAGTTTAAGTGACTCACACTGAACGTATCTGCGCTGTAAAAATATTTAATATTTTTGTAATCCTTGCAAGGACTACTGTACGAATTTAGCAAATAGTGGATGATCAAAAGATACGACTGAAGTTCATTCTCAAAGTTGTCACTAGTTTTGTCATTAAAAAAGAATTTTATGGCCGAAAAATGAGGATAAAAATCCGCACTCATGGTTACCCCCTTTGTATCACTAGACAGAATGGCAAATTCCTTATCACTTGCAAATTTAAACTTATTCAAAACTTTGAAGTAATCTTCCCGTACCATATTGTAATATAACTCTTTGTATAGTGCGGATCTAAGCACGCATAGAATGTTATCCCCATATAGCCAGTCCAGAATGAACATATTTTGTGCCTCCTCTTGAATCACTCCCACAATTTTTCTACTTGGGTATCTTTTTAGTATGTCTCCATACCTTGGAAAATCTTCATGCTGTTCAGAAAGCTTGTCTTTTAAATTTTCATCGACGTTTTCTCCTACATGTATCCTATCAGTGTCGGTGGAATATACGTAGGAATTGCCTGCCAACGTTTTGGTGCCTTCCGGTAAGGAATGAAATCGATCGTGTGAACGAGAAGAATCTTCATTAGACTGGTCACTTGAGTTTCCCTCCAAGGAGGATTGATCAGAATCGTCCCTGTCGTAATGGTCACTGTTGAGAAACTCATTCGATAGGAGTGTCTTATCATGAAATATTTTATCCAGAAATGGGATTAACGAATCGTATTTGTGATCTTCATATAGTTTACTCTTATCTTCCGTTTTTTTGTCAGAAGGGTCCTCAGAAAATTGGTGGGGTACCTTTTCCTCCACTTGAGTCTCCATTTTTTTTTCAAAGAATTTTTCTGCCTTCTTTTCAAAATTCTCTTCCGGTTTTTTTCCAGAATAGTCCTCCTCCCCATTTTTGTCGTACTTTTTTTCATTTGATTCTTCCGTGTTTTGGTCCACATATTCATTCGACTTTCTTTCGGAGTAGTCCTCAGAGTCTTCGCCATATTTTCTTTCAAAGGTCTCTTGGAGGGATGGCGTGGCCGTTTGCGCCGGAAGAGGCTGTTGTGCTGGAGAGGAAGGATCTGATGTAAGGGAATCTTGTTCTGGTGTTGACGTAGATCCCGGAATGGCTTCTTTCCTTGCTTCTACATTTGGGACCCCGTCCACAGACGTGTCCGTGGGCTTTGGATGAACATTTTCGTGGTACATCGTTGGAACGGGGGGTATTGGCTGATCGATGGCTGGCTTTTTAGAGTATTTATTCGATTCCTCCATTGATGGAACTGCTTTTCTGCCTTGGTCTTCCACTGGCGGGAGTTTTTCCTTCGATATATGCTTGTCCTTCATTTTCTGAATGTCCTCGTTGGACTTTTTTTTCCCGGATACCTTCGGGTCATCCGATGTGAAGAAATCAAATATGGAATTCCTATTCGTCTGCTTACCTTGTTTCGAAATCTTTGATTTCTGGCGCTTATCAGAAGTTTTATAAGAACTATCGCTGGAAGACTCATTATCCTCATCCCCGTAAATGATATCTTTTACTTTTTTCATGTATCCAAAGACACTGTCAAGATAGGAGTTACCGGTGTCACTTATGCTTGCCTCATTCTTAGCCCCTTTTCTTGCCTTTGCACTTTTTACGTTAACATTTTTATGTGGCACGTGATTTCCTCTTTTTTCTGTCTTGGCATTCATCTTAGAGTCCATATCGTTAGCACCTTGTCTATTACCAGGAGTGGAAGAAGGGGCATGTGAAGGATCATAAGCACTTTTCTCCTCCCCCCCTTCATTTTCAGGACCTTTACTTTCCATATGGTTCCGATTCTTGTCAGCACCGTATGAGGAATTGCCTTGGTTATTTCCGCCTTCCATCACGTTGTTGCTATCAGATCCTGGCATTTTTCCATAACTCCCCCTTCCAACGTTCTCATTATGTAGAGTTGTGTTTAGCTCAAAAAAGGATAAATTGTTATCGTTACGAATGCTCTTTGTGGGGTCCCCCTGGCTTACTTCCTCATATGACACGTCACTATCCGCCTTTCTCTTCCCACGGTCCAAGTGGGCATAACTACTTTGTACCCTCTCGAAGAAACTATAATATTGAGGGTTGTAAAAATTGATCCCATATAACCCATTATCGAAATTGCCATGCTGTTTGGACAGATAAAGAGAGGGATAAAAGAATCTATGCTTATGACTATCGATGAAATAGGTAGATAACCAGGTGTAAATAAAATCATATTTTATTATGCCCTTATTTTGGAGCTCTAAGTGCACAGAATGATACTTATTTAAGTAGAAGTACTTATCATGTTCGTTTACGAATGAGTTACTGTCCATCATTATTTCTATCTCAAAGTTGTTACTTAACAGGTTAATCTCTTTGGAGTATTTAGCATCGTAGGTGAATATTCCATTGTTGCTCGTCTCAAAAATGATGACTTCGGTAGTTTCTTCCGATTCGATTATGTTGTCTCGTATCAAATTGTACACGATGAATCGGTCTTCCACCTTCTTAACTGCAGTGGGATGGGGTTGAGGGAAAAAAACATTTTGTCTTCTTGAAAGTGGGCTTACAGATTGCATACGATGATGTATATGCTCACAAAATTGCGAATTCGCGGTCGGTCCTCATCGCGCGGTGCGAAAAGTAGAGACAGTTATCAGACGGGGGTGTCATTCAACGGATGGATATAGCCGACATTGTGCACAATACTACATCCTTTTGTTAACCCTAAGTTTATGCAAATTTTGCGCAAAAAGGAGCAACTCATAAGTGCACTCCATAGAGACTTATGGGTCACGTTACCCAAATGGCAGTGCACATTCTCTCCAGAATAAGGAAAGAAATGCTTTAACAAAGTTCGTCTATGCAATGACGATGCGCTATATCTACATAAGGGATAATCCCCCACGCGAAACATTTCGAAGCATCTCAAATATTCCCCGTTTTGAGGCTGCACTTACGGTCTTTCTCAAGGCTGCACACTATCTTATGACTATTTTTGATTCTCCTGTGGGACACATATTTCATTTTATCGAAGGGACTTAAACTGTTCAGAAGATCCTCGTCTAGATTGAAAGCATCCGTAACATCTGAATGGTCGTCCTTTGCATCTACGGTGCTCATAAAATTGGGATCCACAAAACTGTAATTCATGTGCTGGAGGTATTTCCTCTTGGCACTCTTAAATATATCCAAGTTGTAATAAAGATTGTCATGTGTTATGTTAACCCTTTTTTTCAGTGCCTTTCTTAATGCTTCAAACCGCTCCAGTTCCTCTGAGCTAAATGAAATGCTTCCATAGGATGTTTCCATTATGGGATTACACCTTAGGGTTATATTATAATAATTTTTTTGTAAAAGCTTCATGGAGGTATTGAACCATTTTTCTGTTTGGTTAATATCGTGGCTTAGGGAATTTTTTACCAAAGCAAAGGTCGTAACATAGACTACTCTGTCTTTGTAAAATTGGAACTTTGCCTCATATAACTCTTTGAGATTGTTGTCATTATCACCATCATTATCGTAGAAAGATCTGACGTAGATCAATTTCATTTTCCCCTTGACATAGGAAAATCTTTTAATATCATCGATGGAGGTATGTACTATTGGTATTCTTTTATTTTCCACGGCTTCATCTTTCTTCTTCTTGTCATCTTGGTGACTTCCCTTAACCTGTGTTTTTCTAATTATCTCCGCCAGCGCGTTTGAAAAGAAGTTGGTGATGGTTGCATTTAGGTGGCTTATGGTGCTTATTTTGTTGGAACTGCTGCTGATAGGGATGCCGCTGCCAACAGAACCACCGCTACTACTGACGGTAGTGCTGCTCGTGTTATTCCCCGCAGCGTTGGTAACAGGCGCGTTCCAGTTTTCTCCTTCTTGACAACCGCCACCACTGGTCTCTCCCGTGTATTCATCGCCGTTGTTAAAATCCCCATTATGAGAACCCTTTGTTTTTAACGAATATATAAAAAAGGAAAAATCACGGGGTTCCCTTTTTACATATTTATTCAAAACAGAAATTACTACATTAAAGATAAAAACTTTCTTCATAAAAGAAGTAAATTTCATTATTGTTAAGTAAGCGTAATTGACACCAAACCACACCTTCCTACGATCGTGTAACAATTTTTTTTTTTTTCATTTCTAAATATGTGTCACCCTCATTGCGCTAATCATGGGGGCGCGCCAGCGGAAACACAAATGTTGTTAAAAAGTGTCTATACATTTGTACATACACAATTTCCCGAATATTTTCATATTCGCATAAATCTAAGCAAAAAGACTGTATTTTCTGTGGTATGCATACCATTACGATGCAACAAAAAAAATGTCTGCT
>NW_008481836.1:643173-705976 GCF_000524495.1 Plasmodium inui San Antonio 1
GCATCTTTTGACAGGGGTTGCGATGCGAGAAAAAGGGGAGTCATTTTTTTATAAAGTATCAAAATCGGAAAGAAAAGAACACAACTGTGAAGGTTCCAAAACACATCAACGATAATAACTGCACTATTCATCTATAGTGTATCTAACATTTTGCAAAAATAGTGAAAAGTCAGAAAAACATGAGGAGTTTTTCTCACGTTCTTATTTGCTTTCGAGAGTGTTACACATTCATTTATATGCCCACTTTGACACATGAAGGAGAACAAAGGACCTACGCTAGGCACGGTTAATGAGGAAAAATATAATGTAAAGTGATTACCCCTTTATATTCTATAATGTCGTTGAAGAATTACTCACCAAAATTGTCCACTTTGCGCATACATTGTGCATAGTATGTGATACGTAAGAAGCAGAAAAAGTTAGCTCATCTGTATTGCTCTGCACCAAGAGGGGACTTACTAACCGAAGGTTTTCCCCTCGAGCTTTCTAAACATTACAGTAGTGGTTGTGCCAGTATATTTCATTCGCAACGCCCCAAATTTACCTTTCATCTTTTCTACCCCTTCATCACACTCCCCCCTTATTTAACAAATAATGTTTTGTAGAATTTCATGAAGAGGAGGGGAAAAAAAAATGACTAAATTAGACCGTTTCCAAAAGTGCTTCTCATTTAATTGTACGTTGAAGGCCTTTCATAAAGAACAAATGAAAAAAAAAAAAATTTTAAACAACTGATTAACAATGAATATGCTTGGGCGCGTACGAAACCATGGTGGAGATGACCATTTCAATTTTTTATATGTGTGTTCCGTTGATGTCTAGAAATAAGTACCCTCTTAAGCTTTGTGGAGAAATAAAATTCATCCCAGCAGGTGCATCATGACCCATTTTTGTTCTTTTATAATATTGTTCCCCTTCTAGACTTGTTCTTCACACTTTCAAAAAAGTCAATGGGATGTTGCTTTGCCCTGTACGTAAATCGCATGTCATTTTTTCCTTGCACTAGTGCGCGATTTCAAGCAAGATTAAATGATACGTGTATGTGCATAGTTTACATATATGCCATGCAAATATGCACCTATGGGGCTACTTTCCTGTTGCGTTTGTAAAGGCCTTTTTCCGCTCCTTCAAAAGTGTTAACAAAGTGCTTAATCATGAAAATGTGAAAAAAATAAATTGGGGGAGAAATGCAAAGAGGGGATAGAGCGAAAAATGAGTAAAAATATATCCTACGATTTGGCAATGCCCAAGAATTAACGATTTGAAGTTTTCCCATTGTTGCAAGTCACGTTTTGCAAACTGTTTTTTTTTCTGCTAGCATTTTGTTACTATTCAGATTTTTTTACTTTTTTTAACTTTTTTTTTCTTTTTGTTTTTTTGTTTTTTTTTTTTTTTCGGATATTCGGAATTCAAAATTTTCATTTTTCCTCCTTCCGATTGTGCATACATTCCCTTTTACTTCTGTGTCGATTTGCGTACTTAACTCATTTGTATATAATCATGCTTTTTTTCTTTTTTTTTTACCATCCTGAGGTAACCATTCTATGAAGCATTTCTTCGATTTCATCATTTAATCATTAGTTAAATTGTTGCATACTTGTACAAGAAATTATTCATTCAAATGCATTCATCTTTTTTCCTCCGCCTTAACGAGAAGAAACATTCTCATTATTTCCTTTTGTGATGTTATCATTTCTGTTCTGTTCTCCACGTATATACGCGATTGCTCTGCATATGCAATGAATACGTCGAACATGTATATCTACAACGAAATCATTTAAAATTCATTTGATATGTTTAAGAATATGAAGCAAAAGGAAACGCCGATTTTTTGAAACGCGTTTGACCTTTATTAAAAATTCCCCAGGATATTTTTTTATGTACACAACGCTAAGTATGTCATAAGAAAAACAGTCCACGATATGCACATGTATGCATATCACTACAGGCATCCGCTAGGGCATACTTATGAACGTACAAAGATACACCTCTGTGCACCTTACTCGCGAGTGTGCTGATTCTGCCCTTTTGACGTACATTTAATTTTTTTTTCATCGAAAGGGAACAAGTACACCTTATTCGGAGTAGCAAAATGGGAAAAGGAAGCAACGCTTGTGTACGTTTTGAAAAAAGCATATAAAAAAGAAAAGAAAAAAAAGAAAAAAGAGAGAAAAGAAAAAAAAGAAAAAAAAGAAAAAAACGAAAAAAAAACTGCGCAGCGGTACACACCATTTCGCACCTACCTACGCACGTGTAAGTAAATATGTTTGTGTAAACATATCTGCCTATTTGCATACATAAGTGTACATACCTTTCCACACGTGGACCCCGTAATTTGTGAACAGAAAAGGAACCAAGCAAGGGAGAGGAAGAATGTGGAAGTGAAAGCGGGAAAGTCTCAGCTGAAAGCGAACAAAGACGCTCTAAACGTGATTTGCAAAGTAAGTCGGCGGAGCAAAGTGCGCACTGTAGCTTTTTGTCTATGTATGATTGCGGGTTGTCTACCTAAGCGAAAACTTCATTTCGCACCCGCACGGGGCGAAAGTTCCAATTTTGGTAACTGAAGAGACCCACGTACGTATGCGAATGGATTTAATACTCAAAAAATTACGTGGTCTTTTCACCAAATTCTTGCCCTCCCCCTAGGTGTGTTATACTGTATTTATGCAGACACAGAGCATTGCACAGCTAGCCGAACATGCCCGGAATAAACACAATAAGGATGTGAAGGAGTGCTTTCCTGATAAATTTGAAAATTCGTAATTGGCACAGATTATACTCCTTTCAAATGCACATTTCGTTTGTCCAGCAATTCACCACTTTCCATTCCTACGTTGTTCCTTTATTTATTTATTCCTTTTTTTTTTTAATTTATTTATTTTATTTTTTTTTTTTACGTAACTTATATTTTATAATTAAACCCATTCTGAAATAAATAAAGTTTAATATTTTTCAAGAAATTTTAAAGAGTAAGAAAATGGAATAAAGAATTGAGCGCAAAAGGCACGACCGAAATGTAGTGACGACGGGGTCGAACAGTATGGCAGTGGATCGGCCGAAAAATAAGCAAAATGCCAAAGTGACCAATGCCCTAACGCTACAAACTGACCTTGCAACTCAGCTTATCACACAGCGCATTAAACGGAACTCTTCAAAGAGTATAACAACGTGTATATATCTGAAAAGAAGTTGCCGTTTTTTAAAAAGGCAGTGCCCATGATGGACAACAGAAGCTCCATACTTTTCAGTAAAAACGGATTCATTTCATGTCTTACCAATTTGAAGGTGCCATAAATTGACTCGGTCTTCAACTTAATCATATTTATTTCTTCGTAAAAATAACTGTTGTCATATAGGTCTATATTTTTTTGAAAGAAAATGAATATGTTGATTAGAAGAATAATTATTTTGTTGAACAGGTTGCTCCAGCAAATGACAAAATTGGAATCAAAAAGGTCCACATTTTTGTAGGACCGTAAGAGGTGCGAATAATCGTCTAGGCTTTTCTTAATATCTGGGATGTAGCCCATTCGTAGGAATATTAGAAAGGTTTCCATGTAGGATGTCACCAGCGTTTTCCTGCATGACAGAAAGCAGGAGGTTCTAAGGGGTCGTTCCGCTTTATCACCCAAAGTATGGCACTCCGTACAGAAGGCACGCTTACGGACTAATCTTTCCAGTACCTTCTGCCATACGGCACCATCTTTCAACACGCATAAATCGTGTCCATCCAAAATGGTTTCATCCGTCGAAAGAAGCGGGGGTGCATTTTCAATTTTTACATTTCTCATCAAGGCGTCTTTTTTTTGGCCACCTATCGTGTCGACGAAGCGGTAAAAGTCGGTAATCCCCTCGTTAATCCCCCCTCCCGGATTCCCTCTCTCGTAAATCGCAGTGATATTAAACAGGTAATAAAAGACAAACAAATGGTTCAGTAACACATTGTTAATATACAAATTGTACTTTTCCTGATCAAATAATTTAACAGGGTTGTAATAAAAGCTATCTCTAATGCAGCTCTTCGTTTGGCATATGCAAAAGGTTAATATGTGTAGGGCCACATGTTGGTGCCACTTGGAAAGGTAATAAATGAAGAACTCAACACAGATTATGTCTTTCATAGCTCGATACACATTTAACGTGTTCTTCCTCATCATTTGCAACACTGCAATTTTGGCCTTGTATCTTATCAGTTCGTTTTCATCATTTAACATAAATATAAGGAAAGAGTAAAGTACCACAAAGAAGGCGGTAAACAAGTTATGCCCTCTGACATGCTTCAGTGAATTTTTGACATACACAACATCGAATGTAATATTTTGGTTCCTCACTTTGTTTTTCACTACCTGTGTTATCCACTGATTCAAATCGGTCTTATACCATTCTTTGTATTTTGTGTACGTGGTTGTTCGGGCATCACCGGCTTTACCCTCTTCCTTGGGCAGCGCATAATTGGGAGTATTCATTTGGAGGGTACCTTGAGGGGGATAATTATTCTTCGAAAATTGTGTCATATCGAACACTTCATTTTTGTTATTTCTTTTCGCTCCATTTATTCTACTCCAATTTGGTGAATCGTCTCCGGTAGGGTAGCCAAGTGAAGAATGTTTCTCTCCCTTGGGCACCATGCAATCTTTCCCAATATCATCACCTCCACCTGCGTTGACATTTTTCATTTTTTCTTCCTCTTCCTCGAGACGATCGTAGTGATATTCAACAATTCCGTAGTTCATGAAGACCTTCACAAAATATTTCGTATACGTCACCGAATTTTTGTTACACAGATGGGACAGCAAATTTAGAAAAAGGAGACAGTAAAAGTATGCATAGTTGAAAAGAGATTCCTTCCAGTTACAACTGAAAGCTGAAGCAATGCTCTCCTTCTCTCTTTCGATAAAGTTATAAATCGCTTCGATAAATCTGTTGCCAGGTTCGCAGCGCTGCTTCTGACTCTTCTTACCTTCTGCCTTCTGCGCAATGGAAAAATATTTCACGCATATAAGGTAGCTATACGAAATCATGTACTTGTCCAGGTAATTCTCCTTAACATGTTCCATGTAATACTGCTGCATACGCTCGAAGAGGAACAAATTTTCAATGGATATAAAATTTACAATTGTCAACAGGATACTGAAGCAGTACTTGTTAATTTTTATGTTGTCCTTATACGTGTGGGCTATTTGGAAAAGTAAAAGGTACAGATAGATGTACATCCGTTCATCCACCGATTGGTCCGGCGATTGGTCCACCGATTTGTCATCTAATTGTTCCGTTTTACCGTCCCCTCCCTGGACCTCTCCTTCACTATGGCCAGAGGCACTTCGTTTAGTCCCATCTAACCATTCCTCACCCGGGGGAGTAGTCACCCCCTTTTTATGACATTCAGAGAAAAACTTAAAAGAACTATAATTTGACAATTCGCTGAGCTGCTTCTCTTTTATTTGAAGCTCCTTCTTTTGCCTCTTTTTTGTGTGCAGAAACCAGTTGTAGAGGAACGACTCTATGTGCTTCTCGTTCCTGCTCGATGCGTATATGTCTAGAAGGGCAACAAAATTTTCAACCCGCTTAGTTATCTTCATCAATAGTTCATTCACCAAAACAGATATGAACATGTCATTCTGATATAGTGTCAATCGTCTAAACAGGAAAGCCACAACATTTTTGTGCAACGAAATGGATATCTTACTATACAGGATGTTTAATATTTGCAAAATTAGCAAAACTTCTACATAGGTTTCCGTTCTTACAAATAGGAATAAAAACTGGAAGAATATTTTTCTGAACTTTTTTTTATTTTCCTCCACTAACGTTTTGGACTCCTTCCTCCTCACAAATTCTATGAAGAGAAGCAGATAGAAATTTCTCTTATCACCTTCCATGGCGTTTATTACAATTTTGTTTAAAAAGTTAAAAATAAGGTTTTGTTTCTTCAGCTTTAGGTATATGTGCATATACACATTGACGATTATTCTGCAAATGAGCACTTGGACGAAGTAGTTGCCGTAGGTGAGTAACTTTTTCAGGTGTTTCACAAAAAGGAAGTATATGTTTATGTTGCTTATTTGGGTTTGATTTTCCCCACCTGGATCGTTGGAGGGGTGATTACCCGTAGGAGCCTCTGTCCATTCTGCGTTCTCCTCCTCTTCTTGCAGATCGCTCTGGCTTTCATTTTCTCCTACAATTTGCTCCCTTGTGTCCGTCGGAGAGCCACTGTGTGGCGAAAACTGATGCACGCTATGCGCAGCTAGCAAATCCCCCCTCACATTCCTTAGTAAGAAATAATCGTCGTTGTTAAAAATGATAATATTTGACAGAAATATCAAAATGGGGATAAATTGGGCATAAAAATTGGAATAATCAAAAAAGGGTTTACATTCATTTTTGCTACAATCATGTGCATTTAAAAATTTTCCCTTCTTTATAAACACATTTAAAAATATCTTTAACAAGTTGACCGAATTTAATAAATCGAAAAAAGTCAAATTGATGTTTTTAAATATTCTTCTTTTGCTTCCCGTACAGAAATAATACATGTTGGAAGACACATGATAGGAGTAATTCAGCTTGGCCAACAGGCGTTTGGTTAAAATGTTGTACAGTGATGTGCTCGAACTTTTCAGGCAAAAAAATCTACTCTTATAGTAAATTAAAGCTATTCTATAAATATCATTCATGTACTCATAAAGCGTTTTATTATCAATAGTGGTGTATATATGTTTTATAAGGTTCACGCAAATGACCTTTTTATACTTATTATTTCCGTTAAGCAAATAATTGATTATAATTTTTATGACAAAACTGTATATGATGTACTGTTCTTTTGCTTTATACGACTTGGCCAAAGAGCTCAGCGCTAGGCACATGTTGCTCGACTTTCTGAGAAAATTTGTTTTAATTTGTTCATCATCCCAAATGAGCATGTTTAATTTGTCATTTAACTTGAAGTTATGATTCGCATGGGGAGCTGTCTTACACTTGGATTCAGCGCTTCCCCTCTTGTTTTCCCTTTGGGTGGCATTCTGAACTGCGGGCTTGTCATGCGGCCCCCACTTCGGGGGCGTAAAATTGCCTTTTAAAAAATGTGCTGATAAAATTTCACTTACGTCGACATTGTTTCCCTCCTTCGTCGTGAGCATTTTGTTCAGTCGGCTGATAATTCCCGTTAGGAACTCAAAGTTGGGTTCTGCGTCCTCTGGGTTTTCGTTGGAGACGGGTTCGTCCGAAGCGATATGGCGGCGTCCCTCGGGAGCTTTGTCCATTTGGTTGCCACCTTCCTCCGTACATTTCGATTCCCCCCCCTCGTTTTTAAAAATAAGGAAAATGATGTAGATGTAGAACAACGGAATGGTTTGCATACTCTCGCAACTTGTCATGACTATAATTCTGCAGATATCCAGTAGGCAATCCGACAGATACTGCTGGCATGCTATATGCTTGGAGTGAAGAAGCAGACACAGAAGGATCTGAATGATAAGATGAATTTCTGTACTGTGAAAAAACTGCAAAGAAATGTTTTTCTTTCCACTGCCATAATTTACATCCCTCATACTTTCACTTTTCGAGTCGCAATTTGCAAACCCGGAGTCGTCGTGTCTCTCCCGGTTGTCATCCCCATCAGAAGTGGTAATATTAAATTTGAAGGAAAAGTCAACGATGGATGTGAACAAAATGGATATGTACTTGATAGACAACCAAATGATAATAGACGTTGCTTCCTTCTCACTTTCGTCCTCAAAAATTAGGTGCCCTCTGCAGTCGAAAAAAGAGCTCTTCGACTCATTCAGAAATAGGAAGTTCAAATAACTGATAAAATAGTGCAGCACGTTGCAGACGTACACTTTTAACAAGATTAGGTGGAAGCCATCCGACGATTCAAGCGCCTCGCTCGGCACACGGAATAGCTTATATTGCTCGAAATTCAAATATGTGCTCGAACTGCACAAGCTAATTTCACAGAACTGTTTCCTAAACGCTGCCCCCTCTATTTCTTTCCTGAAATCCATGTTGTCCTTAAGGTACAAAATAAACTCGTTTATGTAGTAGGCCAATTTATACATTTCGCAATCTTCTACGTCTTCGTGTTTGGTTAATTTTACGATATTTTCTCTCTTAAGTTTGTGAATAAAGCTTTCGAATATGTACAATGGGATGTTTATCGTCGCGCTGTTGTTATGGTTCCCACGGGTCTCACCGTCCTCGCCGCGATCACCGCCATCGCCGCTATCACCGAATAGGTAGTTTACGTAATTTATTAAATATTTGTTGTCCTCCTTTATATGTTCAACGTCGCTGCATTTAATGAGACAACTGAAAAAGTCACATGGGGGGGCACCATCCCTGTTCGGGTTCAGGCGCAAATTATTTACCCGTTGGTATATCTCATGGTTATCACTGCTTGTGGTAGTGAGAAGGTTAGTAGCTATTCCGTCTTCTCTCTTGTTCACCTCCTTGCGGTGATTTAACGAAATGAAGCACAATCTTAGTAAGAAGGCATAAAACGAATGGTCCACCTGCCTGTGCGATTTTACCAATGGAAGGAATGCATTATTTAAGCAGGAAAAGCTTTCTCTTTTTAGCAGAATTATATTCACAGTTTTGAAAAAGATCTCCTTCGATATTAGGTAAAATTCCTTCCAAGTCGTTTTGGCATTGAATAGGAAAAAAAAAAAATTAAGATTTTTAAAATGTGCGCAATAATCCACTACCGTGTTTAGTATGTCCGAGCAGTACACAGTTGCCTCGATGCTCATGTCTTTATTAGTGTTCTTAAACAGAACAAAAAAGATATTCATGAGGTAGTAATTGTACAGGAAGACCCCCTTCCTGTGGTCTACGTGTTTTTCGTCAGCAGAATGATATATGCAAGTCGAGTAAACGTTCTTTGGTGAGTCGCAAACGGGGTTATCTTGCAGTACATCCACATTTCCATACAGAAAGGAAACAACTTTTTGGACTTCAAATGAGTGTTTATCCACATGGGTAGCACCTATGTTTATATCCCCCCCGAGGTGTGCTCCTCCCACTTGACAACTTCTCTCTATTTGGAGAATATCGTCCCCATGCGTTTTTTTTTCCTTCCCCGCCTCGATGTTGTAGCCCCTTCGCTTGTCCATCTCGATCACCCTCTGGTAATATATAAAAAATTTCTCGAAGAACAGAAAAATGTACTTCCTGTAGGCATCCCGACTCGTCCTCGAAATGTTCGTTATGGAGGTGATTAAAAAGGTGCGGAATAGATACAAATCACAGAGGTTCAAATATTTGTTTTCGCAAATGAAGGACAAAATGGACAGCACAAATTCGTCATTCGAGAAGTAAAAAAAGTTGTTTAAAATTTTCACATTTAGCAAAACATTGTTCCTGAGCTGATAGAAGTAGTCACTTTTGTAATTTACCGCTTCGATGCATTCGTACTTTCGCAAAGTGCATAATGTGTACAGCTCTAAGAAGGCGATATTTTGCAAAGAGTGAAAATTGTAAATCAAAAATGTTTCTTTCAACGTCTTCCCCTTCACATTAGGGACATTTTTCTCCAGCGAGTTTACTCCATCTTTCACAATTCTGTAATTCAAAAAGATGTTATCCTCCATTTGGTCGACAACACCATTGTAGGCAATTTCGTCTGCGTCTTTTCTCTCCAACAGATGCTTCATTAAAAATAAAAAATAACGTCTGCTTGTCATTTCCTTGGAACTCTTCACACTGTTGACGCTGCTCAGGCCAATAAAACTATCTACATTGTTTCGTCCAGGTTTGGTTTGATCTGCTTGGATGTACCTTCTTTCTTGCTCTTCTTCGAGGAGCATATCAAAATATGTTCGCAAGTCAGAATACTCCTTATTCAAAACAAAGTACACATAATTACTATCATGTTTGTAAAACAACTCGATAAATTTTTTTATGTAGAAAGTTTTCATGGAAAAGTTATCGGTTATTAAAATGTTCTTTAAGAAAATGTAGTACAACTGATGCTTATCCTTCGCGTGGACAAATATGTGTTTAATGCACTGCTTTATGAGATCGTACAAACTGAACATGAAAAAATCGTCATTTTGAAAGAAGCAGTAAAAAAGATATTCCAACACGTTTTTTTCACACATGGATTCCTTAAAGTATTTCAACAACAATGATAAACACATATATTTCTTTTTCTTTTCCTGATTAAAAATTATATACGTTAAATGATCACATACGTCTTTTTTTATAAATGTATTTTTCTTGCTGCTCAGCAAAAATTCGTAAATGCTAATGCAACTTTTCCATATAATTTTTATGTTATACCATGAATACTTTTTTAGGATTACTAGTAAGCTTCTCATAATTGCTCTGTACAAATGGGACATAAAATTCACTCTATTTTCCTGGGACACACTTTCAAAGTGGATTTTTAAACTACTTATCTTGACACAGTTGTCTGCTTTAACGAGTTCGTCCATCCGTATAGGTGAAATGTTCGCCGGCGCGTCTGGTACCCCTTCAGGAGTCTTCTCATCGCTTATCATTTTGGCATCCCCAGGAACTTCCCTTCCTTCTCCACTGTACGGGAAATCTGTACCACACAAAGAAGGGGCATCCTTACAATCACTACAACCGTAATTTTGGCTGAGTTTAACCCTTTGGTCATGCCTAACGGGGGTGGCACCCTCTTCGCAGATTTTATCTTCACTCTGATCGGCTAAGTCCAACAGATCGGTACAGTCCAAAGTTGTGACACGTCCATTTGAGTAGTCATAATTTGACCAAGGAACTTTTTCCCCTGGAAAATTTCTCTTCATTGCATTATACCCTACCCATTCATCGGCACAACTATTGGGTAACCCATCGGTCAGAAAACACATTTCAGATGCTTCACCTTTTGGTAAGGCTCCTACCTTGGCATCTTCAAAAATGTACTGCAATTTTTCATTTTTCTGTAACCAGTAACTTAGGCTGTCTATGCACAGAAAAATAAAAAACGGGTTTTTGCTTCCCTCACATAGTAAATTTCTTATTTTGAAAAATAATATAAAATATTCCAAGTTATCACTAATGTCGACGCGCCTTACATTTTTATATTTTATAATTAATATGCTTCTATATTTACACAATAGTAAAAAGGGGTATTCTTTTTTCTTCTCCTTAATAACGTTGTCACATTGTTGCAGCTGCTGTTGTATCTTTTTTATGCCGCATAGGTACTTGCGCAGCAGAAGAACGCTTGGGTGCTTTACGCCGCCGTGGATTCCCGCCTCCACCTCCCCCCCCACCTCTGCCTCCTCCTCAGCTGCATGAAATTCTTCATCACTATCCGAGTCGCTGGGGGCACCAACGTACTGACCTACCCACTCGGATTGAACTCCAACTGCTGGGATGGGGAAGGGCTGTGCCTTCTCAGCCAAAAGGTGACATACGCCCGCTCGGTAAGCTTCTATGACATTTTTCACCTTCTGGTAAATCAAGCACACATGTGTGCATATGTCTTTGTCAAAAGGGAACTGCAACAGAATTTTTTTTAAATTTTTCGCAATAAGTAAAAAGGCGTTAAGCATGTGACTTTTTATTTGGAGTGTTGCATTCCCATTATAAGTAATTAGAAAATTGGCAAAAATGTTTAAATAATTTTGGTTTTTTTTTAAAAAATTTATTTTCAATTTGTTGTTGATGTATCTCAAAATATTCGTGTAAAATAACCCAATGTGCTCCTCCCGAAATGTGCCATAATTATTAGTGAAATATTCGATTATCAACGTTTTGCAATTCATGCAATCCTGCTGCTCATCGTCCTTTTTTAAAAAGAGATTTTTTAAAAAATGGTAAATTAATTTATCCTTCCACTTATTGTTCACAAAAATATACAAATTAAGAATTCTCAATGGATTTTTTTTAATTTTCACATTTCTCCAGTATATAATGAGGTACATAAAATACTCACCGATTGATAAATTGATTTCATTGCATATCTCAAAATTCTTGTAATTCTCAAAAAATTCTGTTACATGTGTTTTCACATCTGTTACATCTGTTTTCACATCTGTTACATACGTATGACATTTTTTCCAATGGAAGATTATTTCTCCCTTATTTATAAGGTCTGAATTGGTCAAGCTTGCGGAAACACACTTGTGAATGTGCAGAAGTTTTTTCTCAATTTCTTGTATTTCTGTTTTTTTTACTTTTTCGAAAAATTGTAAGCCCGTCATTTTTTTCTTACATCCTAAGAAATCGTTAGTTTATTTGGCATATCAGGAGTTTCCCCCTTGTAACTCAAGTCTATTCTCCTCCGCTACGGCCACTACAGAGACTTTTTTTTTTTTGCTTTCCCCTGCGGCAAGTTTCTAGGCTATCTTTTTGCCCCCCTTTTTATCGGATTATCCTGGCCTAGATTCCAGCAGATGTATTCTGAAGTACGCCTCACGTAAGTATACACGAGTATGCAAACCTGCTGTGCATACGTAGCAGTTTCCCGATCTGCATACAGATTGGTACCCCCTAAGGTGAAACCTTCTGCAGATTGAAAGCCGCCGATGTGGCGTATGCAGCCGATGCAACGGATGTAGCCTATGCGGTGTTGTCAACCGTGCAATCTGCTAATCGGCTCTCATAAAAATGCTCACAAAATGCTCTATATCGATTCGACCACGTAAAAAGGGTCGCATGTATGCATATTTCCACAATTTTGTATATCCACATTTACACGTAGATTTATTTGTACTTTATGTTTATGCGCATATACTTACAGTCGTTCTCATCTGTGCATCAACATTTTCTTTATTTTTTATCAACCCTTCCACTTGAGGGACTCCGTTCCGAATGTATGTATTTTACGTATATATATATCCATCGCGAGTGCTCCATATGCGAGTATAAACGCTGCTTACATTTTTTTAAGCGTTGTAAGCGTTGCCTTGGTTGGAGGGCACCTCGCCCCCCCGCGCGTAGTTCATATATTGTACGTTCTGTGCAATCGCGTTTGTGCTTAACAACGGAGGAGCTGCGACGGAATATATTTTGCGACGCCTCTGGGAACCTATTTTGCACCACGTCGAGGAATCTATTTGACCTACATTTTTTGGAACCTATTTTTAGTCGCCATTTTTTCCGTCATCTTTCCGTCATTTTTTCCTCCGCCTGTAGGAACCTGTTATTAGATGAGGTTTTGCATAGATGAAGAATACTCCCATTATATACTCTGCATAAATAAGAACACCCCCTTTTTTTTTATACTTTTTTCCAAACTATTTTGACGTAAATGTTTCAAACAAAAGGGGCCAGGGCTCCTTTCCTATTACCCTTATATAAGGGTTCGGCACATCTATAGAAAAGGGGAAAAAATAGAGAGCTAAACATGGCTCAGGGATTTCCTGCATGCATATCCGTGAATCCTATATATATTTTATCATAAAAGCGATGTATACGTGAGTAGACACTTGCATACATACTTGCGCACACTTTTTCCCCCTTTCTTTTCCCCCTTTTTTTCATCCCCCTAGTTTACGAAAGCAATAACATTTTTCTGTGTCATGGAAATGTCATAACGGGGCCAAATATCCTTCACCTCATTTTTACCTACACGATCATAATCATTACGGTTTTCCCGATCTACATAATTGTGTAAGTGTTTCGTTATAGTTTCCACTGCAAATGTGCACAGAGTAGTGACAAGCGCGCGTTCACCTTTTAGTAGGGAAGGCACCTGTGCAAAACGAATTATAGAAATCAGTCATGAGGAGAAGAACAAAATGTAGATGCAGGCGTGCTTTGTCATGTGTGCTTGCCTATGAGTGTCTGTTTATGTCTTCTTGCTTATGAGTGCTTGCATAAATGAATGCACTTCAACTTATGTAACCACGAAAAAATACTGCAATGAAGCGGTAAAGCGAAAACGAAGTGCAGCTACTCCCCCGGTCACCCTTTCAACAACTTACAACAGCACTGCAACGCATACATTTTATTTTCATATGTAATTTTTTCCCATCTGAATTGCAGCTATTCCCACATAGAGACCTTCCTATTGTTAAGCCTTGCGATACTTTCAATAACGACCTTCTTCATTTTAGTTTTGTTTTTCCTAACGACGACGGCATTCTGCGACCCTGGAATGTGAGTTGGAGAATGAGTCCACTGGGAAGTTAAATTTTTACATGAAATTAACATATCATAATGTTTTTTTGTTTTTTCCTCACCTGTTGCAGAATTCCAAAAAAGAGTTATGTCGATTTAGCTTTACCCAAGGGAAGAAGTACGAAGAGTGTAGTTCACTCTCAGCGAAAATTCTGTTCATGCATGAGTGACCTCATCCTATTGTGAATATTCCTATAGATGGTTTGTCTTCCCCATCTTTACGGATAAACTCATTCGACTCCCATTTTTTGTCCCCCTTTTCGTTTAGCTGCTTTCACAACTGTAAAGTTAAATGGCACTATTATAAAGAACTATTGGTGTGGTATGTTTTCACCATCCTTATTCGTTCATTCGATTATCTATCCATTTATCTGTCCATTTGTCTGTCCGCTTGTCCGCCCATCGTTTCCCCCACTTTTCCTATCCCTCCCTGCAGCGCACTGCAACCATTTTAAAGAGACAAGGAGCAAGCACTGCTACATGTGCAATAATTGTGTCACCAAGTTTGATCACCACTGCGTATGGTAATAAGCGAAGACGAAAGTGGAGTCCCCAATGTTCATACGTGTCGCATTGGCGACTCTTCGCGGTTCCCAAGGTGTATGAACGCGTTGTGTTTCTCTTCATGTTTCGTTATTTTTTCTCACCATTATTCATTTCTCTTCATTTTTCTCCTTTCTTCTTCATCTTTTCCATTCACTCCTCAGGTTGGGGAACTGTATTGGAGCGCGAAACTACAGGAGATTTATTTTTTTCATTTTGAATTTGTCAATCCTTTCAACAATAATATGTTTTACCTTTATTGGAATATTTATTGTAATGGACAGGCGTGTGCGGCTCTGTACGCACAGGTGACTTTCCTTCGGTAGAGCAGTAACTATTTAGTCATCCCTTCCCACGCCCATTTCGTCATTTTCCCCTCTTTTGCAGTGCCTCTGCATGAAGGAATACCAAAACATGACCTTAAGGTCTATTTTTTACATAACCTTTGAATATCCGCATATGTAAATTAAAGGAAAATAAAATGCGCCCAGCGAACAACGACAACAAAAAAAAAAAAAAAAAAAAACTTATAGTGAGGAATAACTCCATTGACCGATTAACCATTCTTCTACTTTTAGCCCCTCATTCCCCTCCAGGGCGAACACATTTTTTCCGTCTTTTTCTCTCATTTTCCCTTTTCTTCCCCCTTTCTCCTGCAGTGCGCTGTATATTATTTACACCATCCCGTCGTCCCTTCTGCTAATTAATTTATTTTTTTATCATTTAAAGATGATACTCTCCAATAGAACGACGTATGAGGACATTCAGGGTTTATACGAGGATGAAAACCCCTTCGATGAGGGTAAGAGACGCGTGCGGAGAGATACCTGCACGTGTGTGTATGCACAGGTCTACGCGCATGCGTAAATATGCCTGTGGGCCTTAACCCCCCACTGGCACATACATGCACACACTTCGTTTCGCGCTTAATTCTGCCACCCAGGGAAATTCCTAAACTTGAAAAAGTTTCTCCTCACACCCGTTGCGAAGAAGTAAGCATGTTTACAAAGTGGCCCAATTGACACAAATGACCAAATCGGTCGAGGCCTCTCTTATTTGCGACAAGAAATGGAACACATGGAAATTCACAATTATTCATTTTTTCATGGGTTCGCTTCCCTCCGTTAATTTTAACTTTTCAGGCAAGTGGAATGGACAGAAACTGTAAAAATAACGGCGGTGTAAATGTGTAACTGCCTCGAGGGGCGAAAAAATTGTTCTTTTTTTTTTTTTTTTTTTTTTTCTTTGTTCCTCTATATGATTTTTTTTTAGTTTTTTCTGTCTATGCTGCTAACTCTTTGTGGCCTTTTGAATTACATGTTTATCTACCTGGTGTGAATGAAAAGCACACAAGGCAGTTGTTGCAAAAAAGAATGGAGTATTTTTGCTGCCTTCTTAATGGCAACAATTTATAAATACATTCAATTTTACGAAATCAATTAAACGAAACGTGAGTTACATTTAACAAGTAAATGTTAATTTTAAAGTAAACAAGTTTTAAAAACTAAAACAATGTAATTATGGCCAGAAGGATGAAGAAATGAAGAAAAGAAAAACAACAAATGACATACAATGCCATGCGCACTTCACGTAGAGTCATGTGCGCCTTTTTAAAAATTATATTAAAGAAATGTTAAAGCGAAAAAGGGAAAAGGAAAGGGTACATAAGTATGTTTCAGAAAAACCTGCGCGGCTTAAATCCAAAGATTACACTCTGGTTTCCTACGGCAAAAACAAAGGAGTGCGAAAAAGGGACAAAATGAAATTTCCCTGACGTACAAGATCAATTAAAAAGAAAGAGCATGTTTAATAATTAAAGGCGATTTAAATGTGTGCTAAAAATGTGAAGACAAATATGAGATGCATCAAGTGGATAATTTTGTTCTGAAAATTGTTGTCAAAGAATGATGCTGAGGTGGACTTTTCCGCGCTACTAAAAATTGGTGCAAGGACATTTTCCTCTAAAATTAGAAAGAAGCATTTCCTAAATTCTGAAGGGTGATCCCCCTCGCGTCATTCGGAAATATTTTTTATAAAAAATAACGTTAAATCGATGTAACTCTTCTTCCTTTTGTCAATTCTTTTTTTGTTTTTTTCCTTCCTATTCACGGACGCTGGGTTGTAAACCTTGATTTCCTTTTCTTCCTTCATAAGTTGTTCCCACATGAGGCAATTGCTGTGTAGTCTCTTTAGACAGAAATTCCTGAGAGGGGCAAAGAGGGCGTTTCCAAGGGGTGACATTTATATATACAAATGCATACACATGCATACACGCAGGCACACGCATGAGCACCCATAACGGTGGAGACGGACAAGTCTTCCCCCCCAGAGAAACATCTCTTGATCCCTCAATTATAATTACTTCACAAATTTCATGTCATCTATGTAGGTTAGTTCTTCGAACAGAGGCATGACGACAAACTTGAGAAACGTAATTTGAGATTGGCAAACTTCATTGTGCTTTGTTCGGTCACATAACGGGGATAGGGGCATTTTATTTTTTAATTCTTCATCGCCCTGGGAATAGAACTCGCACAACACTCGTTGGCACCACTTGTAATGTTCGCTCCACTTGACTGATCCATGTGATATGTCTGCGCTTTTTATAATCATTTTTATTAGCACCAACAAATCATCGTTGTTCTTTACGTAATCGAAATCTTCATTTGCTCGTCTTATGCGAAATTTGGAAATTATTTCAAAGTGATACTTCATGTCGGTGCTTAAAATGAGCTCGATGATGTAAGACCGTATCAGTCGGAAGTCCTGAGGAGGAGGTGAAAGGGCACATGTACACAGGTATGTCGCTCTACACACCCACAATGCACTCTCAAGTACAGCCGTGCGTTCGTGCATCGATCCCCCCACACTCATCTGAGCTGTTCATTTCTTCAAAGGCTCAAGAAGTCGACCTTCTTCCCTCTCGACTTTACCTTTTCCGAGAAAGATTTTAAAAGGTTGCACTGGTTTAGCTGCAGAATCTTGAATGTTATAGACGCGTGGTAATTTTCCAACACACTAATGTCATTATAAATAATGCTCAAGGGATGGAGACTATTCACGAAGAATAAGTTGTTGTAGCCGGGATGGCCCACGTCATGACAGATGCCGGAGATGAACATCACCAGCTTTATCTTGTACTCCATGTGGTCGTAAATTCCTAACTTTTTGCTTAAACAGAAAAATTTCTGCGTCACCTGAGAGGTTTCCCATGGGAAATAAAATAAATTAAAAATTGAACAAAGTGGAATGTAACACGGTGACTATGAGACGGGTGGGCGAAGCTTAAGGCGCTTTTAATTTTTCGCGAATTTGCACTTGTGCATCTTTCGCATTGAGTGTTTTGCGCATTTTCGCCTTTTCGCCTTTTTTTTGGCTGTCACAATTTTTGCCAGTGTTGGTGCCTACCATGGTCGCGTGAATGGTGTTGTGGTAGGGCACGTTGTTGTACTGCTTCTGCACGAATGATAGGAAGTTTATGATCGAGTTCATCGGAATGTCATGCTCAATGGTGAACATCAAGGACAGATTGATGTCGAAAAAGGGGTACTTGGAATTCTCAAAATAATTCAAACAGTTGAAGTCCCACTCGGAAAGCGATTTATTATCAACCAGTTGAATCATACTGGTGACATGAGGGATGTCTATTTGTTTTAGAAACTGTTTTATCTCCTTCTTGTCTATATCTACTTTATCCACGGACATAAAATCGTTGGTGGAAAAGGACTTGTTCAATTTGAAGTCCACTCCTTCATCCTGGTCCCCGAAGAAGTTGCTCTTGCTTTTGCTTACGTACGCCTCTATGAACTTTTTGTTCTAAAAGGTGGGAAGGGACAGACAGGCGTGACTATGCGTGAACATCCGTAGATTCGCCAACGAACGGGTGAAGAGTGGAGCATATGTTGAAAGCGTGAACGGAGTTCCACGATGTCATCTCTCAAAATAGGCGTGATACAATTATGTGCTTATATAGCCACATTCACATGGAGGCATCAGTACCCACATTAACATGACGCCTATACACACCTGCAGATCTCCTACGTCGAACTTATCGAAAACGTCATAGTCCACGTTGTACAAGTTATCCGTTTTGGTCAGAGTAGACAAACATTGCTCCAGGATATTTGTGCAGTACGAGGCTTTGCTATGCACATTGAAATTTATTTCCGTTTCATTCTCCAACTCCAGGATGACTTTCGTGCACTGAAGGGGCAAGGGGGGAAAAAAAAATATGTAAATAAAAAAAGAAATATCATTTCGCCTTCCCCTATGTTCTACAACTTGTTCGGATGAAGGCACCAACATATGCAGCACACCAGCGAAGCTTTGAACAACTACTCGACCCAGCAATGTACTACTTTTAGACAGAACCGCTCCATTTCGCGAAAAAAATCAACAAGAAAGAAAACCGATTTGACAGCACTTGTTTTTGCATAAACGCAGAGGATGAAGTGTGTGTCCCGGTGAAGCGTTACTCGCGTTGGGTTACATGCGTTGTGTTACATGCATTGTGTTACACGGGCTGTGTTACCTCTTTTAACATCAGAACCAAATCTTCAATAGCCGTTGAAAATTTTTTATTATTCCGGCTGTTGTTCTTGTTCATTGCCGATTCTACCTTGTCTAGTTTGTAGTCGGTTATCTGCAAATTTATGGTGGTCAAAAGTGGGACCCATCAGGAGGAAATGAATAGAGCGCTCGGAACACTCACCTATCGATGCGCAAATATGCACATGAACGCATCCTGCGGAGAAGGTTCCCCCCTCCACACGAAACGAACAAATGGGAAAAAATTGTTGCACATGTATCGACGCGATATACCCATAGAAAAACTGTTGCACATTTTTTGAGCAAATTATTAAGTGATAAAAATGCGCTTGTGCACTGTCTTCCTAACGCAGCTCCAATGTGTCGCTCCCCTCATTTTACCAATAAGTCGTAGAACACATAGCGTATCTGCAGCTCCGACGTGTAGCACCCAATGTACAGAAACAAGCACAGTGTTGTGTACGCGATAACGCGCAATACCCTAAAGGAAGTGGACACGATGATAGAGGAGAAAAATGCTGATTAGTTGACGTGGAAATATAATAGTCATGAAAAATAGTGAACTGGTTTTGCCATTTCTCTGCTTCCAAAATGTTAGCCTAATATGGGCAACTTTATCTTTTCGATTCTTTCGGATTACACAAAGACGGAAGGTACAAATTCAGGGTTCCTCGCACCAACCAATATTATGCTAGTGGAATTTAGAACGATAAATAGCAGGTGTATGAACCAGTTGTATTTCGTCCTGAGGGGGGATTAAAAATGAAAGAAAAATATATATATATATATAATAAAAAAAAATGAAAAAAAAAATAGAATAAAATAAAATATGCCATATCTAATCGATTCAAATACGTATGAATCGCTCATCGCCTCGATTTTCCCGCGCTGGCTCGCACACTATCGTCCTCTACGTCATTCTCCCGTGCACACATGTAACATTTCATTGGGGCAGGCACAAGTGCGCCATGCCGCAAATTCGTGGTAACCTCGAGGGGAAAAATACATCCATAATGACAAGCGGAAGCAAGCCATAAATGTATGTCAGGGCATATATCGTTTCAACGGCTGAAGATAAGGAAGGTATCACTTTCGCAGTGAGGTTATCATTTAAAGTTAAACTGGTTGCTATGTTCCATAAGCCCCATATTCCCACCATAATGCCAAAGAGGACGTAAGATATGACCTCTGCGTATTTTCTCAATTCGGTTAAGCCAACAATTATAAAGAATAGCAAAATGATGGTATTTAAAATCATCAGCAAATGAAATAGCATGACAATATAACTGTCTTTTTCCCAAGCGCTTGATTTGAAAGACCATGAAAAGAGTAACCATATGAAAAAGCACAAAATTAACATGATCATTCCAATTATGATCATCCGTGAGGAAATCCAGTTATTTAAATTTAGTACATATAATGTTTCTATAGTTTCATCTTTAAATTTTAAAGGTATCTGTGTCATCAGTCCATTATCATTATACTGATTTAGATGATTATCGATGAAGTTACTTTTAAAAGGACTCAATCCATTTTTACTATTCGAAGTGCAAAACTCTGTTTTTATGGTCATGTTTCTTTTCCATATTTCGCAGAAGAATCTTTCAAAAGCGTTCCTCATATTTTTGTTATCACTTAAATTATTTCTGTTATTTTTCATTTTTATATTTTCACTGGATAGTTTAATATGGTCACAAGATTTACTCGATGAGTAGAAAATAGCATTCGAATGGCCAGTAGTGCTCGTGTTTCTCTGCACGCTAGCATAGTTCTTAAGTATGCTAATCCTTTTCGCACTATTGTCATACGTACTTTCTCTCTTCATTCCATACATCATGAATGTTTTATTGTCTGGATCTTTTCCCATTTTTACGTTAGCTAAATTGTCATCTTCAACACTTTTTAGCAGACTTACGGACCTCTTCACGTTGGAGAAGAAGTTACCCTTTTTGTCTTTCCCTACATTGTCCTTTATATTTATTTCTTTCAATTTTTTGTCCTGCACGTTGTTCTGTAATTTTCCATATTCATTAGCTCCCCTATTTTTTTTTTTACAGGATGTGTTGCCAAAATTGTCCTCTACCATTTTGGTTTCATCTTCTTCTTTAGCACTTAGGATCTTCACTTCCACATTTGAGAATTCCGAGTTGTTATCTGTGTCTAAGTTGCTGTTGGACCAGTTATTTGAGCTATTTTCATTTCTCAGATAATTTTGGTTGCTATTTTCCGTCCCCATGTCCATGTACGCATTTATCGAGTTGTCTGTTTTTGATACGACGTCCACGTCGCTTAAGATGTTGCCCTGTCTGTCCGTGGCTTCCTTTTCTATGGAAGATTCCTTCAACTCGACGTCATCAGGGGCGTCTGGCCTGTCCAAATTGTTCGAATTCTCCAAGTGGTCCAGATTTCTCAAGTTGCTGCTTTTCTTCCTTATTTTGGCCTTACAATGGCTCTCATTGGTGTCCAAGTCTTTCAATATGCTCTTTCTTTCTCTGACGCTGTCAACAAGTTCCGCGTCCACTTCGTCTTTGCCATCCCTCGTAGACGTAAGCACATTTGTAAAAAAGCTCTCCCTAGTAATTATTACTTTGTTCTTACTCACGTTGGGGGAGGCACTTTTCTTTTCATCGGAGGAAATGTCATTTGTAAATGTATCTGTGTTATCCTTCTCACTCCTGTCGTTATCACGCTGCGTGATATTTTCACCCTCTTCTTCAGACTTGTCTGGATTTTCCATTTCAGTCACTTCATTATTCTAGGCTATACCCGCATAGGATAGTTTTCGTTTCCGATTCTATGCACGCATATTACGTGTAAGCATATATGCAAGCGCGCGTGTGTATTTTCATGCAGTGCAGACGTAACATGGGTTTCTTTCCTTTTGGAAGATTATAGCTTTGTATAGTTTCGTAGCGGGGCCACACAATCGGGTTGCTACTATGAGCGCAAGAAGGCTACTCCTTTGGGGGCAAATTCTGCTATCTTTAAAGAAGGGGGTAATCAAACTTTGAATAATATTTTTACCCTTGTGAAATTCGCACAATTTCATTTTTGTCTCTTCTTCTTTCTTTTTTTTTCTTCCTTTATTTGACAAACCTGGGCACGGAGATACATGTACTAGTGGTAGTACTCCTCGCACTACTACTGCTGGTACTATTTCCACTGGCGCATATCTCCGAGTAGCAGTAAAGTGTACGATTATGTGTAACTGCGCAAAAGAGTTCACCGCCCGGAGGCATACACACCGCCTGTTAAAGCCAGAACTAAAAAAGAAAAAAAAATTAAATTTAAATTAAAGCTGAAAAATGTAAAAATAAACAAATTTATGTTAATATAATGTGCAAGAAGAGAAATAATTTTTTTTAGCAAAATACGTACATGCTAAAGGTGCATAAAAGGGAGAAAACAATTGTTCTGAAATTTGCCAAAAAATTGTACTTCATATTTATTTATGTATTTATTTTATTCTGTTTTATTTTATTTTGTTTGTTTTGTTTGTTTTGTTTTGTTTGTTTTCTTTTATTTTGTTTTGTTTTATTTTGTTTTGTTTGTTTTCTTTTATTTTGTTTTGTTTGTTTTCTTTTATTTTTTTTACGCCTTTAAACAAACGGCGTGAACCTTCTGTCTCCTTTCAGATTAAACGGAAACACCCAAAATGGACAAATTAATGCAAAGTTGTACATTTCGTTGAGGACACAGAAAGTATGCAAACTTATTTTTAAAGGTATGAAAAGAAGAACGAATTTTCCAAATGTCCTTCTGTGTCATGGTGTATGCTACTCAGTTCTCGTGAAATGTGGCTGCTACGTAATGTAACCCCCTTTTTTAAGAAGTTTGTCCTTTGTCGAGGTGTACGTAAATGTTCGTATCTTTCTCTTATTCCTCTCCTTGTTTTTTCCGTGGCACACTTTGGTGATAAGAATCAGAACTAAAGGTGAAACTGTCTTTTTCTACTTTGGACGCTCTCACATATGTAAAGAGTTAATCGCACCTTTCGAGTGCACTTCGTCTGTTCCCTTCGCTGCGTCAACGCGTGTGTTCAACACGACCACTGTGGTCGCCATGATGTGAGGCAATTCGGCATGAGCTTGCGCTAAGGGCGAATGTCGCACGAAAGAGAAAGGGTAAAAATAGGGTGCAGCGTATAGCAGCGGTAAGCAGCATCAATCAGTGCCGAGCGAGTAACGAACGATAAGCAGCATGCTACGCGCATCCTTTTTTTTTTTTTTTCATCGCAAACGAGTGATTGTTCCGGTGCTATGGTGTCTCCACAAGATTAATACATTTCTAGAGGACGTTTAATTCTTCGTTTTAGGAATAAATGCGTCCTTAGCAATGCCATGTGGCCACTGGATGAGTAATGAATTCTGCACATGCGGGTGATTAAAAGAGGGTAGTACCACACTGTGGTGTAACATAATAGAATTCTTTATTTTCTATATACCCGCTTATATTTTTGAACACAACAGGATGGTCTATCCATATATATACATATATATATTTTTTTTTTTTTTTTGGTGGAGGTAGCACATGTGTTTGTCGCTTTAAGGGGCTTAACCCCATTGCTGCACTTTATTCTTTTAAAACAACCCATCGTGCGTGCCTAAACTTTCAGACAGTTTTCCCTTTGTTCTGTTCTTTCTCGATGTATAGTAGTCCAAAAAAGGCAGAAGATGAATTAATTAGCGATTAGCAAGTGCAAGTTGATTGCCTCCGCTTTGCTACGTTACTCTCCCCAATTGTCGGAACAAATAAAGCAAATCGGGGAATAGCTAGTCGAAATGAGGAAAGAGACAGTGAGGGAAAATAAACAAAAAAGACAGTCTATTCATCCATCTTGACATTAATATGGATTTCGTTCTACATGATGATGCTTCATAATAAGCAAGGAAATTTTTCTTTTTTTTCTTTTTAAGAGTTGTCCTTTCTTCCATTTATATGTCCCCTACAATAATGTACGCAGTCGTTGTTATTTCTTTGCATGTTTCGTCCACTTTTTTGTGTGGAGTGAGTACCTATTAGTTATAGTAAGAGGAAAAGGGTACTCTGCTAAAAGGGTTAAACCGTGAGTAATAGTCATATAGGAAGTCAAATTAACGCCCTAAAGTTACGAAATGGAAAAGGAGAAAAAAATGAACAGCTTCTTGTTTTTTCCAAGTATAACGCATGAACTGTGTACTTTATTAGCAAACGTGTGGGAAAACTTCCCATTGGCAATGTATAAAATGGAGAAGTTGGGAAAAAAAATAAAATTCCGCGTAATTATGCATAAATGCATGATCGTCCCTCATAGGTTATTATAATCATTCCTTAATTCTAAGGATACACATGTTACTCTTTCTTTTTCGCGAAAATGTTGCAAATACGTTCTATAAAATTGAATGGAATGCCACTTTGTGTGTTTTTTTTTTTTTCGTCGAACTGTTGACGTCACAGTTGTTCCTTTGCAAGGGTCTAAACATGAGCTTAAACAGTTTCACGTTCTATCTGCTAGGCGCCACTTGCAAGAACAATATGTATATAAATAGATATATATATATGTATATAATTTCTTACCCGTGCATAGACGAATTCTGCGGTTGTGCACTTTTTTTAAGGACACGCCCCAGGAAATATGTCTTGCCACTTTGCGTCTTATAGTCCCTCACCCTTTAATCATATACACCACACACGCGTGCGCGAATGACAAAATGCGAGTGTGGCACTTGCGAGCGCTTTTGTCTACATTTGTACCAACATGTAAATAACTTTATTTACATTTTAAGAGAGTTTTTTTGGAGCACATGGTAAAAATGGATGCCTACTTGTGCGCAAAATAAGGCAATATAATATATCATTGAGGCATGTCAATTATGAAGCAAAATAGTAAAACGCTTTTTCGTGCTTGCCCTTCATTTTTATGTGAACGAAACTGCACAACAATCGTGTATACACACACGCGCAGTGTACCCATTTATTTTCTTGCCATTTTGTTCCCTATTTCTTTTGTAATTTTTTCTTTTTTGTTTCCTACTACACTCATTCTGTCTTTTTTCCGTTATGTGGTTTAAGGACCTTTGGTAGTATAAATTTTTTTCCTATACTGAACAGTTGCTTACGTTAATTTTGCATTTAAGTTTTGCTACAATTTTGGTTCTTCCTACCAACATTAAGGGTGTCTAAAATTTTGCTTATTTGTCTGCATTGCTCTTTTAACTTTTTCGTTGTGTAATTGCCTTTTATGCAATAATTTTAGAAAAAAAAAAAAAAAAAAAAATGATAGATGGTACTAAAGAAAAGTATAACAAAAATGAAGCAATTAAAAAGGCCTTTTCTCTTTTTTCGTTTCCCAGTAGTGAAGAAGAAAAGGTCATTGTTTTTTGGCCTCTTAAATTTAAGAATAAAGAGGAAGAGTTGGCATATATTGTAAAACTATGTGATAATATAGGAAAGAAGAAATACGTTTCTCTGGTTTCGCATTTGAGCTCTCTCTTGCTTATGTACTCCATCTGTTTAGTCGTTGGGAAGATTAATGGTACGTTTAGTTTACCCATTTAAGTAAATCTCGTTTAGAGAGGCAGTGCAGGACTCAAATGGGTCGGTCCTGCTTTGGCACACATAAGGGTACCTCTTCCTAGTATATTCCATATCATCCGTATAATAATTTCGTTTCGTTTGTTTCTTTTTTTTTTTCTTTCCCCTTCTTGCACCTTGCAGAATTATTTTCTATCCTAAAATGGACTTTCGCATTTTTACACATCTTCGCCACAGCCAACGTGGTGCTGACCCTAATATTGCACTACACACACTACGTGGAGAGGTTTAAAACCACCAGGGCGAAGCTTTTCATTTCTTACACGATATCTGTATGAAAGAAAAGGCGGCAAAGCTGCACCAAAGCGGCGGCATAATGGCAGCACAGTGACCGCCTAATGAAAGAGAGGAACAGGCAACTGTTAACCGTGACGCACATTTATCGTTAAAGACGCACGCTATGCATACTTCGTCACACATCAAGTAACAGGCACTGTACGACTATGTACACCTGTTTTCCTTTTCTTTTCCTGTTTTCTGTATCAGGTACTCATCCTGTGGTGTTCGTGGCTATTCATTCTATTCAACGACGTCAAGGACCACCTGCCAACGGTTGTAAATGTGAACAACTTCCTGTACGCAACTTATACCCACAACAAAATCAACATCGTCCTGTGCTTCTACGCGTACCTTCCAGTCCTGTATTTGATAACGATAATACCATGCAGGTAAAAAAGGAAGAAACGACCAGTAATGTCACTTTTAGATACAAACGTGCCGCACACGTTGGGTGAGATTTTCGATTTATATAAATAGCTCTACGCATGCGCAAGTGGGCACGCCACAGTGCAGATAGGTACATAATACATACATACAAACATACAAGCAGACAAACATACAAACAGACAAACATATATAGCTATCCACACGTACTTACAACAGAATCTGCTACTCCTGCGTTTTCGACGTCCTGTTCTTCCTGATGAAGGTGGCGATTTATTCCGTCTACTACATCATAACAATGAAGAATTATGTCCTTACAGACAAGTAATGAAGGAGTGAAGCTATAAAACGAGTCCGTCTCGTAAATAGGCACATGTATGTATGTAGGGAGAGATGCTGGTGTACGTTCTGGACTAGTCAGAGTGGTGACCGTTCCATCCACTTTTTTTTTTTGCTTTTTCCTTTTCCTTTTTTTTTCCATCGCAGCATTTTCATGATAGCCTCATCACTGGTAGGAAGCATTTTCATATTCGTGATACGATACATCATTGAAATTCAAAGAAGACTTGCATTTAATAATTGGAACAAACAGACGAAACAGATTATTAAACTAAAAATAAACTTGAAGGAGGAGAAAGATAGATCGTCAGTGACCAACATCGAGGAAATCTATGACATAATCAACGAGGTAGGCGCTCTCTCATATTAGGTTTTTCCCCCTTTATTCGTTACGCGCACACGCAAATAAGCATTCATCAATGCATAAAGGGGAGGAATGGAGAAACATTTCTCATCATGTGATATAGGGAAGACAAAAAAAATAAAAGAATCCTTGCTACGAGTCCCACTCTTTTTTCCCTCTTTTTCAGTCCATCGGAAATTACTACGATTCAAATGCACCCTCGAAAGAAAAAGATTATGCCATCGTGAACAACTTAAAAAAAATTTTAAATATTCTCAAGGAGGACAACTTATTTTCGCCAGATTTCAGGACGATAAACAAGAAGGTTAGGGGGGAGGGATGACCTCACGTGTGTATACCCCCATGCATACGTACATAAGCGCGTGTGCGCATGTGCAACGCCGCAGAACAGCGAGCATGCACATATTCATATGTGCACATATCTATGTATACTGCTAACCCGGTGGAACCGCTTGGCACGTGGCCTCACCCTTTGCCTTCTTCCAGAATTACAACCACGTCTATGGCTACATGATGGACATAAAAAAAAATAAGCAGCGATCGGGTGTTAAGGGTGAATCGAAGGAGCAGGACAACGAACAGCACACGGAAAATGGGGTTAACGAAGGTGTAGAAGAAGGGAATAAAGAGTCTGAAACAGAATCTTTGGTAGAATCGATGTCCGATGTGGGAAAAAAACAGGAGCCTGATTTGCGATCCAAAAAGTCGTCAAAAAAGGAAGAGATTAAACTGAACCAAACCGACTTTGACATAAACGTGGTACGTGCACATGTATTTCCTTATGCAACGAATCAAATATGAGTGGACGCCTTACCACGATTGCTTGCAATCCATCCCAGTGATCGCCTCCCACCTGAATAGATTTACCCACAAAATAACTCGTTGAGTAAAAAAATTTCCCGTTTTCTCCTTTTCCAGCGTTTAGGAGACGTAGCTGCGAGAATATGCAACACCAAATTTTTGAATCGAGACACACCGAATGATGACATATTTACAAAAGTGGGAATGAATTTATTGACCGAATGCTATACAGCGAATCATAACGTGCCAAATGAAACCCTACTTTCACTGCTTTGTGAGATGAAAGAAGGATATAACAACGTTCCTTATCATAACTGTATTCATGCGGCCATGGTATGATAGGAGCCTTTTTCGGGAGGGTTCCTTCACAATGGGGTGGTGGTCAATATTTCGTTTCTTTAGAGAGATGAACTTTTATACGAGGGAACATTTTCACTACGCTCACTTGCCTATGCGTACCTCTCTATGGAGGAGAAAATTATGAGGTGCTACCCTTCCTCCCCTCTTCTCTGTTTGCTTATTTTGTCCTTTCAACGCTTTTCTCGCCCACTCTTCCCCTTCTACGCCCCACCGCAGGTAACAGAACAGTGCAATATCCTCGTGAACAACCTAGACACAGTGAATATTCTGCGAGATAACGAAATGGCTGCCTTCCTGTTGGCCGCCTTAGGGCACGACATTGGGCACTTTGGGAGAACAAATCTCTTTCTTAAAAATGCGAGCAATTTTTTAAGCGTAATATATAACGATAAGTCCATCTTGGAGAACTATCACTGCTCCTATTTATTTTACATTCTGTTTAAGGAACAGAATAACATTTTCAAAAATGAAAGTCCCAAAACTGTGCTCAACTTGAGGCAAGAAATTATACAAGTAATCCTCGCAACGGATATGAGCAAGCATATAAAAATTTTGGCTCAATTTCGTATTAAGTCCATTAAAATTAGGTCATACATAGAAAAGAATATTATCCTATGTTTGAAGATGATTATAAAGGCTGCTGATTTGTCTCACAATTGTGTTGACTGGAGTGAACATTATTTGTGGGTCAAAAGATTAGTAAATGAATTCTACTACGAAGGAGATGAACAGCTGGAAAAAGGCTATCAAATTAATCCTCTCTTTGATCGAAATTCGCATGATAATTTTATAAAAATCCAAAGAACTTTCTTAAAAGAATTAGTTTTCCCTTTAATTACTTCTCTGAAAACTCTGGACAGAACTTCCATCACACAATTTATGATGGATAAGGTTAAACGGAATTATTCCAAGTGGAAAAAAATTGAAAAAAACCCTTCCAAAAAAAAAAAATACCTAAACGAATTGATAAATAATGTTCCAGATTCGTGGAAAAAGTTGTACCATCCAAATTTAGACATTTACCAGTTGCAGAAATGTAAGTGAAGCGGTTCCTACATTCCACCTTTTTTTTATTTTTCTGTTTTTCCTATATATGTGCGAAAGTGGTCAATGTGGGGGGAGGGAATTTTAACCTTGTTGTTTCACGCACACTGACATTACACCGTTTGTTTGTATCACTTCTCATAATGTTTTAATTTTTAGTTGTTTCTTTTTCATTTTATAGAAGCCATCAGCCATCTTGATGCTTCTCTTTTTAGTTTGGGCCTTCAAAACGGAAAAGGCCGCTCCTTTTTTTGGTAAAATGTAACCTGGTGCGTTTGTCCATATGTATACACACACATAGGTGGAGGAAACACACGAGTATGTGGTCTCCTACCTGTTCAGTTTTAATTTGTCAAAAAGGAAAACATGGATACCTGCGGTGCAGTTATTCTGTTCGAAGTTGACTTATTTCGTTTTTTAAATATACTGGTACGGTGTGCAGATCGGTAGAAATATATTTGTACTATCTCTTGTGCATCCTTTTCCTGCAGTATGGGGATGTTTCCGGACGGCTTAAAACGTTTTCCCGTTTCGCTTATCCCTCCCCCTTACCCAAGAAAAGCCTTTAAAATGGTGACAACGAGGTAAGCATTGTCTAACGCTGGATTGTTAAAAATCTATGGTTGTGTCTCTGAATTGCCACTAATTTTAGAGCATACATGTAGCAATCACTGTGTTGACATGTTTAACAAAATTGGCTACAGGCTTGGGGAGCACATTTCCACTACGTTGGGCAGAACTAAATTCGCTATATTCCAGTTGTGCCGCGCGTGCATATGTACATATGGACCATACGTACCTCCTTAAGGGATGCCCTCATGCTGGTAAAAATTGCACTACATTTTGAAGCGCAAAAAAAAAATTATGTAACTTTACGGGGGTGATTTATGCCATTTTAAACGATTTGAAGAATGTGACCTTAATGTACATGTTATAAAATTGTTTAATCGTTGTATGGGAAGACTGTAACTGGAGGGGCCGAATGAAACCTTCAGCACAAACGAGTTCATCTGGAATAACAACAAAAACTTCATTCACCCGCATAGGCACGTGTCATCCCCGTATGCATGTATTTATATACGGGTGATGTACAAAAATTGATGTATACATTTTTGCAAACATTTATGTAACCGGGAAACACCATGTGAATTTTCTCTTCCCTTCGGCTTCTATTTCTTTTGCCTAAGACTCATCATTTTTGTTTAAAAATTCGCAATGCTTCACTATTAGGAAAAAAAAAAAAAAAAAAAAGAGCCAGAGAAAGTAGAATTCCATTCAGATTTATTTTTCCCTCAGTAAAAATCCTCACGTTTGTGATTTTTTTTTTTTTTTTTTTTGTAAAACAAAATATTTCGAATTTTTCCTTGTTACTTTTCTCCGCGCGTTGTTTATTTCGTGATACTTCGTTGTACTTTATTTTATCCTATTTTACCTTTTGTTAACGTCTCCGTTTTTTTCACTTTGGCCGATTTGCATGTATACATTTGTTGTACGCACGGATATATAACATGTCACCTGTGACCCATGACGCATGCCCGCTTGCTCGCCAATGAAATAAAGCCTGTTTCATTTCCCCACAAGCGCATCGCGTGCAGCTTGCCCTTCCACATAGCTATATATCACTTCTCATTTGAAAATAAAAGCTCTCATATGGCTAAGAGGCAGAAATTGAAGATTACCATTTTGCCTATATTTTTTTTTGTAATATTCACCGGGATTCACGTTGTTTTTACCGCCTTTGACAGGAATGACTGTTAGTTAAATGAACTGAGCAAGGGGCGTCGTGTGCATTGCATCATGGGGTATACCACGACTCGTGTCTGTACATATGAATGGTCTCATTTTTACCGTGTCAGTTTTGTAGACCACATTCTGGTTGTGTAAAGGGGGCCTCCATGTTCAATGCATGTCTAGTTTTATTTTAAGAAAAATGGCGTTCCGCTGAGGTCCACTGTGCCGTTTTCATTTATGGGGGTGCGCTTGTTTATTGACGCGAGGGGACGCACACTTGTCCGCTATGCAATCATCCCATCTGCGGATGAAGCTTCGCCCACATCGTGTACCCCACATTTTTTTCTTTTTTTTTCCGTTTCCCCTTAGGGCTACAGTTTTACACGAGCTGCTTCGGCACAGGGCAGGTAAAATGGGAGCTGCTGGGAGTCCTAACCATTTTGAACAGCCTGATTTTATTGCTAAATGTGAACTACAAGGAAAATATAAACCATTTGAATAACAAGAAGAGCGAAACGAGTGACATAAATGACGATTTGATAAATGTTGACATGAACGAGTTTAGTAACAATGAGAAAGACGAAAGCAGCGATGAAAGTGAAAGAGAGAAGAAGTACAACAAGATAAAAATAAGGTACCTATACAGCATTAGCAATTCCAGAGTCTGTTATTACAGCATGTGGATCCTATGCTACTACCTGATCTATTTTTTATGCTTCCTCAGTTTTTTATATGGCATTAGACTATTCAACAACAATTTAATTAATATATATGCCATCAGGACATGCAAAATTGAAAATTTAGAAAATTATATTTTATCTGAAAACACGTTCATAAGCCTATACTGGGCCATTATCAACTTTAACGTTTTTATGAGTAAGTACACGGACTCCTTCTACATTTCAAATTATCTCAAATGGAACATAGAATTTAGCACAGGGAAGAAAAAGCTTTTTTTTTTCTTAAATTATTTTTTTCAAATATTGCTAATAAGTTATACGATTTACAAAAATGTGTCCCTGTATAATAAGGGTCTGTACAATTTGAACCAAATTGTGTGTGCCCTCATCTTTCTTTGTCTAATCCTGTACACTATTCTAGAAATCACCTATGTGTTAGAAATAAATAAGCCCTGCTACTATGGTGTTACGAAGTTGTCCTACAACTACATTTGGGCCATCATTTACCTATTTGTGATTTTCATTTCCTCCGTCATTTTTTACTTTTCTGTTTTTAGTTATTCCATCAAAGACCAGTTTGTGAATTTTCAAATCATGCTCTGGTTTTTTTTTATTTCCCTAACTTATATAAAAAGGAACCAGTTGTTTATAAAAGTTTGAATTTTGCTTTTCTTTGGAATTTTCGGGAGGTCACATGTGGGCCATCTTCCCTTCCGAATGGGGGCGCTGTATAAGATGCACGTTTAAAGGGATAGAATCTGCACAAATGCAAGTGAGACAAAAAGTGATTTTTTTTTTTTTTCTTTCAAAAGTACCCACCGCGTGCGCACGCATCCTCACGTATAAGCGAGCGTAATGAGCGACTGATGCGCAAAAATTTATAAGGCATTTGGTGATGGTAAAGGAGGAGCGTTCGTTCGATTTCTTCCCTTAACGCGATCCATGAGCGTGGGCCCATATATGCTCCTATGCGATAATTCGCGATTTATTTTGTGCACCTGCGCACAAATGGACGTACATCTGCCGCAGATGCGCAGGTATTCACTTAAATGCGCAAAACCGTTCGTCTCGCAAAAGGTGAAGATGTTTCTCAAAACACAATCGCAACAACGAGGAGGAAAAAATGTGTAACCGGTCCAACTTCCCAAAAGTGGTATCTCGGTATGCCATAGTAAACATCACCAGGATTGTACATCACCATAAGTGATCAACGTTCATGCTAAACAGGTGAAGACACATATGTGTACACAAGTTCATCGAATCAGTTTCCGCCTCACCAGTAGGAAAACGTAAAAAAAAAAAAAAAAAATGGACAACCCACCTGACGTCGAATCAGCCTTCCTAATTTACAATTTTGAAACCAGTCAAAATCGAAATGCTGAAAAATCGAACATTATAAAGCAGTTTAACAATAAAATTAAGCGAAATGAACAGGTCCTACTAAACAGCCACTACCAACATGTGAATAATTTTTCCTACTCTACAGATATATTTCACAATTTTTATAAAATAACAGAATATTATTTTTTAAAATATGTTAACAGTATTATTATTGATTCTACCCTACTTTTTAAATGCATTCACCAGGTAAAAGGTGGCTCCTCTGGTTTGGCTCAAAATGGCCAGGAGAGGTTACAAAAGCGTTTTTGCCCAAGTGAGGAAGCTGAGGGGGGGAACAAACTGGTGGCGAATTTGGAAACGAACAATGAAGTGGCAGCTGACTTTACCTTCGATTGTGTAATTCTGCGCAACTTTATAGAAAATTTCAAAAGGCTGAACAATTCAAGTGTGCGAGCTGCCAAATCGGGTGGAAAGGAGACCAGAAAAAAGGGGTCGCAAAAAAAAGACGTTAGTGAAGATTCGGACGGGAGAAGCACCACCAAAAATGCAGAAACCAACCCTAGAGGTGGCACAGAGGAACCTCAAAACTGGGCGTTTAGAAAGTCCTTCTTGTACGAACTGTGCGAAGTGTACAGCCGCTTCCATAACAAGAAAAACAGAATGATATGTATTACCAAAATTTTCCGAAAAATTGTTAGCAGGAAGCAAATTAGACAATTCATATGCGAAAATGATAAGAGGAAAAAAAAAAATTACCTACGATTTTTTCTAAATTTATCTTTAGGTATTTTTATATACCTCTACATGCACAGGTACATCAAAAAGAACTACAAAAATGTAGATTTCTTTATATTTTTGAATACCCCCCAAAATGTTCAGGATATATATGTCAACATGGTACCCCACATGGAAAAGCAACAAATTTGTAGCTTCGTGAAGTTCGTAAAATCTCTAAACATGCGGATGTTTCAATACGTGTATATAAGGTTCTTTGTGAACATATACAAGCACGTTAACTTAATATACAGCGTCACTCTTTTGGCGCTATACAACTATTTTAAATACTTAAATGAGGGCATGAAGGGGGGAAAGGAGTCACTCTCACTGGAAAGGGAAGAACAAATGGAGCAGGGAAACCACCTGATGGGGGTCCCCCCGCACATACGCGCCAGTGACACAACATTGGAGGGAAGCAACCACAGCTGTGAAAAAAGAGAACCGAGTGAAACCGTAACGAAAGAGGATAACGAGGCTAATTCGATCAAAAAAACCATGCAAAACTACCAAAACGGATTGAAAACAGACGTAGACACAGAAAGCGCTGCACCAAATATACACCAAAACTGTGAACGGGTGAATAGCCCAATCGGTGAAAAGTCTCAAAGCAGACTGAACAACAGAAGGGAAGCGGAAGATACGTCAACTTGGAATGGAAGACAACACTGCAACCCGGGCACCTCTAACTGCAGCGATAAACATACCCACGAAATCGTCCTCAGCTGTTACGTTTACCTTTTCATATTTTACCACTACATAGGAGACACAAGAAAAAGGATGAAGTCAGAAATTCTAAGGATACAAAATGATGTTAAAAAAATGATTTCCTTATTTGCTAAAATATATAACATAAATAAAAAAGGCAGGGACGGTGAGAACGGGCCCATCGGTCAGTGCAGCAAGGACGAGACAATCGATTTTCGCAGAACTCTAGCAATCAGCGGCGCCACCACCAACAGCGGAACGACCGATCCCATTTCCGATCCTGTACATTCCCTATATTTTAACTTCATACAGATGAGCAAATGCTACAGAAGCTGCGTAAAAACGAATTATGAACTCATCAAATCGGTTCACATATTCCATTTATTATTAAAACATTTTTACAAATACTTCCCCATTTTGAATGTAAAAAATGATAAGTGCATCATATACAATTATTACAACAAGAATTTTATACATTACGCCAAAAAGGTTGAGAAAAATGGACGCGTCGAAAATGTATTTTGTACGGAAGAAAAAAATAGACAGAGGGGAAGTGGGAACCCCCCTTTGGACGTCTTTAAGAATGTGAATGATTACGAGTTGGATTTTTTTTACTTCCATGAAAGGAAGAACGGCGAAGAGGAAATAATCAAAGATTTAGTGCAGAGCAGGGAAGAGGAATCTTTTGACCATTTATTTCGAGCCGGTGAAGGGAACAAGGTTTCGTCTACCCAATTTTCTCGGGCCTGGGCGGGAGGGCATCCCGTAAGCGAAGGCAAAAATGAGCTCAAAAATGAAGAGCAAAACGATGAGGCAGACGCGCCGGTGCCCTCGAAGAAATTATTCCTAAGCTGCGTTAACAATGGGCTGGATGTTCTTCTCCTCAACGCTGCCGCGGAATTGGGGGGCACTCCGGGGAAAACGCAACAAGACGGATACACCTCAATAGTAAACAACTCAGGTAGTGGTAATATTTGCGATTCGGAGGCTTCTCACAACCGAGCCAATTTTGCGACCCTCAGAAGGAGCCCCATACGGCAGCTTCTAAGAAGTAATATAAAATTTTACCGCAAGATAGCCGCGGTGATGGAAACCTTCTCCAGCAGCAAATTGGAAGGAACATTAAAAAATTGTCTACATGACTTGAACAGATATAATGAGATCGCTCTGGACATCTACGACGATAGCATTTTCGACATTCAGTACAAAATTGAAAGAGAGTCCAGGCTCGAGAGTGAAGAGTCAATAAGAAACAAAAAGCTATTACAAGTGAAAATCTTTTTGGATTATGAAAAACTGTATACGAAAAAAACAGTTGAGACGCAAACACCTATTTCTTTTTTTAGAAAAGAAAAGGTCATTCAAATTCCAAAGGATGAAGGAGTTTCCACAACATCGGAGCAGTACATACAGTCGAAAAGGGTGGCGAATCCTATTTTTTATTTGAAAGATATATACGATTAAATTGGGCTCCTGTCCAAGAGTGCCTGAGGGAAGGGGGGAAGATATTCAACCCCGCTCCAAGCACAATTCGATTATCACCAATTAACAATGACAGTATTATATAATTCCCCGCTTATCCTACGCGCACATTTTACTGCTCGTTTTTGTGCACTGGGGAAATAACTTCTGCCGCGTCATACGCAATAAGCATTTGACCCTATGCAGCATGTACATCTGCAAGTACTCTTAAGAGAATCCATTTTCCTTTTAAACCCTTATACCTGTGCCAGTTTGAACCATTTCACGCACCCCCTTCTTCATCAATTATTCTTGTGATCCATCCGGCAATTTCTTTTTCCCTCCATTTGTAATATCGGAAAAAATTTGGTGTCATATTCCTACATTCGCATATATACAGAAATATGTAAAAAAAAAAAGAAAAGAAATATTCACCAAGTTTACTTCCTTTTGTATACATCCTCAGATGATTACATAAAGCGACACATTTGTGCCCTCCTTTTGGTATCTCCATTTTTTTCTTTACTTTACACCCCTGTTGTAATTTGTGCAAAAACATGGATTCACGAACATGCGGGGGGGGAAGAGAAAAAGAAACCTCCCATGTGAGAGCATGATACAAATGACAAAATTATTCTCTTTGTTAAAATGCTGAAAAAGGTTTTTGCGAAAGGAAAATGCTGCAAGAGATTTCTACGACTGGACGAGCGGCATATTCATAACAGCCACTTGAACAAGTCGCTGAAAAACAGATATAACGAAAGGGTGAGAGATAAGTACCTTGATAACATTTACAACAATGAAATTAACGTTAGCACGATAAGTAGAAACATAAAAAACAAGAAGGTTGACTACTTGAGACAGCTGATTTATGATGAGGCCGAAGGTGATGAGTATCTGCTGGACGGGACAATTTTGGAGGAAATAAAAAGGAAAAAAGGGAAAGGAACCACACATGACAGAAACAGCAGCAGCAATAGAAGCAGCAATAGCAGGATCAACAGCAGCGATAGCAGTAGCGGGGGGGCTGGTGGAGGTGCGTGCGGCCCGCCCGAGCAGGGCAAGGCAGAAATGAGCGAATCCAAGTACAAGCAGGCGATAAGAATGTACAATTTGTTGAAGTTAACGAACAAAGCCAACATTTTCGATGAGGATGTTTTTATGAACATAGATAGCAAAATTAATCACGACGTTTATCAATTTTCCCAAAAAAATATCCTACACGATGGTGGCAATCAAGTGGAAGGCTCGGAAACCACTAAGAGAAGGAGTTTTATAGATGGGCAAATTGTGGACAACCAGAACAGAAATTTATCCTCCGCCCTACCCATGGAAAACAAGATAAACACCTCGACCGATGACCATCCCGGCAGTGAGGCCAACCTAGACGATAGCAATTTTATGAGTATTACCAAAATGAACCTCCCCATATTCAACCCATCTAGCTTTTGTCTAGCCATAGAAACATTAACGAACCATATATGTGACGATTTAATTTCCCTATTTGGGGAGCTTATGGAAGAAAAAAAGCTACCTAAAAGAGACGAAAATGATAGACTATACAAATTTATGAACTCCTTATGTGAGTTTTTTTCCCTCGAAAAGAGAGAAACTGATGTAGATAGATGGATGGACGAGGTATACAAGAAAATAAAACCTAAATTGCCATCCGCCTTTCGCAGTATGAAATACGAGTATGTCCAGAACTGGATCAAAGAACACATTAGGCGAGTCCTAGCGAATGAAAAACGAAACAATCAAATGCTCTATAAAGAGAAATATTACAATCTGGGTACCGATTTTGCTTATGATAACTTACCCATGAAGGAAAACAGCGGGGGGGATGATCATAAAGCAGAATTTTCCACCGAAAAACTAACATACTATTTTAAAAGCATCGTTGAATTTTTCCTGGAGAAAAAAGTCGACTCCAATTTGGAAGAACAATTAAATATGATGTTTTTAAACTTAAAAAAAATCGGACTGGATAACTGGCTCAAAATGGACGTAAAAGATTTTGAGAAATATCTCCTCAGAAATAACAACTCCAACTTTCTGCAAATAACAGAGAAAGACAAGTACGTTTCGTACTTAATGTTAAAATGTGCGAGTCGAAACATTACGGACTTTTTTTTTTACGAAGAATTTTCTCCTTTTCATCTTTTTAATGAGAAACCAAAATTTTCCATTGAGGAAAAAATAAACTCTTTGCAGCCGAATAAACACATACCAGACGATGAGTTAAAAAAAATGATTTTCTCAAACGAGTCTGCTGTAACGATCGTAAGTAAAAAGGACTCTGGCGATGGTCATCACGACATGGACATAGATCTGTTTCTTGAAAAGGAAAAAAAGTACAATATGAACAGATCCTTAATTACCTACACTTTTGACGAAAGCACTGATTCGTACACTTACAAGTATAAGCAAATTCCAAACACTATTTACGACCATAATACGAATAAGTATATAAGGGAAAAGGAAACTATTGACCCCATGCTAAAACTAAACGAAATGAGGTCCTCCATTTTGGAAGTTAAACGCATGATGAGCATGACAAAAGGTTCGCAAATTTTCGCGTGAGATGTGCATTCATGGGGGCAGCTCATGCTGCACCGAATTTGTCCTTTTTTTTTTCCTTTTTTTGTGTAAAAATGTTGCCAGCACCCGCGAAACGGTGTTAGATATTTGCTTCTGTATTTTTCACCCCTCGCAGATGGACGCGTGTACTACATAAGAATCATCATCGTGATCGGGAACGGCAAGGGCGTGTACGGCTACGGTGTCGGTTTCGGAAAAAACATTAAGGAAGCGAGAAACAGCGCCCTGCTGAATTCGATCAGTAACCTAGATTTTATAGACTACAATTATAAGAATTGCGTTTTAAATTTTCCAGTCAGTGGGCAAGAATATTCTTCCCATGTTAAAATAATTCCTAGACCGCTCGGCAGAGGATTGAAAATCAACAGAAAGTACCTCCCGTTAGGCTACATACTGGGGTTGGACAATGTCAAGATCTCCTTCAGTGGCAGTAACAAATGGATGAGTAGAATTAAGGCACTGAAGAGATGCCTTAACAAAATTGTATCTATTAAGACGCTATGCAAAATGACGGGGAAAAAATACGTATGCCATTTTGCACCTCATTATTGTACCAGTCACTGGCCAGACTACTGGTTTAAGAATATTTTAAAAGAATACAAATATAAGATTCAAAGAATCCAGAAAAAGAGAGCAATGGTATGCAGAAAGAATTTCCGATCCAACATTTCCAAAATACCTGAGGAGGTCCGGCCCGACTTCACCCCCTACACGTGGAAGACGCCCATACAGAAGCATGTCGAGTCGCAGAAGATGAAGAAGTACATCGATAACAACGTCTACCACGTCAACGTCTTTTGAGTGAGAATGAACGTGTGTGCATATACACATCTATACATTTATATGTATACATTCGCTCAAGAGCAATGCAAATTCCTCTACCTTCGCAAAGGAGCCAGGCTTCCAATTTTTTGAATGGGCCAATTTGGACAGCGGCTAAACGGAGCCTTCCCCTATCATACCTCTATTTCTGTGTAAACGTGGATATTATTTGTGTACCTCTTTATATCCTAATGGAAACCACCATTTAGCATTCGAATTTGCTCATACCGTAGCAATTTATTCCCCTCCCCCTTGTATTTCCTCAACACCATCTACCAATTATGTTGCTATATTACCTTTTTCTAATTTTTTTTTAATCTACATTTTTGATCAGTTTTATAAACAAAAAAAAAAATAAAAGAATCAGTAAAATGAAAAATACGCACATGGGGGTACACATGGGGGTATACACGGGGAGATACACACGGGGCCATACACACAGGGGCATGTGCACAGCTGTATAAATGAATCTCCCGAGTTTGTGGTGGGGCACCTTTTTTGCTTTTTATTACAAATTAAAACATTTTTAAAATGTGATAGAATGGGGCAATAAATATTTACAACTCTTAATTCAAAATACAAACAACAAAGGAAAACAAAAAAAGGACCCTCTTCTATTACGTTTTTGTTACGCTTTTGTTACGTTTTTCTTTTCCTGTCTTTTTTGCTTTAATAAACATGTCAGTGTTCCTTATTTATTATTAACTGTTTATCTTCGAATATTTTCGGAGTGCTAATATTCATTAAAGTGTAAAATCCGATGAAGAGGAAAGAAAATATTAAGAAGATGACTATCAATTGGGATAGGATCCTCTGTAAAAAGGAGGGGGCAGGGGAAGAAAAGGACGAATGAGAAGCAGGGTCAGGCAACGGGCGGCATTACACAGGCAGACATTAGTGCGTACAGTTAGATATTTCTATATAGGCATATACAGATGGCACTATCTTTCTCTGTTTACACTTACCGGGCTCGTGTGGAAGACATTTCTATTTTGCTTTGCATCTTCTGGGTTGTCAAAAATGTCGGCTTCCTGGCAGGTTATAATGTAGCTTATATATTTCGGGTGCTTCTGGTAAATGACTCCTATGATATCTGTGCAGAAAAGGGGAGAATCGGTCAGCGTACTATAATTTTCGTCGGACTGAAATGGGTAAGCACAACTATATACATATACATATGTATGCATATGCTTATTCCCAAGAGGCACACATTTCTGTAGCAAGCTCTGCTGCTTGTTCAAACTTGTTACCTGCTTGCCCGTTAACTGTGTACACGTATATGGAAAAATTATTCGTCTACAGGGGGGGAGGGAGAAAGGGGGTGTTACATACGCAAAAATGAATGGACGATTCTGAATCCTCCATCTTGACAAAGAGTTTTCTCTTTAAAGGTTTCAATTTATCCTCATTTGTTTGTTTTTTTTTTTTGCATGATCCGGAAAATTTACACACGTAATAAATTTACGTGGACGCGTTTAATCTGTCCTCTCATATGTTATCATTTCTTCGTTAAAAGAAACATCGTTGCAGGCACAACACCGTTGTGCACAGCAATGGGGGAATAAACTCGACGCGAACGGTGGTTGCTTACGTCCTTCGATTTGGTATATTCCAGGGTTTCCTGCTCGCCTGTAGGAAAAAAATAAATAAATAAAATTATGATCATTATCGTCATCGCGGCATAATTTATCATGACAACGTGCGGGCTGCACCCCTTTTGGGCTGTTCACCTGCGTACCTAAATATTTGAGATTCCTTCCCCTGATCAGATCCTTAACGTATGCGCAGGTTCCATCTATGGTAACTTTGGATTTCTGTAAAACGGGCGTTACAAGGAAATTATAACATAAACTAACCGAGCCCAGGCAAGTAAAACCATAAGAGGATGACGCGCAGATCAAAAAAAGTATGCACATATATGCGTTCATACATAAAAACGTGCCTAAAGGCGCATGTCAAATTACTCATTTTAGCTTATTACATTGTAAATATCTGCATATGTTGTTGTTATATCGGTGTTCTTCGTCTGCACAGGTGGGAAAAAACGCGTGACGATTAGCTGCTAAAAAAATAGTTTTTTGGGGAGGGGAGGACACACTTGGTTGTTCCTTACTTTTGTGTCTAAAAATATGTTAAAAACTTTCTGAAATGGGGAAAAGGGAAGGAAGAAAAGCGTGAAGGATGGAAAAGTGTGTAAATATACCTATTATCCCCACTATCCATTTCGCATACATTACGTAGGTAATGTACGAGGGTGAATGTAATCGCTCATATAGTTTTTTCCTACATCGGAGAGGTTTAAAACGGTCTCCTTGTCAAAGCTTTGGATAACGTCATTAGAGCTGTAAAAGGGGTAGGGGAAGAGGAATTGGACACGCAAATGGTTATGCATGGTTCTTACGTATATGTATTTAGGCTGGTACGGCGTGGGGCAACACTCCTATTTTCCCAGTTAATTATGTGAATAAAGGGTGAGCAAACTGCGTGCAAATGAATGTGCCCTTGTCGACGGCGCCCCTTTGGTGTACTAATGAAGGGCATTCAAAATGTCTCTCATCATTGCAAAGGTGAGAAGCAATTTCGCTTGGATTTGTTTTCGCTTTTTTTTTTCTCTCTTTCCCTGTCACGCTTTGCTTACTCCACAACTATAACATCACACTGGACATAATGTAGCAAGAAGCACAGGAGGGATAGAAGAACAAAAAAAAGTCTACGCATTTTTTACGAAGTTGAAATATATAAACCTATGAAGTGTTTATGGAAAAAGTCGTCGCTTTTATTCAAAAAGAGGATTTAATTTAAGAGTATCCAAGGGAACATTCAAAAAAAAAAAAAAAGAAAACGTTTATCTGAGAAGGGTTTGTTTTATAAACGTTTCCAAGAATCGTTCAGCACAGGCGAAGGTGCAAAATGGATATTTTTTGCGAAAAAACAAAGATCAAAAAAGAAGTACACGCGTTTGTATAAATATGTATTCATAGCGATGAGCGACTTGGAGTTTTTTTCGCCACGATTTTATGCTATATGTTATATGTTTTTTAATTTCGTTTTGCCTTAAGCCTTTTTCCTCGGTCGGGTTTTGTTTTCACGTGAATGTATGATGTATATATAAACCCATGCGTGCGTATATACATGAGCTCGCATATGTTCATATGATAAATACGTGTAAACGATTCTGTACCAATTCGTATGTTTATTTTTTCCCCTTTTCAATTCGTTTTGTGTGCGGCTAACAGTTCCAATAAAGCAATTGTTTTATGGCTCTGGAATTTGCGGGAGAAGCAAAAATTAAAACATGTTAACATCGCCTCACCATGTGGAAAAACGCTTAAAATTACATGTTTTAAAAATGCTGTATGGCATATTTTATCAAAATGATTAAAAAAAAAAAAAAAATCAATTTTATTTTTTTTATCATTTTGCTGCAACGAGGAAATATGTTAAAAGGAGGAATACTTTTGTGACAAAAAAAAAAAAAAGTAACTTAAAAAAAAAGGAAAAAATTGTACATACGCTTTATGCGCATTGTAGTGTGGTTAAAAATGAGGCCACCAAAAGGTTCATGTAACAGGTTAGGAGAATTACGAGTATAAAATGAAAAAGGGGAAACTTCAACTATCAGGCGGAATTATGTCGTAAGGCATGTGTACTCACAATGTGTATATTTACGTAACTAAAAAGTTGTTAATCTGTCTTGGCGATGCTATAACTGAAAAAAAAAAAAAAAAAAAGCGGGAAGAATGGATAACTTCCAAGGCACAGCCACATTATTCTTTCAATTTTTGAATTCGTTTATTCCCCGCTTAATGATCTGAAAGTAGAAAAAAAGGGAAAGTGAAAAATTGTAAGTGAAAACGCAAAGTGAAAGGTGGAAATTGTGAAAATTGTATCCCCGCATACTCAGCTACCTGCCTTGACGGGCACGCAAAGGGGGCGAACGGGTATACGAACAAACAAGCATGAGCGCAAACGGATGGACATACGCACGTGCAAATCACCACGCTGGGTTATTCTGTAGGGCTCTCAACAAAGGGCCCTCCCGTTTTGGAGAGAAAAAGTAAGACGCAGCGATATGCAACTATGCTGAAAAATTCACCACGTGCAAAGTGCTACACGTTCGAAGTTTCCGCTGACACCCCCTTCCCCCTGTGTGTGCACAACATAACGAAGGTCCACCTGCTTCGGGCGTTCACGTAATTACCGATGAAAGAAGGCAGTCAAAATTTTTCGCCGGCGTAAACATCTTGTACTCATCCAAATGTATAATGTTTTTGTTTTCCAGATTTTTTAACTCATTAACAGGATCGCACATGTGTATGTGCTCGAGTTCCTTTTTATTATGAAAGTAACGCGTCCTACACCTGTTTCTATTATTTTCTTGGTCAATATAATTTAAAATTCTGTGCATGGTTTGGCTATCTATATCTTTGATATCCATTATGCCTGTTTTGATAAATGGCTTTAAGATTCTGCTAAATTTTTTGACCCACCCGTTACCATCGATTTCACCATTTGCTGTAATTAATAACAAGTATGGCTCGTTTTCTACCCTTAATTTATCAGGAAGGTAAAAAAAACTCGTCAACACCCTCACCTTCAGTGAACTAGACATATATAAAAATCGCTCAGATATATATTTGATTAATTTGTTGTTTAATAATTTCGATGCTTGAGAAGATGACCAATTATTTTTTATACACTCTAAATATTTTATGTACTTGTCACTGATTTCATTGCTTTCCTGTTCACTTGTTGCTTCCTTTTTAGCTGTCACACCCTGGGTGCCATCGTCCTCCTTTTCGATCTCGCGGCCGTTATCAGAGCAGCCTTCTGCGGCAGCGTCTTTCTCGTCGTCAGCCTCTTTTGTCTGTCCCTCCGTTCTTTTACCCTCGTCCATAGAAGTCAGTGTATCGTCTTTTCTCATTTGTCGTGTCGAATGGGGATACTAGTACACACGTGCATGTAGGCGCGCAGGGATAAATATACCCACGTACATATGTACATATGTATGTCCCTTTTTACACTGACCTATATAGAAATCGGCACGCATGTAAGCAAATACAGACTTGCACAAATTGTATGAGTTGCATCAGGTTGGGTAGTGCTGAGTGTCAATTTTCTTTCCACTACCCTTTGCAAATTATCTTGTGTTATTTTGTAAATTTTAAAAAAAGGAAATAAAATATCATTCCATTTCCCCCCTTGCGTTAAATTCCACTCCGTTTACAGTTCGATTATTCGCCCTTCCTCTTAAAGCATTTTTTCAATTTGAATACTTAGGTCATTTTTTTCGTCACACGTTTGTAATGTTCATTTTAATTTTCTAAGTGAATAATTTTAGAAAGTGTATAATAGAGCAAATCAGAGTCCATTTGTATGAAAAATTTTTACGAAAAAAAAAAAAAAAAAAGATAGCACATTGTAGTATAGTTTGCTACAAGAAAGTAAAATTTAACTGTGCATATTTTAGTGAAATAGTTTTTACAAATTTTTATTTCACAAAGAAAAACTTAAAAAAAAAAAGAAACATCTCATAAGATAAAAGTTTTTAAAAGAATGATGGTTCGAATGATGGTTCGAATGATGGTTCAAATGAAGGATTAAAAAATAAAAAAAAACGGACATGCAGTGGTTACCATAGGAAAGAGTGACTCTTTAAAACCTAATGTATATAACTGCGGGAACAATTTCCCCTGCTAAGACATGTCGTATGTTGCACCTTCTATGAAAGCGATACACACAGAGGCGAGCGCTTCTCTGGAAGCGAAAAGGAGCGTTCACGTGTGTGCGTATATATCTGTGCGTATATATGTGTATATATGTACATATCTACCTATGCACGTGTGTACGTGCGTTACCGAACGGACATAGAAGAATATGACATCATCATTTGCAACCATTTATCCGGTCGCCCTTGTTAACAGCGCGTTCCTGAAACGCAGTGATGACACCTCTCTTGTAAGCTACTCCGTATTTACCCCCTCGTCTTGTCCGCAGTTTCAAGATTCCTGACTGATTACAACCCCATGAACGCGGAAAATACATGGGGAGTTTCGCACTTGTAAAACTTCAGTGAACAAGAAAAAAAAGAACACCTATCTTGATTGGAAGTTTCGTACCATTTCTGCCCAACTGCATAGGAGAGTGACACATTTTTCAAACGCTTAAAAAATGAAAGATGCACTGAGCCTGTTAAAAGCACCTTTTTTTTTTGCACAAAAATGAGTAAACAGACACATTTAAATTAAAGATTTACAAAATGAAAAAGAATACGAGAATGAATTTTGGTAAAAAGAACAGACAAAATTAAAAAGGAAAAAAAGAGTTGCTATTTATAACGCTGTAGTTACTGTTGTTATTATTAATAGATTCAAAAAAAAATAATTACATGAATAAATTAATACGTGATTGCAGTGTTACGTTATTACATTAAAACATTATTATGATTTTAACAAACATTGTAAAAAAATTAAAGCGACAAAAAAAGGTTATTAAGACATGAAAAAAACATTTTTTTTTTCTTTTTATATCTTGAATTATGTTACAATTACGCATACATGTAGAATGGTATTGCGTACAGGATTAAAACTTTTAAAACGATTAATAGGTTTAATTTGAATTCAAATATGTGTACATACGACATGGTAAAAAAGAACATAATATTGCCAAACGACTGCTCCTTCGTTGGAACGTCACTTGAAATTTTTGTCAAACAAAGTTGTAAAAAAAAAAAAAAATAAAAAAAAAAAAAATTCACCTCTTTTTGTCTTTCACTTGTCTGTACAATCAAGCAAATTGTACTTGCACACAAGATAAATAATGGATCCCCAGTTTCTTTCCCAGCACAGAGGCACAATCATACGAGAGACACACACAAGCTCCAGCCTCCACCTTCAGCTTCCAACCAAATCAGGTGTGAATTATGTTGTAGCAAGAATTGTTGTTGCACTCCGAATTGATATAATTTTCATAGTCATCCTCCTGATAATTCCCATCGCTATTATTATTGTTCAAATTATTTTCTTCGTAGGTTCCTTTTTTAAATGGCAATACATTATTGGCGGTACTCTTCCCATGCATGTACGTGGTGGAATCGCTAAGGTAGTTGTTATCTTCACTGAAGTAAAAATTTTCGGACTTGATTGGCGGGGTTTGATTGTTCGTACAGTTATCGCTAGCAGCGGAGTAGTTATTCTGATCTTGAAAAAAAAGATTGTTCATGTAATTATTTTTCATCTGGATATCATCAATGACGGTATTGTTTACGTAATACTCACTGTACAGATTGTACAGGTGGTTAATGTCCTCCACGTTCTCCATAATTGGCATGCTGCCGCTGTCGTTACTGTTGTTGCTAATGCTGTTCCTGGCATCGCTCTCGACGCTGTTCATCGTTCCGTTCATCGCGTTACTCATGACGCCGTTTACGCTTCCCCCGTTCTGCGAATGGATACCACTCAGCAACATTTTGTTATCCAATTTTAGATGGCTGTACAGGTTTTCCCCGTGGTAATCCTTCATGTCGTTTTTTGGAGCGGAGAAATTTTCATAGTTCTTTAATTCACTGTTACGTAGAAGAAAGTCCTCATGGTTCGCATTCAGCTTCTGCACTGAGGAGTTGTTGCTGCTATCCAAAATACTGGGAGATACAATTTTGCAATCCATATTCGAATTAAGATATTCATTGCAGTTTGTGCAGACGGTTATAAAATCATTAACTTTGTACTTCCTCTCATGTGCACACCCCTTTTCTTCACTATCTGAGTTAAAATTATACACACAAAACATGTCGCTCACGTTATTTGTGTCTTGACTCATGTCATTCATTTGTGGCTTGTACGATGGAGTAGCAGCCATTTCTTCACCCTTGATCTTTTCATCCATTTTTGTCATGTTTAGAATGTTTTCATATAAGTTATACTCACTGCACAAGTTGTTCCTAATGGGCGTGGCATTTTCCTCCTCCTCGTTCACAAAAATGGGTAATAGTAGATCCTTAAGCAGATTGTTGTTTTCCACCTTGTTATCTTTTAAATATCTCCTTTCATCTTCACATGAGAGTGCGGTACTGTCATAGCCTTGCTGCTTCTCACTTGTCAGATCATCCTCTTTATTTGCGAAGTTGCAAAAATTGCTGACTAAGTTTTTTAGATAATTATGGAAAATTTCCTTCTGCGCATCTGATGCTTTATCCGAAAGGACGTACGCGAGGACGCCTTTAAATTCGTTGCTGAAGTACTGGAGGTTTTCGTTCAAATTGCACATGTTTAGCAATTCATCATTTTTTGCAGCCGCCATATGTTCGCCATTATTGTTGCCACTACCGTTGCTGCCGCCACCAAGGCCACCACTGCCACCATTTGCGTCATTTTCATACACACCGTTTTCAAACCCGGGGGGATCCAAGCTCCCCGTGATGTTACCGCCCATGTTGTTATTGACACCACTACGCAATTCGCAACCGGTGGGGACATTCTTCACGTTTATATGTTCACCTAAATTCAGGTTAACCTCCAAGTTGTACTTATCCTTTTTTCCCATCAATTCGTTCGAATATCCAAAGTTGCTACTTAGGTGACTGTTTCTACATGGGTCACTATTCATCGAATTTTTTCTGCCCACATTTTTGCTGGCCATAATTTTATTCGCCATATTTTGGCTCCGTACATTTTTATTCATGGAGTCCTCCATGTCGTGGCCTTTTCTCTCTGTCATATGTACGTTAAACTTGTTATCAACCCCACTTAGTCCATTCAGCATGTTCATATTTTTACATTCAATTTCCTTTTTGTCGCCCTTGTTTTCCATCACAACGTAGTTGATGCTGTCCTTACTGATGGGGGCACTTTCTCTCCGCTCGCCTTCCACAGATTCGTTTTTGCTAAACGGGTGCTCGATCATGTCCTGGTATAACCCACTCGGGAGAGACCCGCTTTGGTGCAGCACATTCTGGTGAACGCCACTCTGATACAAACCACTCTGGTAGGCCCCATTTGCGAACATTTTCCCCGCGTAGTTATCATACGAAGACATGTTGTTATCGCTGCACATTTCATTTGGGCTAAACTGCGCTTGGTTAAGTTCGTGCGAATTATAGCCGCTATTCGTGAATCCACTGTCTCCGCCCAAATGGCTTGTATAATTCTCATTCAGGTTCATATCACTGTCATCCATTTTTCGATTTTCCATTACAGACTTGTCAACAAATTTTCCCAAAAGCGTCTCGATTAGGAGATTCTCGTCCACATTCTCCAAAAGGATATTCATATCATTTTCGCTAATACTAAGATTTAATTTCTTCACATGTTCTTGTATGAATTTCTTCTTATCAAAATTTATATCGATGGGTAAAACTTCTGCACTGTCTTTATTATCCACAAATTTTTTATTCGTCATTGGATCTGTAGTCGCGTTCATGTCGTAGTTTACGGGGTATTCCTTGTTCAGATGATGGTACGTGTTGCTTGTCATATTGTAGGCGTCGTACAAGTCCGTACTACTCACACCACCGTTACTGCCGCTGCTATCACGGTTGGCACTGCCGCTTTTGTTATTACTACTGCTCCTATTGCCGTTGCTATTTTCGCCAAATTGCGCTACGACGGGTTGGTTAAAATAGCCCTTATCATAAGAATCATCATAGTAATCGTTAAGATAGTAATAGGGATTCTGATAATACATTTTTCCAACATTGCTACTTGGTTTCCCCTCTTCATTGGCATACTTTACATCGTAACAATCGAGTGTCGCACGACTGTTAATCGTGTTGCACTCTGGTAACTTTTCGCTGTTCCGGCTTTGTCTTTCATCCGGGTGATTAATTATGCTTTCAATTATTACGCTTCCGTTTTTATTAACCATGTTGTCCATCAGTATGTCATCGTTCGATTGATGAATTTGATATATTTGGCTAGTCGGGGAACTTTCATCATACAGCATTGTGCACATAACTGTGGTACTGGCCGTCGTCGCGGTAGTTGTCATGGCTGCTGTTGTCGTACCAACTGATGCACCGGATGTAACGGCAGTCATTGTATTGGCGATCGAAGCATTTTCCGCGTTATTCAATTTGTCACGTGCAGTTGTCTTTTTCACCTTCTTTTCCTTCTTGTTAAGTGGCGGTCTTCCTGGTTTTTTCTTTGGGCCCTTATTCGTGTCCCTTTTTTTGGCATTTCCATTAGTACAGGGGGATATTTTGTTCAACTCCGTGTCCCTTTCGGTGTTCCCTTGTTCGTAATTGTTTGTAATATAAGAAACGCCTACAAGCCCTTCATCCATTTCACCATTTAGCTCTAGGACATTATTATAGGAGTTTGACGCACCGTCGCCCGTTTCCGCGATGGTGATGTGGTAGTCCTTTATCTTGGCGGAACTGTCGTTCTGCCCCTTTTTCTTAGAATTCAAGTGGGTCCTGGCGCCGCGGGGTTTTCTTCTACCTCTGTTGTTGCTACCTCTGTTGTTGCTACCTCTGTTGTTGCTACCTCTGTTGTTGCTACCTCTGTTGTTGCTACCTCTGTTGTTGCTACCTCTGTTGTTGCTGCCTGTGTTGTTGTTAACTGTGTTGTTTTTGCCTGTGTTGTTGCTGCCTGTGTTGTTGCTGCCTGTGTTGTTGCTGCCTTCGCTGTCGTTACCTGCGTTTCCGCTTGCGCAGAGATCTCCTCCGTCAGGGGGTACGCCAACAGGGTTATTGGGGCCATGGTTGCCACTATCAATGTTAGAGCTGATGATTTTTGCTCTACCAACGCTGGCACCACGCACATTACCTCTAGCCCGATTGCCACCACCTCGACCCCCTCTCTGACTGCGTGCGCGAGGTTTCTTGTTCAGAACGACATCCTCGTAGGGAATTACCTGTCCCACGGTTGTGTCATTATCTACGCCCCAAACGAACAGTGCATCATTCGGACTGCCATCAACACCACGGTTGCCGTTGCTAATTATGTAATTTTCATCAGCAAGTAATAGACCTTCGGTCGCTTCGGAAAGCATGAACGAATCGGAGCTCCTCATTTGGTTAAGTGCATCATTAGTTTCGCCATCGAGGCAACTTTCCAAATTGTTCGGATTATACAATTCGTTGATAATAGCATCATGGTGATTTATCGTTATGTCGCTGGGAGAAAATGTTGGGAAAATTTCATTCCTGATTAGTGACAACCCATTGAGGCTGTCCCTATCGGATAATTCCTCTTCATCCGATTTATTTTTCTTACGAGGATGTAGGTTATATTTCTTTTGTAGAAGCTCTGGATTTTTTACTAATCTGAGGCATAGTAATTTTTTGGACCATTCACTTCTAACCCATGTGTTTCCTTCTTTGATGAGAGTTTTCCATCCACACTCGCATTTCATTTTAACTTTAGTTCCATCATTGTTTAGCCACTGACTCATGTACATTTTCTGCTGACACGAATTACAAATTATTACGGGGACGGGCTTTTTCCACCTTGGACTTCTAACCCAATTATTATTTTTTTTAAGAAAATTCTTAAAACCACATTTACATAACAATTTCACTTTCGATCCAATGTCATCAAGCCATGTGTGTACCCACATTTTGGAATTACATTCATCACATAATATCTGAGGTGCTTTTCTTTGTTTAATGTTTCCTCTTCTGGACCAAAACAAATCCGTTCTGTCATAGTTTCTACTTCCACATTCGCATATCATAATAATTTTCGTTTTATCTTTATCTAGAAATCTGTTTGTTACTAGCAATTCTTTACACTTTGTGCAGAATATATAGGGTGCCTTTGGTTTCCTTTCATTCTTCTCATCGGAATAACAGTTGGTGATTTGTTTCCATTCATTATCCTCTTTGATACATTTAAAATAACCGCAAAGACAGTAAAATGTGATCTTACAATAATTTTCCACTAGTTGGTTTTCTTCTACTAATTCTTTGTACATACTGATTTTGAGGTACTTTATTCTTTTTATTTTTTCAATAATGCCGGGGTCTTGTTCTAGGCTTTCCTTCACATCACTCGTGTTTTTCGCTTCCAGTGTTTGATCCATTTCGGGGTCATCACTTTTCGGTGGGTTCATTTGCTTCTCTTCTGATGCACTCGTTGCCACATCTTCTTCGCCCTTCTTTTCTCTCAATTGGTTGCCGCGACCACAAGGGGCGATAATCGTGTGGGCACTCTCGTCATCGTTTCGTCTGTCGCTTTGGTTATTTTTTATGGGGCCATTTTGTGTAGCACTTTGTGGTTCAGTCTCCGGCCCAGTTTGTGTAGAAGTTTGGGGGTTATTCTCTGGACCATTTTCTGTAGCGCTTTGTTGGTTATTCTCTGGACCATTCTGTGTGGCAGCTTCTGGATCATTTTCTGCACCACCGTGTGGATCATTTTCTGCACCACCTTGTGGATCATTTTGTGCACCATCATGTGGATCATTTTGTGCACAATTTGGTGAACCCCTTTCAGGACCATCCCCGTCAGCTTCTTCCTCCCCCGTCGCTGCAACCTGCACCAACTCATTCCTTCCACTTATCTGAATTTTAAACGCATAGAGGCAGTTGGAGCATATCAAATTTTTCTTCTTTTTCTTAAAAAGCGCTGTTAAGTTGTCACTAAAGGAATCGTCCTCAATGGATGGTAAGTTCACATCATTAATGGACGTTAAGGGATCTATTCCGTGGTATATCTCTTTATTCCTTTTGTAGTAATCCTCTAAGCAAATTTTTGCTTTTATTTTTTTTTCGAATGCTGTTTCGGATTTACTTTTCTGAGCTCTAAATAAGTTCACGCTTCTTTTGGGCTTCCTCTTCAACTTAAAATCTGTTTCCACAATCACTTTTGCGTTTTCATAGACAGTGGCATCATTTATAACCCCCGCAGAGCATAAGACTGAATCTGCATCTCCATGCATTTCTTCCAATTTAATATTCACACGATCCGCCGTCAGATCATCCTTCGAGTGATCTATGACGCCACATGGCTCTTCACTTGGCATACTACTATTTACTATCCCGTAGGCCATCTCAGTTTTACACATCTTCATCACATTTGAGTGGAAGTTATTCTCACATATGCATTCATTGTTCCCCTCTTGCTTCACTGAAATGAATCCCTTTTTCGTGCTGCCCTTCTTTCTACCGCTACGCTTTAAGCGTACGGGTTCATTCTCTGGAGGCATATTTTCAAGATTGGGAATACCCAGGCAAATGCCCCCTGCTTCTCCATTTTGTTTACTTCTTCTGGAGGTACCGCTTTTATTTTTAAGTTTATAGCTTCTTCTTTTCCTCGGAATTTCGCTTACTGCTTCACCATTCTGGATGGTATTATCGTCTTGCGTGCCTTTAACCTTCTTGCTTCTCCCCCTTCTCTTGACGTACTTCTTTTCCCCGACCCCGTCGTTTCCGTTTCCACCGGTATCGTTTATTATATTGTTGCTGCTGTTAATGTTGCCCCCGATGATTTTGCCGCTCATGATGCTGCTGCTGGAGGGGTCATTTTGAACGCTTCTCCCAAGGTTGTTGATGCAATTTCCGCTCACAATATCGTTGTTCGCTGCGTTGGGGTCCTCCTGGACTTTTTCTTTCATGTTACCTTCGAACGTCCTACTTAATTCGCCCCTCAGTAACTCCTCATAGGAGGAAAACAGGTGTGCAATTCCGTGATTGCTTGATGTATAATACGTGCGAGAAATGTTCTGACTTCCCTTCTTCATGCCGGAGCTTGGCGGTTCGATATTGTTAATTCCGCTACCGTTGTGGTTACCGTTGCCGTGGTTGTCTTTTATGCTGCTCACCGAATCGCAGGAAAATGTCCCCTTCTTAAATATATCATCCTGCTTGGCGAACAATTCAGCGGTGCCTATGCGCACAGTGTCGCTATAACTAGCGCGATTCGATTCGTTCAGTTCGTCGTATATTTTGTTGCCCTGCACTTGAAACGGAGTGGCTGAAATGGGGTTACCTGTGTAGGAGTTATTATTACATGCACCGCTGGTCATGCACTTTACCCCCCCCGGGTTCTGATTGGGAAAACTATTGCACCTGTCGCTCGGGAAAAGGTTGCTCTTGTAGTTGTTACTTCCGCCGTTGGTTCTGCCGTTAATTCCGTCGTTACTTCCTCCGTTACTTCCGCCGTTACCGTCGGTGTTGGTACTTGGCACCTGTGCGTGCTCATTCACTCGTAATTTTTTGTACCTCCTCTTGGCAGTACGCTTGGGCCCCTTGATCGCTTCCCCCTGCGTCGTGTACTCCGCAGTAGCATTGCCATCCGCCGGGAAAGTTACAACACTCTCGCTACTTATATTTTCTCTACCTAAAGATCTTCCAATTTTATAATTTCCAGAACCGTGCCTCTGGTGGTGTACTCCATTTTCGTTGATAATATTCTCGTGGTTACCGTCTCGATAGATGGCACTAGCCCCGATGACGAAATTGCTATTCTCCTGATCATCCGTCAAATGAGGCGTAAAAATTAGCTCCTTATATTGGCTATCGAATATTACGCTTGTGCTTTTATTGTGACTACGCTTGTGGACGCTCCGCTTCCGCTTCGCAGAGTCTCCCTTAGCGAAATTATTTTTTCCTACAAGTTCTGCGTTGTCCATTGAACCTGGCTTCCAGCTTTCATTCTGCTCGTTATTGTTCTTGTCGTGTGTTACTAATGACTTGTCAGTGCTCCCCTCTTGACATTGACCTGGATTCTCGTTTTCCTCGTTAGCAATTTTTTTAAGCTTTCTTTTTCTCTTAAATGGTTTGTTCATTTTAATCATTTTTTTATTTTTTTTCTGAAAAAATGAAAGAGTTGTGTACAATTCGTCGTTTTCCTTCATGCCGGTAAAATTTGAATTAATGCTCAGAAGCAATTTATTTAATTCTTCTTCACTTATGTTCAGTTCTCCCATTTTGATGTTCCCACCCTCTATCTTGACGTTGTTTATGTCAAAGTTTTTTTCTTCATTTATAGAATTGGTGTAATTATCCTTCTCATTGTTGTTATCACACGGTATGGAATTGGTCGGTTGCGCATTACTTTCCACTGGGGCGTTGCGTTTCTTCGTGGCCCTTTTATAACTCCGTTTCCCCTTATTAGAGAGTTTTTGCTCGACGTTGTTCACGTTACAGTTCGGTCCCTTATCATTTAGTCCGTTACTGATACTTACGTTTAAATTTTCCATGGAACGGTAGGCACCTACATTTTTCGGATCTTCGCTATGCAGAAATTTTTTATGATAATAATCGGACGCTTGACAGAGGAGATTATTGACGACAGCCCCATTTTCTATGTTCTTATTTGCTACATAATTTAAGTTCTCTCCGTCCACGGATACGTTATAGAGCTTGTCTAAATAGTCATTTGTGATGGAATGATTTTTACTTTCCTTGTTCTTGACTGGATAAATAAAACCGTTGCCTATACTTCCATTTTTTGCATCCTCCAATGTTCTTTCGTTGCAGACACTGTCACGGTAGACATTTTCACTCACATCACTCATGTGTCCTTTTTCACTAATCATATTGTTATAGTGTGTCGAGAGGAAGATATTCTTATCATTCGCATCATTTTTTCCATTTTTTTTTTTGTCCTGAATGTTCATGCCATTTCCGTTATCCTTTCGATTATATTTTTTACTCAATTCTGCCACAGGAAAGGTTTGCACTGGGTAAGGAAAATTCTTCTCTGTCATTCCGTCAGAGCTAAATTTTTCATTGTATACAATTGGTCCGTTATTTATTTCTTCGTTTATGCCAGCTGTGTTCTTGGATGCTTCGCCTTGCGTCATCGAGTACGGATCTTCTTTCCTCACTTTGTTTTCTATCCGATTGGTGTGGAGGTTGATGGCGTCCTCACTTAAATTGTTCATGTTGCTTAGCGAGATGGCATCGTTCAGTGCGCTTACACCGCCCATTCCGTTTATACTGCTCATTCTGTTTATACTGCTCATTCCGTTTATGCTGCTCATTTCGTTTATGCTGCTCATTTCGTTTATGCTGCTCATGGCGCTCATGTTGCTGAGGGCACTCATATTGCTCAGTGCGCTCACGTTGCTCACAGTACTTATGCTGTTCGCCGTGTTAAGGGTGCTTATCCCGCTAAGGTCGCTACTCCCTCTAACCCTGCCTGTGCAACCAACCCCGTTCCTATTACTCAACGTGCTGGTACTATTCACGCTATGTGTGTTGTTCATTGTATTGCCCATGTTCAACCCACTGGCATTGTGCAATATATTATGGTTGGTACCTGAAGTCTGACCTTTCAAAAGGACAGATTCGTCACTAGCCGAAGCGTAGAGATCTCCCTTATGGTGGCAGTCCATGTCTACACAATTCAAACTATTTAAATTTTTATCCTCTGCGCGCCTTTTCATGAAATTTATGTAGCTGGAGTTTCCCTTATCCGCAAGGTGACTTATCTCCTTAACGATTTTTCTTTCCATTATTTTCTGTAGCTCGGTGCATTCTCCTAGATTCTTCATATGGTCAAAATCGTTCATACAGGTGGGGTTACCCACGTTGCTTACGCTGTTCATGCCGCTCACCCGGGCTACCGCCTCGTAACTCATAGGACCAACGTCTACACTCATATCAAAACTATTTCTACCCATGTTACTTAAATGGTTGCTTTTGAAGGTGTCTCTCATGACCTGCATATTCGAAATGTAATCATTCAGCTTATTTCCACTTACATCGTTCATGTCGTAATAGCAGATATTTTCAAATTTGGTTGGTGTCTTTTCATTAAAGGGTTTGTTATAGATATACATGGGGGGGTCAGTGTTATTTACCTCGTTCTGCATGTTACTTAGGCTGAAGGCCACCTTCTCATTCCCAGAATATTCTACATTTTGCCCCTTTGCCTCATTTCCCCTGCTTCCACAGTTTCCGCTACTTCCGGTGTTTCCACTGATTCCACTGCTTCCGCTGTTTCCACTACTTCCCGTGTTCATTTTATACTCATCCTGTTCACAACTCTGTGCCGTTCGTCCAATAAGAACATTTTCAATCGGCTGCCTCCCCGTGCTGCTGGCCTCCACAGTGCTCCTCTCATTGCTATTCGCACTGCTCGTCGAGGCATATGTGTTACGATTCTCCTCACAAGAAAACATGGTTGACATTTGTTGCGTACCATCCTGGACAATCTCAAAATTTTCTTTACTCTTAATACCATACATGGTTAATAACTCCCCAGCCTCATTACTGGTGTAGAGATACTTCCGTGTTTCCTCTATGTCTTGGGGCATATCATAATTTGTCAGATTTTCATTCCCTTTCAGTTCTCTATGCTCCCTCAGATACACATTATTATTAGTTCCATCTGGGGTGGATAAAATTCCATGAGGTAATTCTCCATCGTTCTTATAATCCCACTTCATGGGGACGATTCCATTTCTGTTGTATTCATTTTGGAACTTTATGGGGTCGAAAGAGTTATTCAAATTTGATGTGCTATCAGTGATGTTTTTTTCTGAAAGTTCATGGTTGGTATACTTCTCTTCTGAGTCTTCGTTTTCATCATATGACGTTATGTAATTTTCTATGGCTTCACCTCGGCTGTCTCCGTTTCCCCCTTTGTTCTTCGCGTCGGCATCATAGCTTATACTTGCGTTGCTATGGCCGCCGCCGCTAATACTACCGTTGCAGCTTCCGGTAGGACTCTTCATGGCACTGCCACTGCTGCTGCTTGTCTTGGAGCTTACTCTTGTTTCATCAAAGTTTGTCTTATATAAGCAATATGCATTTTCAGGTTGTTTTTGCTCTACATCCATAGTTTTACCTGTTTTCTGGGTTATAGTTTGATTCGTATCACTTTTCCTGTTTCTACCTTCTTAGTGTAATGTGGGCTAAACAAGGATTCCTACGGGACGCTTAGAATATGTGACACTGGTGTCGGCTTCACACTTCTCCTTGTTACGTTTTCTTCTTTTCCTTTGATTATCTTGTAGTTTCTGTTTTTTCTTTTTTTTTATCGTATGAAACTGTCTTCCTGTTTTATTCTTTTCTTGATTTGTGATCCTGCTGATTAGCGGTGTTACTTTTTTTTTTTCTTTTTTCTTATTTTTCTCTTCCGGTGTGAGGAGGTGTTCGACATTCGCCTCTTCCTCTTTGACAAACTATGCAGTTGCATACCATCACATTTCAAATAAGAAAATTGCAATAAAACACAAACTTGTAATGCGTTCGCATATCCATGTAGTGACTCAAATGATACATTGGTAATTGGAATCATGCAAATATTAAACATAAAAAATGGGGGAAATTTACATGTGACTAAAAAATAAAGCGTTTAAAGAAAAAGAAAAAATATATGATTCCTTTTTTTACCTTACCAATCTTACATACCACTGGAATATTGCATTCCATATGGAAATTCAAAAATAGAATTTTTTTACTTTTTTTTTCTAATATTTATATGAATAGAGTAAATACGCATAGAATAAATTAAAAAAAAGGCGTTTATTAGCCATGTACTACTTTTGTGACACTTGCCAAATGTAGGTACATGATACGAAATGAATACTAACAGGTGTTGGGTTTGGAGCACTGGGTAATTATGCGCGCATGTAACGTTGCCAAAATAGCGCTTCCAGGTACATAGGACTCGTGTTCATAAAGATTTTGAGGCACTAACTGGTAAAGTACGTGGTGTACAGAGTAACATTAAAAAGGTTACAAATTATTTTGGGGGGGCAAAAATTTACGTATATAAATATATGTACAAAGTTGAGTGCATTTGGAGAAAAGGAAATCGTAAATGCTTCAGGCGAATGCTTTAGGCGTATACTTTCATACGTACGCTTCAGACGTGCGCTTCACAAGTACAGTGCGAACGTACATCCAGATGTACACTTCAAAATGGGTGTTTTTTTTTTTTTTCGCACAAATGTTTGAATACATAGGTAGGGTATGTAAACGGTTCGAATTTATCGAATGTATACGAACTTACGTACGCTTATGCGCACCCATAGATGAAGATGATCAACGCTTAAAGGGATGTCAAAATTGGGAATTTATTAAAGCAGCCTGTACTGGCATATAAATGCGCACGAATTGGGGGGATGAAGATGTCGGCAAACATATCCAGTGGGTATGGATGGGTGGAGGTACACGTTGTACGTTAGCACGTCACAGGCGGCTCGCTGACACGTTGACGCGTCGCAACCCCTGCGCGCTGCACGAATGTGGGATGCATACACGTATGCATACAATTTACTCACAAAACAAGGAAAATAAAAACACAAATATAATTAACGCTTTTCTGTCAATCTAAATCGAATGCTGCAAATGTAAATTGAAAACACATATAAAGGTTCCAAGGGAGTTTAAATATGAATTAACGAAAGAAGCTAATTTACAAGGTCATATAAATGTACACGTACGTGTAGGCGCTACATAAATGAATCATACAAGGGTAAAATAAACTTAGGCGTGGATACGCATACATAATGAATGGGGTATAATCTGATATAGCACGCGCAAAATTTTGACATACTTACATATTGTATAGATGCATATACAACATATATTATAGCCAAAGGGGTAATTCAAAAAAGCTGGAATATTAATTAAAAACATACATAAATTTGATGCATAAAGTTGATGCATAAAGTTGATACATAAGGTTCATACATAAAGCTTGAAATATAAAGTTCGTGAATAAATTTGAAGATTCCTTCAACACCTGTAGCAGTTGTACAATCGTTTCAATTGGAAAAAGAAAAATTTGTCAAGGTAAAATGCAAAATATATTTGCCAATTTTTTTTTTTTTTTTCATTTGCGTACCGTTGTAACATCCATTTATGTAGCTATACTATTCCTCTTGGATTTTTACCCCGTAATTTCACCCGATGGGGTACCCGATTTTTTATGTGGCTGCTTTGGCTAGTGTTCAAAATAGGCGTACTCACACTGCATAGGGAATTATGCGCATAATATGCGTACGTACTTGCACGCATACGTATTATGTACATATCTGCACAAATGGCACATATACAGGGAAAGGTAAATATGATGCCAAGTTCCTCAAGTGCAACTTCACAAATGAGAGTGACACAACGTAACAGTTCAGGTGAATAACGTTTGGGGAGTTGGCAAATTAAAAAAAATGCAAGAAAAGTATGACATAAGGAAAATATACGCGGACGTCATGTACATGTTATACAGATACACTGAGATATAGTAACGGGAAGGTGAAAGGCATAAAGATGATCTTATCAAAAAAGGCCACATAAAAAATGTTGACATTTTAAAAAATAGTTAATTGATTTTACTTTTAACAAACAGGTGTTGCAAGTAAATAATAAATTGTTCAGTTCACGTCGTTTAATGTGAAAAAAGGGTGACGTAATTATTTTGAATTATCACGGCGTGGCCCGTATGTCATACCTGTGTGCGGATAAGTTTATATATCAGTTGTGCATTAACATGTACACGTGAGCGCGATTGTAAGCAGATTTTTTGCGGTTCTTCGTGTTACTATCACGGGGAGTTGTTTTTTTTTATTTTATTATTCTATTATTTTATTATTATTTTTTTTTATTTTGTATCCCTTTTTTGAGTTGTTCAAAAATGTAGAAAAGGGTTTTGTAGCAACAGAAGGTAGGGGCAAAATGAGCATGTGTGATGTCAAGGTGAGGATTGGGTGATCGTCCCAGGTGAGCTGCTTAGATGTATATTTTTAGGTGCGCTCAAAATGCACATTAAGTAAAAGCGCAAAATCGCTTCTGCGCCTGTACGTAGCTCCTAAACGTGCCGGATTACATTTTTCCACAGATGGGGCAAGTACGCAAACGTATTAGATAAACATAGCTCAACTCTTTTCTAATAATTTAAGTGAACAACTCGACCACAAAAGGAGTTTACCTTCAAAATGGCTTACATCACGTATACTTCTTTTTTTTTCCCCTTTTCGACAAACGCTTTCTCTTAAATGGGAAAGTTGTGTCAAATGCAGATACATACCTGACGCATGCTCAGACGGTATATATATTTTTTTTATCAGTGCAGGTATTAGGTATATATCTTCTAAGTGGACATTTACAAAATAGAGCTTTATACATTTTACATGATAGAAAAGAATCTATCCCCTCCCAGCCTTACACAGTCGTACCCTATATATACAAGTGCATTCTTAACATTCCGCTTAGGTGAAAAATCTCAAAAAATGAGAAAATGGTTAATTACCCCCGGTGAGGTACCCAGCGAGGTTACCGAAATGGAACTCTCCCGACCTCTCTATGCATCAAAAAAGGGGTATATAAAACATGTAACCAAATAGCGACAATTCTTCACACAGCACATGACGCTTATGCGTAGGTTCATAAATAAACACGTTTACACATCCGTGATGGTGGTAGCGAGTGCACGTGCATTCCAGCATCAGGCTATATGATGCAGAAAATGTAACCCTCGTTCATATGGGTCCCTCCTATGGTGAAGACAGCACCCCACTTCATCCTACTTATATAACACCACTAGCCTAAATACAAATTCATTTTTAGTTCTAAGTGGCGGAACGGCAGAAATAAAATCCTGTAAAACTAAGTAAAAGGATTATCTATCCAAGGCTTCAAGACAAGCCACCAACTTAGTGAACTTTCCTCCACAGTTTGGCACATTTTACCCATAAAAAAAAGCAGCGTTATGCACCGAAAAGGGAAATTCGTAAAATTGCAACGATGGGGGAGGCATATGTTATAAGCCAAAGTAAAGTACATAATAAGTAGCTGGTTCTCTTCTCGAGACAAATGTTCCGTGTATAAATGTTCTTATGCCACAGGTGAGGTTTACGTATATAGAGAGAAGCGATTTGCTAACGATGCGTTTCTACACCTCTTTAAACGGGGGTAAGAATGCTTGGGTAGTCAACAGTCATAGGAAGACAATAAACATAAACGTAAGTTAACGAAACGATTGCAACATGTGTCGTATTTATACAGACACCCGATCGCATAGAGGACATATTAATTTTGAGAAAGTGTCTATATTCACCAAATGGACTCCTATGTAGGCCACGTTCAAAGAGTATGTTTGACGACGCATAGATTTGATTGTTATGTGTGCCCTTTATCTTCAAAGTTAACTATTTGTCCTGGTAATAAAAGCAACTTTTTAACTATGTGATCAACTGCGCGTATGTCATACAAAGAACTTAGCTGTAAGGAAATTAAGGTAGGTTTTCTTGTCCCCATTTTTTTTTTAACCTCCTTTACTTATTGTTGCATTCGTGTGTGCATGCGTTGGCAGTGTTTCTACCAATCTGGCATTTTCGAACTACATCCCCGTTCACATGGCAAACCAACAACACACATGCTCCATTTTGTGCTTTACGCATCTCCATTTGTTACTTTTGCTGTGGGTGATTTCGCGCTAGCTTATGCTTCGAAGGTGGCAGCATAATGGGCACCTTTCTTGCGACTAGTGCTTCAGCCGTTTCAGGTACACACATACATACACACACACACACAGGCGTATTTTTATTTTTGTAAGCTCCTTACGGATGTTAAAAGCACAGTTCAAAATGATCACACTTTCGTCACAAATAAAAGAAGCCTCTAAGAATGCCCCACGTCCGGCAGTACGTATCGTCCGCGTGCCACGATACGGAAAGGCGAATAGAACAATATGCTTATGGTATCCCAACATGTAAGAAGTCTTGGCTTGGGACGTATTTACTCAGACACAAGCAGCTGTTCTTAAGTGTTACAAAAAGTGGGGGGTACGAGCATTTTGTAGTAGGAATAAATTACCACGCAGATCGCTGTTTTGTGTTAAATTCCTTGTGTTTGGGTTTCTTCCTCCCGAGTTCTGTACGTTGTACAAAAGCTGAAGATAACTCTAAAGGGGGATTTAACTCTCTTGGTTTTCTTAGCTTTCGTGGTTTTCTTAGATTTCGTGGTTTTCTTAGCCCTCGTCGTTTTCTTATTGTTGCCTAATTTTTACCCTCCCCCAATCGTAGATCTATGCGCGCTGGCAATCACTCTGTAAGGATCTCCTTAAAAAGGCGCCTTAGCAGCTAAATATGAGTGCATCATAAAGAAGGTTAAAAGAGGTTACCTCTTTCACCAATTCAGTGCGAAATATTTTGAAAGCAAGAAAAAGGAAACTCTTTTTACGTTAAAAATTCGGAAAAAAAAAATATATTTAACGCATATTGAAACCCTCCTGACGAAATAACTTCTGCCACAACGGCTGCACTTGCTCAGCGTTATGCGAGCGCCGTTTAAATATGCAACAGCATAACCCAAAAGGTGAACCTTTCCCGAGAGATCGTTCCAAGTGAATCACTAAATTGACAGTTTTTTATTCCATTTATTCGCTTTTATAAGAATCTTTTTGCTAGTGTTTTTTTAAAAAAGAAAAAAAAAAAAAAAACTATGTACGGTTCAACA
>NW_008481836.1:706001-726471 GCF_000524495.1 Plasmodium inui San Antonio 1
TTTTTTTAAATTTATCTTTCATATAAATATGGAATAATTAAAAAAAAAGTAGACATATGGAAATAATTTTAAGAAATTGCATGTATCGACATATACACACGTGTTCGTTTTATTAATAATTTTCTTTTACATGTTTTGAATGCATTCGTTCCCTATTCCTGCGTGTACTGAAACACAAATACACTGATGTAGAAATATATACACGTGTGTGTATATATGCATACGTAGGCATAGGTATGTACACACATATATACATATATATATATACATACGTACGTGCATATGCATACGCATCAGGAGTTAAAAATTCAGTTAAATTCAAAATAGTTAAGGCGTGTTTTGCTTTAAAAAACAGGTTCACTAGTTAGTTTCACAAGCGTTAAAAAGTTGATAAAATTGCCAGAGGCATGGTCAAATATATATGCCATCTTTTTTGAAGACTTTTTTTTTTTTTTCCTTTTTAATATCCATTTTTTATAATGCCATAAAACTCTTCATACTGGGGGTACGTAATAAAGGTATCCGTATGCAGCTATATAGGTGGACCTGTAACTACAATACGCAGCGATGGGCGGGGGATATATACCTTAGTATTCCCCATGATGTTTGAGAAACAATTGCTACATTATGTCTATGCACCACTGGTGGTGTACTTTGTTACGGCTTTGGTTCCTTCAGAGACGGCGTGTTTTGACAATTCTCCAGGTAAAAGCAATCTAACGGCAGTTTGAATTTCACGTGATGACAAGGTTCTCTTTTTATTATAACGAATTAGTCTAGTTGCCTCGGTAACTAATCTGTCAAATATATCATTAATGAAAGAATTCATAATATTCATGCTTTTTTTTGTCACACCAGTTTCTGGATGCACCTGTTTTAAAACTTTAAAAATGTAAAGTGAAAATGACTCTGTTCTTCTTTTTCTCTTATGCCTTGGCCCCAAGGTCTTTCCTGCAGTTTTCTTTGCAGCTTGGGATTTTTGAGCTGGTCCTTTTCCTGACATTTTTTGTTATTTTGTACAGATAAAAGAAATCTTCCTTTTTTTTAGCCAAATTTATTTAAAAAGAAAAAAAGGAAATTTCCTGTTATTTCCGCAGAATTTTACTATATTACTTTAATTAAATTCTCTCAACTTTTTATTCAAAATGGGGGGAAGAATTGACAATACAATGCAATTGTTTTTTTAACAGAAATGGGTTAAATGTGAAAAAGGGAAATGAAAAGAAAGGAAAAGAAGGGGAAAAAAAGAAAAAGAAACAGGAAAAAAAGAAACTTGATAACTATTTTCGTACCAAGAGAAATTTAATGTAAAATAAATATACGTAAGGTTTCTGTTAAGCGTGTTACATTATATACGCAATATGTACTTGTACAATAAAGTACATTCTTTACAATGCAAAAAAAAAAAAATTGGCAAAATGGAACAGGTAAACGGCATATATAAATGTATAAATATGCAAATATGTAAATATAAACGTTTTACTTATATCCAAACACAGCACAATTTTTCCTGAAAGAAGAAATGTTTTTTCATGCAAAAAAAAAATGTTAAAAATTTCAGATTTTTATTGCATACTAAATAGTGATAGCAAAAAATAATTATATATATGTGAAAATTTCCGAACGCAGAAGGGGGCGTACTGGAAGTGGGCGTGTATAATTATGTATACAATAATGATCAGCGTAAATATGTAAATATATAATGCATATATATATACATATATATATGTATATATTCATATATATGTGCGTATTTATACATTTGCGCTGTTCGCGGAGTTAAAAGTAAAATTTGCGCAGCAACCGGATTGAGTGCATGGTGTACATTACAGTTCATTTATTTATACACGCTTGGTTGTCACATGGCCTAGTCACAGTTTATTTTCTGTAAAATTCGCACACTGTCTTCATACACTAAAAGTGAGGAAAAACTCTTAACCTCTTGGCAGTTGCATGTAAATATGCGTTGTCCACGATTATATGCAAAATGCACGTTTTTCTGTTCACCTTTGTGACATCTGTACGAGTTATGCGAGATATGCAATTTGTGATGCACAAACGGGTACGCTTCCGCGCAACTATCACTGGGGAAACATCGTTCGTGCGAAAAGCAAACTATTTTGCCATTTCACCGACCATTCTGTTTGCTGGTTCACAATTTGGAATGTTCAAGGCAAAATATGTGATCAGTTTTGCAACCATGCGTTTAGCCATTGCGGCATTACGGGGTAATGTGCTGAACTGCGCTATCACCTCATGGGGTACTGTCATACCGCATTGTGTATACTTGCTGAGTCATATGTTCATTTTGCCTCAATTTGATGACAAAAAAAAATACAGAAGGAAAAAGTATTTCCTTGATTAAATCGTTTTGCACCAATTGTCCCTTTGAATATGATAATTGCGCACTATTTTTTTTTTTATTTTATTTTTTTTGATACGATTTTCACCTATTGCTATTTTCTTATTTTCACCAAATTGTGCATTTTTTTCGTTTTTTCCTTTTTCAATTTTAGAAATTTACTCTGCTACTCGTGTTTAAACGATTAAATTGAGAAAGTCGGAAAAGAATGAAAAATGTTGATATGTATCATGTGCTGCGTTTTTACAAATTAAGCAACACGAAAATTTCCCCTTTTTTTGCGCATAAAATGTGGGCACATGGACGAAAAAAAAAATGACAATTTCCAGAGCAGGTCATAATTTAAAGCGTTCAAATGAACACGCCTCCCTTGTACACGTGTGAATTGCGATTAACCAATAGAAAACAGAAAAGAAAAATTTGCGTAAATCTCAATTTAATAGAACAATTGGTGTTTCCTTAAAGCTGTGCAAAAGTAGGAAAGCGTGTGTGTCCCCATTTGGGGGCTAGCTTGTGCATTTGCTTTATATTCCTTCTTCTCGCCTTATTACATGCAGGGTCACTCGTTTCGCAGACTCCGTGTATGTACCTAATACCCAGATACATAGAGACCTACATACACACATACATATATATTTGCACATGTGCGTATGGACGTGCATATCCTTTTGAGCAGGCACATTACACGCATGTGAGGCCCAGGGACACCCCCGGGGCGGTTTGCCCACACTGCTCAACTGCGCAACTCGCCAACTTCGTAAACCAAATGTGTGTGCAATTAAATTTCCGCACATGTGAGAGGCAGCAAAAACGTTTTCGTACCAAAGGGTTACTCAGCCGTGCCTTAACGTTCATTACGGCCTTGTAAGCTCAATTTGTCCTTTTTTTCAATTCGACCAAGTGCATTTCACGATAGACGGGAAAATGCTCACGAAAAATTTACCAAATTTAGTTTAACTCATTGTAGCGCAGTTTAATTTCTATGTTGACCGAGTGTTTCCATATTTGGGAGGCACATTTTTTTGGTTTGTTCCTAAAGGGACGTATCTTTAAGAGCACCCAGCTCTCCGCAGTCATGCAGTTCATAATGACCCTCTTCAACCAAGCAAATGAGCGGAAAAAAAAAACTTTTCTTTATCTTTTGAATTTTAAAGCACCTGGAATTTTCTTACGCGTTCTTTAGACAAATGTACATTTTATAAAAAGAACAATGAGGTGAAACACGAACTTGTACTTCAAGCATTTTAGCGTTACTTAGGTTAATAAAAAGAATTATTTTTTAAAGGTGAAAAAGTGCAAAGTTTAGCAAAGTCTAAGGCCATGCTAAAATAGCCCACACAATTGAATAATCCCTCTCAAATGTTTTTAAAAAAAAGGATAAGGTTGTAGTGGTATACGTTCGGGAATTGCCCCCTGAGGAATGACGACTTCTTAATGATGGCACGGATTTTGCGGCAACGTATGTACAGATTCCCGTGGCTTTCCTCACGTAGATAGTCAACCTTTGCACACAAGCAATCTGCGTGGTTTAATGAGTCCCCGAGGGGAAAAGCAAATTAGTTTGATCCATGGTGTGGCATTTATTCGCGTATAGAATGTTCATTCTAGTCATTCTTTAGGTTTATTGCTCCCTAATTAATTATTTTTGCATCCCATAGTTCAAAGAGAACACTATATGTATGGATGGATGCAGGCGTGCATGTATATATGTATGTATTTTTTTCTCATTGCTCTATGTTGTGCGCAGAAGAGCAAAATGGGAGGGAAAGTCCATCCATATGCGAATAGCCAGAGTATGAATCACCATGATCCTTATTCTATCCCGCGATTGTTGCAAAATTCGCGTTTACTTTTTCTTCCGTTCTAGTTAGGCATCACCCCCCAATTGTTTTTTTTTTTTTTTTTTTTTTCCCTTTTCAGAAAGCTTCATTAATTTTGGAAAAAACGTGTTGTGTTGCAAAATTCGACACGCAGTTATTTTTCTTCTGTTCTAACAATTCAAACTGTAATCCTCTCTGTTTATCTACATACGGAATGATAAAGTTACCGACCAGATCTTTGACTATGAGTTTGTTATTTTCATCGCTATTATTATCTAATGAGTTGTAAATTTCGTTGAGCTGCTCAGCTTTTTTTTTGGTCCTTATCAGAGCTTCTTCCTTGGATGCTTCATTGATTGCTTTACTTAAAATGTCCTCCAAGTAGGAATCAACGGTTTGGTTATTCAGTCCCATGATTTCATTGAATATATAATCTTCCTTTTCTCTCAATAAAAACTCAGCTTGTCTTTTTCCCTTTTCTTTGCATTCCTTTAATCTTCTTTCCCTTTCTGCATATTTGACGAGCACCGCTATTTTCCTTTCTTCTTCATATTTCTCCAATTCGTTGGATAAAGAATCTAGCAATTCGGATATGTATTTACCTTGCATATTTTCTAAGTAAGAATCAACTTTTATTTCTTCAAAATTTTCCTTTTCGAATAGATCTTTTTCCTTTGCACTAATTTGATCTATTTTTTCATACGCTCTTAATTCTTCAATTAAATCGCTGTAAGATTGTTTTCCATCATTCATTAACATTTTTATAGCTTTCCCCCTAAGGAAATTTTGTAAATGCAAAATATTTTTTTCGAAAATGTCTTGTTGACTGGACTTGACCTCTATCCAGGGGAAGTTAATTTTCGTGCACTGTGCTTTCTTTTGCGTTTTGATGGATTCTCCCAACAGGTATTCGTCTGAGGTGTATTTTCTTTCCTCTTTATTTAAATATCTGTAAAACGTGTCAATGATTTGCTTATTCTTTTTCTCTTCATATTTAGAGATCTCGTCGTATTTCTTTTTCCCCTGTGTGTATTTGGACGATTTCTCCAAATCGATGTTCAAGTCGTTGAGGTCATTCAGGTTGAGGAGGTTGTCAATTTTGTTTGACGTCCTTTCGTTTATTTTTCCTGGGACGGTTCCATTTCTTTCCAGTTCCAAGTTGTAGTTTGAAGTGTGATCATTCATTTGATCGACTATGTCTGTTTTTTCATTAAAAATTGTTTTGAGATTATTTTTTCTTTCTACAAATAAATTTCTCATATCTCTTGCTTTTTCCTTTTCAAAATTTTCCATAATTTTATCCTTATTTTTATCTCTATTTTGAACAATTTTTTCGACCTCGTAAAATATTTTATCTGCTTTTTCTGTGTCTCTTTGTATCATTACTTTTTTTAACAATTTCATTTTTTTTTCTTGTAATTCTTTTATTCTCTTTTCCCTGTCTGCCCATTCGTGATATTCTATTTCTTCCAAGATTCTTCTTCTAGCATTCTTTTTTCTTTTAATTTTCTGACAATTTGGATATTTTCGCTGTTAACTGATAAATTCTTTTCAAGGCAGAGGTTGGCCAATTCTTTAATTTCTTTTTTTTTTTGTTCTATCTTATCACTTTCGTTGGTTGCTCCGTCCACCTGTGCGGAATCATTCATCCTCCCTGCGTTGGCATTGTTCTCAGTTTCAGCCCTTTCGCGTTCTTCCTTCTGGGCAGTATGGCCACTTATATGCTTTATCCAAGTGCCTCCCTTACTAGACAGCTGCGTTTTCTCCCCACTGTCCGTAATTACGCTCGTTTTCCCGTTTAACTTTTCATTTAACTTTTTGTTTGTATAATAGATATTTGTAGCCTCCCTATTTCTACGGCTAATATTTTTCCTGTTTTCATCAATTAGAGCATTTTCGTCATTTTTGTCATTTTCGTCGAACCTTTTTCGCACCCTTGGTTTCATGTAATTGCTCATTTTGCCTGGGCGACGCGGTTACAAGGAGAGCAAATTAGGTGAACGCAGGATCAAAGGGGGAATTTTTTTTTTGCTAATTTGGCAAAAATACTGAAAAGGTTAAAGCTTTTTGGACACATTTATATTTAATTTGTAGGTTTTCCCCCACGATCAGTCCTATTTTTACTTTTTTCTGCTTAAAATATAATGTTAGCTTACAATGGGTTAACTGTGAATGGCTTTTTTTACTCGAATTTTTAACTTAAAATTTTGAAGGAAGGTAACAATGATACTTGCTTAAATTAAAAAAAAAAAAAATCGCGTAGACAAGCATTTCAGCATTTAAGTCGCTAGGGAAAAAAAATTATCCTTCTTTTATCGTTGCACATGGCAGAGTATATTCAATTTTAGTTTTTTAAAGTGCGGTAGAAATAGGGAGCTTCTAGGGGGTGTAAGAGAAAACCTGTTTTTTAATAAAGTTTTTTTTTTTTTTACTTTTTTTTACCCATTAGAGAGCTGCCTATCGCGCATCCTTCCGTTTTATTGCCAGACAGGATTAAAATTGGGCGGTAGATTTTTATAAAGGGCTAAACTCATAATTTTAGCCACACGTTGATGCACATTTTCGTTTCATTCAAGTTCGAATCAGAAAATTTCGTCCTCCTCTTAACCATTTAGGAAGAATAAAAAAAAAAGCGTCACAGTGGGAAATGCGTAAAATTTACTGTTCTGTGCAAAGTGATACGCTAGAAGACTTTTTCCCCAAATAAACAGATAATGAGCGTGTTTCATTACCAAATGAATAGCCTTCTGGACATCATTTCGTTTCGGGAAAGATGCAAAGCTGAGTTATGTTATAACTTCGAACGGAAGGTCATTTTTTTTCTTTTTTTTTTGACTATTCCTTAACCGTGTCTAAACACCTATGCTTACGAATCTTTAAAAAAAAAAAAAAAAAAGCAAATGTCTACGACCACTTTCATTTTTTTGTCACACTGAATTCGTTTCACCAGGATGGCAAAGGCGTTACCGGATCATTAATTTAACAACATCCGTGTGTTTATGACAGTTGTGAAGTTACAACACAGCGTACACGTCTTAGGGGGTCATTCTCTTGGACTTTCTTAATTTTCAAGCCCCATCCTCGATATGGCGCTTTGTGCACATATGTACATCTGCATATCATAAGTGTTTGCAAAAATGCATAACTGGGCTCGCTTAAATTTTCCAAAAACGCGAGGGGGAATTTTTCTTACATACGAGAATGTACGGAGGCACGTAATACAAATATGCTTTGCGTATGCATACATGCTCCCTTCTTTTCACATTGTGCCTGTTTCCCTCACTTCTTCTAAGATAATGATGACGGGAAAAAAATAAAATTCCGCCTCGGTAAGGGTATTAAAAAAATGCAAAAAAGTGATTTGTTTGTCATTTGCGTAAATATTTTATATGCCCCAATATGTGTATTTTTATACACGCGAGTAAATGCGTTTTTTTATGTGCAGTAAAACATACATATTACCGAATGAACATTTTTTTTTTCTTTATGCATGTATTGTTTTTCTTTTTTCTTTTTCCAAAGTGAAAGGAAAACATTTTCGAAAGCATTTTTTTTCTTTAAATTTCTACCATATATATATGCATACATATGCTTTTATGTAAATGGGCATATTATATTTCGATTTTTAATGCGCTGTTTGATTTCGCTTTTTTTCGTATTCCGAACGACTGTATTTGAGTTTCGCGCAGCTAAGGAAAATTCGTTCTTTGGCTCGCGAATTAACCCCCAATCAGCCTTTTTCTCCCATATACAAACCGTATACATGTAATATATTTTTATATGTATGTGGCTCCCCCCGTGTGTGTTCTTTCCTCGCGCATCCCCATTTTTATGCCTCTGAGCGAGGTAAAAGAAACAAAGTTCAAAGATGAATTTTTTTTCGAGAAAACCCAATATAAGGAGCACGAAATCTGAAGTTCTCCACAAAGCAAACAACAATAATGTTAGCTGTAACAGTGTCAGCGGTAACAGTGTGAACGGCAACAATGTCATCGACAACAGCGTTAGCGGCAACCCTGTTGGGGGAAACCATCTCAGCAGCGACCAGGTCGGTAGCAACCAGGTCGGCACCCACCATATCAACAGTCACCATATCGGCAGTCACAACGTAGGCCATAACGGAAAAATGCAAAATGGCGCGGGAAGTGGCAATTTCCTACTTGAAGATAGCAACGGATTCGCGTCCTCCAACTGTGACGCGGATAAAAGGTCAGAAATCCACTACAGTAACAAAGCGTACGACCCGCAGTATAGCATGTACATGAATAAAATGGCAAACGGGGTGAGGTCTACAAGAAACCACACGTCTTCCCACAGAATATGTTCCCCCAGATCGCAATCCATAAATTTGTTCGCTCCAAAAGTGAATAGGACATCCAACATATCGACAAATTTTGATGACAGATTGTCGTACATTTCGTTTTACACCAATAACAAAAAAAAACTGAACAAGACGCCCATCCTGGAGTCTCATGATAGCTTCAAAACGCCGGCAAATTCGCAGATCGTCGAGCAATCCCTAGACTTACTTAAACATCTAGTCAATCAGGAAAATAGGGAGCATTACTTATCCGCGCAAGAGAATGATAGAAAAAATAAATTAATATTAAAACTAATCGATCAAGCTAAAAGAAATGATGAAAAATCAGAACTTTCGCAAGCAGAATGTGCCAGTAATAATTCCATTGATAATTACCAAAGAAGAATGGACATGCTACATTTAAAATTTATGAAATTAAAAAATGAATATTCCCATCTTAACAACGAAAATGTTCTCCTAAAAAAACAGATAAGGAATATAAAAGACAATTATCATATGATGAATCCGAAAAGTGCTACTGTGTCCTTCCCCCGGGGACCCATACAGGAGGAGACGCTTCGAAGTAATGATAGCGGGAACAGCAGCAACATCAGCAATATAGGAAACCTCGGTAATGTAGGCAACCTCGGAAACGTAGGCAAAATCAGCAACCTTAATAATGAACACAACATGAGACAGCAACAGGGAGGAAGAGTCATGTTAAACAAAACGACAAGTATTAACAGCATACAATCACCTGTGATTCCCCCATTCGAAAAAAAAAAATTCGTAGACTGTCAAGTCCAAACTGAACCCACCTTAACGGCCCCTATACCAAACAGGTCCGATGATACCAAAATGGGAGGTTCCAATTCAAACTTCAACGTGAGTGGGAACAATTTAAATTCCAACTTGCTAAATGATAATTATCTTAGTAAATTACGAGAACAAATCAGAAACGAAGTTACAGAAGAAATCACAAACAAGTTAGAACAAAAATACAAAGACGAACTGCTCATGTTGAGACAGACCATAGAGAATAACAAGAGGAACAACCAAAATCTCGCTGAAGAAATTTCCATTGATAACCTTCTCCACAACACTAAGCATAAACTGGATGAACAAATAAATGAAACGATTAACAAATATAAAAATAGCCTTTTCGATCACTTTAAGGAATTAATAAATGCAGCTAGCGAGGGGGGGAAAAGTACAGTTCAGATGGATTGCAAGGGGGATGAAAATGTTAATGATAAAGTGAACATGTCGATGGATAACTTTGCTTCCCTCTCCATTAACGACAAGATTAATGAATGCATAAGCTTGTTTGAAAGTATCACCCAGAAAAAAATGAGCGCTAGAAAGATAAAAGAGAAAGGGCTGAGCAACAGTAGTAGCATAATCAACGCCCTTAACAACATCAACGCAGACATAAACGACATTGACGATATGATCGATAACTTGCATTCAAATATCGGACGGACTCATTTTTCGGACGATGCAGAGAGCTGCCCAGAAGAAATGGACCTTTTGGGGAAGGCCACTTCCGTTAGTGACGTTTTAGAGTTCGAGGAGGAGGCCAGTCCTAGATCATTAAGTGGAGCGCTTAAGAGTGGCGAAGAAAGCGAACTGATGGAGGAAGTAACCACCGGCAGGGATAAGGCGAGAAAAGCCCCTAAAAGGAGAGACAAAAGTGGGGATAACATTGACGGTCCAATGCTCGTTCGTAGCGATGTCATCGCATCGGTTCGTAGTGACCCTGCAGTCCCTGCCGCAAGCGATGGTGGAACATCGAATCGCAAGGGAAGAAATAGGACCGAGGGAGAGCCCTCTCACAGGAGTAACTTCCACGTGGATAGCCCCCCACCCGATGACAAGATTGACCTGATGGCCAATATGACAATGCAGATTAATCCTTATTTGGAAGAGACAGATGAGGGTAGAGAAGAACATTCAAGCAAGGTAAGAAGTAAAAATGTGAATATGATGATGCTTCATTCGGAGAGTGGCATGGCAAGTGGTAATCATATCGGCGTGCATTCCGATCCACATTCCAGTGTGCATTCCGATGTCCATTGCGATGTCCATTGCGACGTACTAGCGGATCATAACGCGCGGGGGGAGCCAAATGGCCACTTCATCCAAGCTCCCCCAGCTGCCTACAACACGGGGTACACTGTAGAAGGTATGGCGGAACCGAGTTTTCACCATGAGCAGATGTTCCATAGAGAGGAAAGCCCTCATAACTTAGAACCGAACGATAACAATGCGTGTGCGAATCCCAAGGGGGACTTCCCAAAAGGGGAAGACAACGAAGATATACCCACACAGTCGACTGATGAGAAAAGAAAAGATAGCATAGACGCTGAAAAGGAAAAAAAAAAAAGCAAATGGAGAAATATTTTCTCCAGCAAAAAAACGAGAAAGAAAAACCTAAGTGACAATTTCGGCAATGACACAGAATTGTGGTCCAAAAATGAAAGTGATGAGAAGAATATTAAAGGCAACCCCAATGAGGAAAACTTTTACAACAATACAAACGGTACTATAGCGAATAACAGCTTGTCCAATAATGTGCAAATTGAGGAAGGGGAAATGGACTTCATAACGAATGGGGTAAATGATCCCAAGCAAATTGAAATCCACACTGACGTATATACATTTGCAAGTACCGGTTATCCAGCTGACCAGCCGTTTATGCACCCGTCAGGAGATGGAAACGGAATGAAGGCTCCAAAAACTGCATTCAGAGTGAATAAGGCAGACGAAAAATTAAACCACAACGATGCCAATGGAATGATGAATAACGCTTTGGCAGTAAATCGTACCAGTCATCACTATGGCGGATACACCACTCACAGAAGTAACGACAACCATTTCGACGGTAAGGAAAAGTTTAACCACCCTGAAACCAACCCTTATGATGGTAACACCAGTAGAGCTCAAATGAGCCCATTTAATCGCGAAAATGATGAAAATCCAGAAACTAATAACACGTATAGTGCATCAAATGGAAATAATCCATACATATATCAAAGTAATAACGAAACAAAAAATGGACCTAATTACAATGCCAAGGGTGACTACGGAGTTAACTGCTCTGTATATTCGTACAACCGAGATGCTAATAACAAAACGGGTTTTCCCCTACCAAGCGTAGAAAGATATGAGGATAAACCATTTTATATGGAACAAAATAACAGTATACATATTATGAACAATAATGAGAAGGTGTCTCGAAATGATAACTTCCTATTTATAGATAATAATAATAATGCATTTGCAAAATCAACAGAGACTTATCAAAATAACCAAACTTCGAACTTCGTCAATTTTTACCTTGACGATGTGGATGGTAATAAAGTAAATAGCGGATTGAATAGCGCAGACAAGGTGAATAACCAGTATGATTTTTTTTACAATTTGAGCGAGCCCAATGGAGCAAGGCAGCAATACACCCCTTGGGGACAACAAAACAGCAAGACCGCTTGCATAAACAGCTACAACGGGGAAGGCCAGTTTGGTGAAACGACTGAGAGAAGTGCTCCAAATTATTACAGCAAAACGGACAACATAAAACGAGTAAATAGCAATGTAATAAATACAGCGAAACACCCCACCAGTGATTTCTCGCAGAATGGCCAAGTCAAATTATCCACGAAGAGCGAAGTGCACTATAACTCATTCAAGGCACAAAAAAATAAAGCAAAAAAAAATTTAGAAGACCTTTTTGCCTAGCCCACCGTGGTTAGCATCCATTTTGGACTTTAAAAAATTTGTGAAGAGACCTGCATCGCAGTTTGGTGTTTGTGCAGTTGTCCCCTTCTTTCCCTTCCGGAGAGCACTCTGCGCCAGAAGCAGCGTCTACTCCGGCTTCGTCCCTAACTTCTCCTCTCATTTTTTCAGTTTTATACAAAATTGAATTCGTTTAAACTGGTTACCTATACATGCATATATATATATATAGTGTGTGTGTATTTTTTTTTGTCCCATTGTAATTTCCTTTTTTTTTTGCACCTTCGTTTTGATGCAACGCTGCTTCCTTTTTTTTAAAGCCTTTCAGTTTCATTCACCTTTTTAATGCGCCAATGTTCCCTATTACTGCGATGTGTGTACGTTGGCCAAAGCTTATAAATTTATTTTTCAATTCCCTTCTTGCGCTTTCGTCGGAATACATGTTGCCCGTAATAGCCCGTAGGTCTTTTCTGCGTGTATTTAGGACGGGCCGTCAACTGTTTTAATAGTAAGTGCATATCCGTGTTTTCCTTTTTTTTTTCCTTCCCCGAACCACTTGAGCACGTGCGTGTAGGTGTGCGCAGCTACACCTGTACATATACAGGTGTAACGTGTAGATTCCCTTGCGACTGCATGCGTATGTAGCTCTGTCCTGTGCTCACCATTTTCAGAGCTCACACGAACTTTGGCAGAAAAAGGAAAAACGGAAAAGAGCTTTATTATTTGATACAATAATAAACCAAAATTCACATTTAAAATTTTGAATCACTTTAATGTTCCCATCAAGAGAGGCAAGAAGGGCAACTACTTGTATATCTGCAGGTCTTTACATATATGCGGGGATGTATGTTCTGCCGCTTCCTCTTTACGCATATAGGGGAGAAGCATGTACGTTTTTGAAATGTTTATTCACGCGGTCTTTTTACTTCTCTTCGCATCGACATGCATTTTTGCTACGCTAAAGAGCAGGATCACGGCGACGTAGTCATTCACGTTAGTACGTGCAAACGTAAAAAACTTATGTGCATAGGCACATGTGACCTTATGTACAGAGATATATGTAGCATTTCAAGGCAGCTATCCCCTATGCGAATTTCTTCGAATTGGTACAGATTACCACAAATTGCTGCAGCTTCCGCGTCCACTTAACCATTAACTTGCTAACTTTTTTTTAACGTGTTCCTTCTGAAGTTGGCCAATTTGTGTACATGTCCCAAAAGTGAGAGAACTTTTTGTGAAAGCATTTATTTTTGCTTCTCTAAATTGAATCACAAAAATGGCACAGTAAAATTGGGTAGGCAAATTATGTACTTACATAATAATGTATAATATGCCCATTCGCATTTTCTGACAATGTGATGGTCACCTATAAAAATTAAAAATCCCGAAGCAGTGGCCAATTTTTTCCTTATTAAGTTATTTTGTCCCTTTGCGCTAGTGCAAATTGTCAAATTGTGCATATAAAAATATATGATTATATGCCATTATATACTTTTACGCATTAAAAAAAAAAAAAAAGGCTGAGGCTGAAGTGCTTTGGTTTTTTGCTAACTGCTTCTGGTGCCATGTTGCGAGGAAAATGGAATTATAACAAAGGCCCACGCTCCATGAAGAGTCCTTCATTGAACAAATGTCCCTTCATATTGTTCCTTCCCTATTTTATTGTTATAATGTTATAATTTTGCAATTATGTACAATGGTCTTGACTCGGCAGGCGTCAGAGCTGTTATTTTTTCGGGCTATCCTTTTTACATAGCCACCATTTTAGTTATATTGTTTTTTCTTCCTTCAGCCTCCCGGCGCGTTCCGTACCTCGTTATCACTTCTACCTTATTTTGTAACCCTTTCCGCTGTGCCCCCCTTTGTTTTTTTATTTTATATTATTTTTTCTTTTATTTTTTATTATTATTATTTTTCCTTCGGTTCACGCATCCCAAATTATAATTTAGTGCCTATTGGAGATCCCCTTTTCGAAAGTGAAGAGCCATTAGACCAACAGACTTCCCCTTTGCGGCAGATCACCAATGCGCCAGTACTTGAAATCATTCCCGCCTCTACATAAATTTGGACGCCTTTTTTCAGAAAAATGAAATTATTATATAACAAATGAAAATATTTAAAAGAAATAAAACTTTGGAAAGAACGAATTTTGACAAAATAAATAATGTACAAATATATGGAGAAAATAAAATACACTGCAAGGGCTTTTTCGTATCAGGGTAAGTGCCCACCGCTCGAGAGACTCTTCAGCGGGTGTTAAGCAAATGCCTTTTTCTCCCCTTTTAAGGGGAGAAAGGCGCAAAATAGCATTCATCCGCATAGTTATATTGAAGTACTCATATGTATAAACATGTGCGTACCTAGTGGCAGACTCATTTTTTACCGTTTCGTTTCGCCCCCTCTCCCCCGCAGACCGGCCTTTCTAACGGTTATCTCGTCCTTTCTTATGATATTACTCCCAGTTGCCATCTTCCACGCCTTTACCTCAACAGTAATGCGAACGATGCAATTTGGATACAAAATGGAGAGATGGATACAATGCTCCCATGTGTCCCAATCACTTGTCAAAGGATGATGCGTGTTCATTATTCAAATATGTGTTATTCCCTTCTTCATGTGCCCTTTATTGGTATGAAGCTTCCTTCTTATCACAGAATAAGCTACGCACATTGTTTACCCCCTTTTTCCCCTCCTCCTCCTTCCTCGCAGTGGCTCTTTGAAAAAGATATTTACTACGTCTCAATTCTCAACCTCTTCTTTTTCACGCTAACCATTTACACCTTTTTTAAAACAAGTTTTATGGACCCTGGTATAATACCAAGACAGGTAATTCCCACCATGTTGGTAAAAGTTTCACCTACACGTGTGTTAAGCTTTTTGAAGCCTTCTCATGTGGAATGCCCGATTGTGTAATTGCATGCGTTGCGTGTTCTTTTATTTGAAGAAAGCGCATCCATGTTGCCACATCGCGAATTCTATTGTTAACTTCCCCCCCTCTCTGTGCAGAAATCTGTACTAAACATTTACGATGTGATAATCCAACAGTACCGGGAAACGCAGCCACCACGACAGAAGGAGGTTTTGATAAATGGAAACTTTTACAAACTCAAGTATTGCTACACGTGTAACATATATAGAGGCATAAGAACTGTGCACTGTTCCATTTGTGACAACTGCGTGGAGAAGTTCGATCACCACTGCCCATGGTAATGCAAGCGGCGGCTGCCATTCATAACGTGGACATGTGCATTATTATATATATATGTCTTGTTGTTTGTGGATATAACTGGCCATTTGTACATGTTCTCCTGTCTGCGCACTCTTCGGGCAATGCCCTCACTGTTACTCACTCTCATTCCGTTTTACCGCTCAGGGTGGGCAATTGCATCGGGACGAGGAACTACAAATACTTCGTGTACTTCGTTTTTAATCTGTACATCCTGATATGCATAACTCTAGGCGCAAGTATTTACAAACTAACCATATGCATCAACAGCCTATCAGACGAGGGTTACAACACGGAGAAAATATTTATTCACATATGGCGCATGGCCACAGATAGCATCATTTTGATCATATACACTATCCTAACGTTGTGGTTCGTCATAGGACTGTTGTGCTATCACATCTACACAATTGTGACGAACCAAACAACGTACGAGCAAATAAAGACCTTTTATCAAAACGATAATCCGTTTAATATAGGCGTTTTTAACAATATAAAAGAGATACTCTTCACGAAAACGAGGCCGTCGTACATCAATTTTGTGAACCCCCAATTACAACTTGTGGATAAGAAAAGCTCGCATCACGTAGTGGTCCTGAACGATGTAGCTATCGACATAGATGAAGAGCAAAATGGTAATGATTCACTCAGTAATGGAGACAAAAATGAAAAAAGAAAAAAATTCCCCTCCATTGAATCCCAAGTAGTAGATTCCAAATGGACCAAAAAAGGAAGAGATTATCATTCGATCAATATTCACGATGGAAAATATAGAAACAAAACTTACAATGTAAAGAAAAAAATAACGAAAGAAAAAAGCTTAGAAGAATATGATATTACCAAACTGAGCAACATTTCTAATAAAGCAATTGAAAAAAATGCCATCCATTTCAAGTACGAGAAAAATAAAAATACCAAGTTGAGTAAAATGAAATTGTCAACTTTTAGGAAGAAGTATAGCTACTCCGAAGAATTAAGTAACGATTTTGAACAAGTCAGTCAATACACACAAAAAAGGATCATAAATTTGGATAACACCCTAGGTTCTTTATTCATTAGGAACGACTTGTCATCAACAGGCAGCTCTAATAACGACCTGTGCAGTGATATATGTAACGAGAGCAGGGCCAGCTACGTAGGAGACGAAATGAATGCAGACGAACTATATGAATACCAGGATGATGATATAATTCGTCTGAACAGGAAAAGAGTCAACAATAATAACAACTACATCATTGTTATTAAGAACTGGAAGAGAGACAGCGAATGCTATGGGACCGGTGTAGGCAAGGAGGGCCTAATCACAAGCGGATCGAGTAAGGAATGCCCCAGTAAGGACTGCCCCAGTAAGGACTGCCCCAGTAAGAACAGTCCAGGAAAAAACAGTACAGGGAAAAACAGTGCAGGAAAAAACAGCGCTTGGAAAAAGAACCTACGCAAAAAAGATACACACGATGGTGATTCCCTTGCGCCACTTGGCCCTTCCAAACAAATCAGACGGAAACAAATTAATTACGAAACAAAAATTAACTGCTTCAGTAACTCGGCGCATGTGAGAAAAAAATTAGAGTACCCAATTCCGTATAAGAAAAAATTTCCATTCATCCGTAAGTTTAAAAACAAAATGGAGACCTATTACGTAGTCAGATACGCCAACATAAATAAGAATGACTTCTCGACCTACTGCCAGCATACCAGTGCGGACATAGAAATGAATAGCGTCAAACAGATGAGCAAGATGAAGATGATAAAGAAGATAAAGTACTTGCGGAAGCTATTTTCGAGAAAGCGCCAGTACGGCAATAGTGGCCATAAGAATCGGGGCAAAATAAAAATGTTCAGCACCGCCAAGAGTGCCAGTCGGCAGGTCGAAGCATGCAATTGCAGCGGCGGCTGTGGCGATGGAGATGGGGAGCATGCTAAGAACGGACAGGATGACTGCTCTGCGAATGCGAAAGCCAACGAGAAGATTGTACTGAAAAAGAGGAAGAAAAACAAGATTATGGCCCTGCAGAAGGATGTCATCATCAGTATATATAATTATAAGCCCAAGGAGAAGAGGGAGATACCCAATCACTGGGGTGCAAGCCATTCCAAGTTGGCAGAAAACGAATCGCATGAAAAGGAACTACCGGGACATATGGACCAAACGGGCGAACATAAACACAGCAGCGGGGGCGAGGCTCCAGATTTATCCAAGGCATTCCACCGCCAAATCGACGGAGACACCTCGACCAAACACGAAGAAGAGAAACAAAAGAAGTTGGACCTGAAGTTGCCCGAATATTACCCCTCCGGAATAGACAACGTTGAACTGGAAAATTTCAGCAAGATATGCGAAATGAGGTACACCAAAATGTACAAGTGGAAGTACAAGAAAATGCACAAGAGGATACTCCGAAGGGAAAGAATAAAACTGCTATCCAGGCCACATAAGAACATCCACTTGTATTATAACAATAAAAATTATTGCATTGACGAGTCTACAGATTGGCATCAAAACAGTGAACTGTTAAGCGAATATATGGACGCTAATCTTTACTTTGCGAGAATTAAAAAAAGCAATAAATTTGATAATTTAAAATTATTTAATTATTTAATTCACAAGCATAAACAAGATAAAGACCGCTCAGATAACAAAAAGAAAAGCAAGGCCTCCAAATTTTTTTATTTTTTTACATCCTTTGCTCTAATAATTAATTGTATACGCATACCGTCCACTAATGATAATGACTGATGATTGGTATGGTATCTCTGCTTTCCGATTTTGTGTTATTTATGCTGTTTTTTTTTTCACTTTCTCTCTGTAGCTGTCATTTTTTGGGTGTAATTTGGAAAATGGGAGCAGCAATGTGGATGAGCAGCGCTGTGGCAGTTTCGAAGAAATGCAAAATCGTCAAACGGGTGTGCACGCATAGTAGGCAGTATATATATATACCCATTTGTATGTCTTTTTTTTTATTTTTTTTGTACTAACAAATAGAGTGTAACCATACAGTTGTGTATTCAACTTCACCCATCCATCCAGGTATTTTTTCCCGTCCTTTTTTTTCTACGTAATAATGCTTTGTTTGAGCCATTCATAAAAGTCCGCCCATTTTTTTTCTTTTCCACGCATTTCATCTCCTGATCCATTTGTTTTTAATTTTACACATACATATGCGCAGATTTACTCCACTTTACATGGGTCCCTCCACAAATGTGTCTGTATTAAACTCGATAATAACATTATCACCTTTTTTTTCTTTTTTTTATTACAAAAAAGTTAGCTATTTAAAAGTTGCATCAAAATAAATTAGATTTTTTAATACATATGGGAAAGTGGAATAAGAGGGTGAGAAAAAAAAAAAAATTTAAATGGAAAAAACGTCTTATCATATCAGCCATGATAACAGTTAAATTTGCCTATCAAAGGTAATTTTTCTTTTTTTCTTTTCCAAATGAAGGCTCAAAAATGGCAGCAAATGGGAGAGGGAGTCACTCGAATCGGAAGAATTAACTTCTGCCTATTCGCCCCCCACGCCACCCCCTTTTCTCACATTCCGTTAACTCTTCTAAACGCTCGTGTCTTTATTTACAAGCTCGTTGAGCAGATCCTCGTAAATTATGTAGTCCTTCTTATACACTTTATCCTTCTGTCGATCGGGGGAGAAAAATATTTATGTGTACAATGTCTCACGTAAGGAAAGCGTGTTAAATCGTCATATCGCATACAGAGTATAGCATGCAGCTGTTGACATAACTCGATGCAAGAGACCTCCACACACAGGAGTTCATGCTCTCCTCGCCCCCTCCTCTCCGCTGGAACATTACCGTCTTGATCCAGTCAAAGAATTCGTCAAAATCTGCATTGCTTAGGGGTTCCCCTAAGTACTGAAGAATAAATCTCAGCTTTTTGATGGATATTCTTCCATTCCCCTTTTCATCGAAAATTTCAAAAGAGTTTAAAACATTTGATGGCTTAGTTTCGTTGGTTATATTTGGCAGTTGAATGATCCTAAAGAACTCCTTTATACTAAATAAGTTTTTATTTTCTTCTTCTTTTTTTTTTTTTTCTTCTTTTTGTTTTTCCAATTCGATGAAGTTATCATAATTTTTTAAATCGCTTAGCATTTTGGATATATTATTATCATCATCGTCGTTATTCGTTTCAGCTTGTTTATGGTTCGACGTGTCATTATTGTCGTCTCTCTCGTTTGTAGTAATTTCTGTTTCCCTCTTTTCATTCACTTGCGCGTTTTTTTCCCTAATTTTTTTTTCTATAATTTTGTCTTTTATCTTATCAATTTCTTTTAGCGACACGTTGTATCCGCTACAGCGCAGGAGGCTTCCTAACAGACTGCAGAATCCGACGAATGTGTATGCATGTGTAATTGCACACAAACGGTGACGTGAGTAGGCATCACGGATTCCTCGCTGCGTGTTACGTGTGATGATGAATCATAGACCACGCAACGCTTAAGAAGTAGTGCGCGGACATAATGAGGAAAACCATCACCACCCCCACATGTGCAACCAGCTTTTGCCTATCACATTCGTTTCTCGTTAGTTGTGCCTAGTTCGAGCGTGTGATTCATACTCAAATCTGAGCAATCCTCTTTTTTTTTTATCCAAATATTGGAATGCTTTTACTGTTTTTTTAATTTGGTATTCCGTCAAATGGAATGTTTCGCCCTCATATTCCATTTTGCGTAAAAATAGACAGACGTGTTTATGTCGATGGGTCAAGCATTTTTTGTGTTTAAAAATTATTGATGCAGAAGTGGAACGGTGCGTCCTTACGGGGAAGTGGTGGGATACAGGCTCGCTTATTTAGTAACTGTTCGGGTTTTACCAAACAGGGGAATAAGAGGGGAATAGTGGGGAATTTTTTTTTTTTTTTTTTTGTTGTCATAGAGTGAGCTAGTTTTCGCACCACATGTCTCCCTCACCTGTGTAAATGCACAACTAATGCGAATTTATGCCTCTTTATATAAAAATGCACACTCCTGAAAAATGCTCTAAATGTGCGAGTTCATGCGTAATGT
>NW_008481836.1:727067-733126 GCF_000524495.1 Plasmodium inui San Antonio 1
ATAAATAACACTGTTAACTGGAATTTCCTTAAAAATTTTGGTCTTTTTTTTTTTTTTAAATGACAGAGAAACAGAAATGATGCCGAATACCTGCTATTTTTGCGCTGCCTTCCTTCGCTAAAACGTATGCTTTTCTGTTAAAAATGTCGAGAATGCCTATCCCTTTCGAAAAAAAAAAAAAAAAGCAGCAACGTGAGAAGCTATTGCGCCTTTTAGGAGACTTATGAGTCATATTAATTTGAATGCCGTAATTTTATTCCTTACAATGCCTTTGTGTTTTATTGTTTCCTTATATTATTCAGCCTTTTCTTTTTTTCTACTAATATAGACAAATGGTATCATGTGCGGGGAAAAAGCTGCGACCTTCGCCTTTGGAATAATCCCGCGCTGACTAATACTCGCGGAACTCGCGGTAAAATAGGAAGTTGCAGTTATTTCCGGCCGCGGAAAAATACTTCCCAAGGATGCACTCACAAATGTTCCTTTTCCTTGCGCACCCATTTAATTGCCACAACTATGCAGAGAGCAAAAAGGGTAAATAAAACTCCACGTAGCAAAAGATAAAATTTCGCAGAAGAAGAATGGCTGAAATGAAGCAATATGTTGCGAAACTAAAGGAGAGTACGCGAAATGAAGTGAAATAAAAAAGTGGAAAGATAAAGCACGAAGGCACATGTAGCACCTAAATATTCCCGTGCGTGCCTTCATTTATGCTTACATTTTTGTTTACCCTAATGCGTACTATTGTTCTTAATTTTTTTTTTCTCGGCCTCTCGCAACGTACCTACCAACCCGCGATTGCGCAAGTTGGCGTCAGCAAGAATATATCCTTCAAAACACCACAACTTGTTGCGTACCACGTGGAGAATGAATATATATACATACAATAGATGTACCTATGCGCTTACTCGTGTGGAGCTTATGCATACACGCCCTGCGATTATGTGCCCATGTAGGCAACACTATGCAAAGGTGCACATATGAGCCAAGGAAGCAAACGCAAAGAAAAGAACAAATTAAAAAAAACACAGGAAGTTTATTCCCATTGCCACATAGTTGTGGGTAGGTGGGGACAAATTATTTCCTGCTACATCGGTGAAAAGTGCCTGCGTATTCTATACATAACTGGTAGCCACAAATTGAAGAAACTATCGTGAACTTTCTCCATTTGCTGAGCTATACATAACGAAATATTACAAAGTACGCACATATCGAGCGGATCCCTAAAAAGAAGAAGTACACTCGTACACATGAACACATGTACTACGTGTTTGCGTCTCTCCCCCGGAGTTCTCCGAAGACACATCGCACAGAGGCTGGAAAGGAATGGTAAAAAAAAAAAGAAAGGAAAATAAAAGGAAATATAAGGAAACATAGAAAATTGCAAGTATAACGAAATAGAAGAAAGTGTGACAGACTAAAAGTGTAACGAAATAAAAGTGTAACGAAAAAAAAGGAAAGGAAAAAAAAGGGAAGGAAAAAAAAGGGAAGGAAAAAAAGAGGACAAGGCCCGTACATCCCAACCTACCCCCAAATTATGCATAGCCATAAACTCCCCCTTTCCATTCGCCGTCCACTAGCCCTCCCCCCGCCAGATTTCTTTTTTTTTAACCCCCAGGTAAAAAATATCACAATGATGGAAAATATTACAAAAATCACCACCATTCAAGAAAGGTTAAAAGATAAGGAAAGCAAATTCTTAAGTGCCAACGAGGAGGAAGAGGAAGCAGACGCAGAGGAGCAAAAAAAAACAATCGATGAGAGCACAATAAAAGAAATTATAGAAGACCTAATTTTGTTAAAAGACGTAGAAATAAATAAAGACATTTTAAAGCAAACCAAGATAGGAGTAACCGTCAATAAATTTACCAAATTAGGAAATGAGGAAATACAAAATGTTGCAAAGGATCTTGTCGATAAGTGGAAAAATATTGCTATAAAGGAGAAGCACTCCTCCACCGGTAGTAGAAGTGCCGAAAGTCTGAAGAAAAGAAAATCTGAGCTAGTCGAAACGAGTGACAATCACACTTATTCAGAGGATTACGAATTAAAAAAGGTAAAAGTTAAAAATGCCAATGAATACAAATCAGAGCAGGGAACAATTCAAAGCGATAACTCCAATCGGAGTGAACCGAATAATAAGACCGATGATCTCCTCCGTTACAGGAAAGATCACAATCGTGACAACTTACCAATAAAAGGAAGCGTTAAAAATAGCTACCAGTTTAGCGAACTTAAACACATGAACCCAGATTTAAAGGCACTCACTGAGTGGAATTATAACGGAAAATTTCACAGTGATGTACTTCGAGATAAAGCGAAACAGTTTTTATTTAAAGCTTTCATTACCGGCTCAGATGATAATTTGCTCTACCTTATTGAGAGAAAGAAGCTAAACGATATTATATACAATATAGAAAACGAATTACACAAATTTTTTATTGAAAAAAAACAATCACAGAAGGAGTACAATATGCAATTAAAATCAATAAAATTTAATTTATGTGATAAAAAAAACCCAAGTTTTAACGAAAAAATTTATGCAGAATACATCCAACCAAGAACTATAGCCACCATGAATTCTCAAGAAATGGCTAGCGATGAGAAAAAAAAGGAACGAAACAAATGCCTGCAAGAAAGTCTACAGGCTTGTCAGTCTGACTGGGATGTTAAAAATATTCTTTTAAAAAAAACTAGGAAGGGTGAATTTCAGTGTTTTAAATGTAAGGGCTATGAAACGGTGTACCACCAGCTGCAAACTAGGAGTAGCGACGAGCCTATGACGACCTTCGTCACATGCTTGAAATGTAACAACCGTTGGAAATTTTGAGGAAACGCGTGTCCATATGTACGTTTGCATATGCATTCTCAGTAACGCACTTCCCCCGAGCAGGCGTCTCTGCAAAATTGGCAGTTTCAGTCGAAGTAACTTTTGAAATTTGCACCGTCGTGATGACATATGCATACGTTCAAGTACACTCCTTTTTCACGTGGCGCTACACATACTTATACTACAGTTTGGTACATTACTTCGTATGTATTAAAATTGTCTGTGTGCATTTTTCTTTTTTTCTTTTTTTTTTTTCTTTCACCTCTTGTGTATGTATCTACCCCCTCCTCCTTGCATTGTTTACCATATTTCTTCTACTTATTTTTTTTTCTTTTTATATATATTTTTTCCCATCTTCGTTTAGAAAAAAAAAGCAAAATAGTGTGTGTTATGTGTAAACAAGCAGGCGATGTGTGCATCCCGCCGTATATGCGCGCGCACGCATATGCTAGAAACGAAGCATGCCTTGACGCTCCCTCCCCCATTTCCTACCATCTCGCGCGTAGATTTCTCAACAACATCGCGATTATTGCACTTCCCCTTTGTTTGTTCCCATATGCGCAGCAGCTTTTTTTTAAATTGTCACCATTTTAAAACCCAGCCTATAAGCACATGTGCATACACATCGGCCCACTTGTTCATGTAGGTATAAACGCGAGGCACCCTATTTTTTCCTTCTTGATTTCTTCCCTGCGTCCCTTTTTTTGGCCAATTTTCGGATTCATTCATCTGTGCTATATATCTGTGTGTATTTTCTTTTTTTAATTTTGTGCAAGCCACGAAGGAAGAGACTTTTTTTTTCCCTGTAAAATTGGATAAAACGTAACTTACCTTTTTTTTCAATCTACTTAAGAGCAAAAACGTGTTACAAGTCGTCTCGCAAGTTAAGGAAATTACATATATGCATGAAAACCTTTGCGCATGCTATGTGACTCCTTTATGTGGCAATAAGTAAGCATATTCGTCCTCCACAGTGAATAATGCATACACAAATGACGTTATCGCACCCGCTTCTTTTTCTTTTTTTTTTTTTTCCGCCAATTAATGAATAACTCACCATTTTGCGAGAACTATCAAATTGGAATTAACTATTTCGAAACACTTTGACAAATGTTCACCCCCCATGGGAGAAAAAACTCCCAAAAAAGGAAAATATCTAAATGTAAAAGGAAATATACTTTTTTTTTTTTTTTGCTTGCATTAGATTTTACCAGAATAAATTGAAACAGGAAATATAATGCCTTTTTTACCCACCACAATGCAGCATTTGGATTTATGTAATTCGTGGGGCAATTGTGAACTTTGGAAAAAGGAGCTTTAACAGGATAAATTAAACGAAAGAATAATATACACCTGAACAGGGGGAAAAGATGAGCAGCAGTTCGTTCAGCCCAGCAGATAATGACAATGATGATGGTGGCGAATACAAAAATGAAAGAAGTAAAAAAGGCCACAGAAATGACAAAGTAGAACACGAAAAAGGGTTAAAAAATAGATCACGCAGGAATAGCACTGGCGAGGCAGGAAAACGAAACGGCGGGAGCGACCCTTCCAGTTCCTCAAATTTTAAAAATCAACATAGTGATAAACATAAACGTATGAAAAAATCAGAGACAAAAAATAATTCCGAAAATAGGAAAAGCTCTAAAGAAAAAAAAATGAAACATGAAACCAGTAGCAGAAGCTCGTCATACGATAAAGATTCTAACAAAAAAAGAAAGAAAGACAAAGAAACACTGCATAAGTTAAGAAATGACAAAAATGAAGACGCCCTGCCGAGGAACAAAGGAAGAAGAATCCCTCCCCCCCCACGTAGGAAGAAGCATTGCAGTGATAGTGACCAATGCGAGGGGAAAAATTCCCCCAGGCGAAGAAGGACCAGACATCGTAATAGTAAAGGGAGGAAATCCATTTCCCGTTCTTCTTGCCTTGATGAGAAGAGGGCGGCCAAGTCTCATTTGAGGAGGGGAAGCCGCATCAGTCGGGGAAGTAGTTACGGTGACACGTCATCCGACAAAAGCGACCAGAGTGATACGTCATCCGATGAACGCGACACGAGTGGTACATCCCCCGATGAAGGCTACACGAGCAGTAGCCCCTCCGATGAAAGTAGTGTAAGCAGTGGTTCGTCAAAAAAAAAGGGGATCGAGACGGAGGAGGTAGAGGAGACGAAGCCACCAAAGGAAGATGCACCAAGTGCCGTAAACGGAAAGGAACAATTCGATGCGCACATTTATGACAGCAAGGAAATGATAAGGTTAACCATCAGCATTCTCCAGAACTACAACTTTTTAAACAATTTAAAAATATTATATCAAAAGTTAGACAAAAAAAAAAAAATTTCACTTGAGGGTATGAAAGATTTAAAATTAAAAAAAAAATTAAGGCATTTATTTAGATCATGGAAATTAGAAAAGGAGGGAGAATTCTACAGAAAGCCATTTAATTTTAAAGAAAGTATATTTGGCATTTTTAACAGCTTAATGTATTACTTTTTGTCCAGACTGGATATAAATAAACTGAGGCGCAACATTAACAAACGAAAAGCTCGCTCGTTGAAGAGGGACGATCCAAAGCAACATGATGACCAAGTTGGAGGAGTCAATAGTTCACGTGATGATTATGATATTGATAACATCAATTACTATGATAGTAATTTTATCGTCAATTTTCAAGAGGAAGACTACCCCCATGTGATGCAAAACACTAAGGAACAAATGAAAAGTTTGAGAGAGTTACATGAAGAAGGGTTCTTTACAAATACAAAGGAACAATATAAAGAATTTTTAGAAAAACATAAAAAAATTGATTTATGGGGAAAAAATGAGCAGGAACAAAAGTTTCTGTTGAACTCGAAAAATTCAGTTAACGAGAGGAGAGTCTTTGATAGGGGAACTGATTTGGCCATAAACAGATTTGTAAAAAAGGAGGATTATAGGAAATTGATTAAGCGTACAAAGCAGCACGTCGATGACAAGTTTCACAAGACGGGCGATCGGGTTTAGCCTATTGCTCGCCTTTCCTCCTTCCCCCCTGTATGTTTCGTACACCGCGCACAGGACGCTTTTTCCCATGTACGTAACACAAATGTTGCATATGCAAGATTAACTGAAGATTTAACGAAGGTAAAGGAAGGAGAATCCAGCGTGGAATCGCATTTGATGAACCTATTTTCATCAGTGTAAGGAACAGGCTCGGTAATGACAGCGGACAATTTTTTCGCGCACGT
>NW_008481836.1:733985-761759 GCF_000524495.1 Plasmodium inui San Antonio 1
TAATTTTTTTTTTTTTTGCGGGGATTAAACATACCATGAGGTGTTGATGCGCCTTCGTTGAGCGCTTACATATTAAGGAGAACATTTTTGCTTGTGCGAGTACCTCTCTAAATCCATCGGAAGCCAACATCTATATTTCTAAGGCAGCTTGAATTTATATTATGACTCTTACGAAATTATGAAATATTGAATCCGAGATAGTATAGTGGCCAGTATTTCCGCCTGTCACGCGGAAGACCCGGGTTCAATTCCCGGTCTCGGAGTACTTAATCTCTTTTTCTTACACTATTTTTTTATTACCTTTTTCTGTTACCTTTTCTTACAGGTTTTTTTATAAGCGTGTCACTTTCACTGAACCTAAGCTAACCTAATTAAAAAAAAGAAATTTCGACCTTATTCAGTTAATTAACAGTATAGCTAATTCCTAAATTACCGTTTTTGTGAAAGCTTCTTATTATTTTAGCTATTAAAATATTCTATAACGTATCTGATCCAACAAAAGAGATTAATATAAGGAGAGTTGATTGTTCCAGTCCTCAACCGCTTGGCAATCATGGAGTCGCATATCATCATACAAACGTTCGTTTACTCATGTTTTTTATTAAGCCATCTTGTACAGCGCAAGATTTTCTTTGTTGGCAAATAGAAAGCTCTCGTTAATTAGGAAGTCTTCGAAAGGCAACTGTACTTTTTGGTTCAGTCCTACACCCCGTGGACACTGGCATGATTTGTTTCACCCTCATCGAAAATATGACAAAATCGTTTTCTTCCTTTTTTCAAAAAAAAAATTTCTTTTTCACCCCCCCAATGGTTTCAACAATTCGAAATTTTTACCGTTATGGTCATATATGAAAGATTTACTCTTCAGTAAAATGTTCCCATTGAATCTGACATACATCATGGAAGGGGAAAAAAGAAGGCTACGCGTTAAATAGACATAATATGTTGTGTAAACGTTTTTCCTGTTCGCAATTATCAGTCCCAATTCCAAAGATATGAAAAGAAACAAATCGTTGTATATCCCAAGGAGGAACTGGCGCTGTGCGGAGAAAAATATGTATGGTAATATTCATCATATGGCCTCCAAAAAGGGATACCATTTTTAAAGTGGCCAAAAAGTTATGTTAACATTTTTAGGCACCTTTCGACTGATGTGATGGCAATCTTCGTGGTCATGAAACGGATTCCCCGAAAGTACCTATTCCTTTTACTCGCCCCCTAGGTGTACGTGTAAAACTGTTTGCGCCCAGAAAAATGCGAAATTTTGGCGAATACCGTAAAGATATGAAAATTAAATCAAACACTGTTTCGTAAGAATGTAATTATGTAAAATACCTTTTCAAAAGATGGAAAAAAATAAATGTGAAGTTTTTAATTTTTTTTTAAATATATATATATATATATGCATATAGCCAATTTTATCGCATACGTTATTATTGACAGAATGGCCGAGTGGTCTAAGGCGCAACGTTAAGGCCGTTGTCCGAAAGGGCGTGGGTTCGAACCCCACTTCTGTCAGTTTTTTCTATACGCCAGTAGTGAAAAAAATATAGGATTTCAATGATACCGTTTTTATACAAAACCATATATATTAATATATTTCCTTAGAAAGAAGTATACCATGTACTTTTTCTCACCATTTCTTTTTTTTTTGCCATACGTAGTGGAAATTCCTTGGGAACAAAATGCAATATTATGATTTCCTTGCCTCTATAAAGAAATGATTGTCAAATTTTCCGTTCTCATTTTATTGCGCTGCTGTGACGTGACTGTGTTTGAATAGCGCGACACGCAGATGCGTATAAAAAAAAGGAATACTAATTATAAAAAATGTGCCTGAGAGGGCACCAAAATCTTAAAGGCGGCATGGGGATACCAGATGACGCTGTTCCTATACGGGGGCAAATTGCTCGAGGAGCTGCTATATGCACATATGCGTCTAAAACACCTGTACACGTACAAGAGAATAGGTGTATGTAATCCCCCGCCGTCGGCTCTTCCTTTGGCTAGGGTAAGCTAAGCTAAGGTAGCCATGCAAACAGAGCTAAACAGATTTCTCTACAAGCACATGTTACATAGGTGATGTATGCGCCACACATTGAGGAAGCTGCGAGGAAACTGTGAAGAAGCTGCGAAAAATGCCACTTCTCACGTGCGCTTTTCTTAAGAGTGACACCAAATGGGGATCCATAAAAAATAGTTTTCACCTTCCATCAAATTATTTTTTCCCTCTGAGGATATTTCCGTTACATTCTGTTTAACAATTGCTGCTCAGCAAAAAAGGGGTGGCTATAGGTAATAACACTCGCTTAAATTTTAACTAGGTCTTAATGGGGATGCTTTTTTGCTCCGCATATAAGCCCCACATTTTTGTGTATGTCACATTGGGCACTATTATAAATTTAAGCACAACAATTACGAACCACATAGTGGAAAATGCAAATTTTTTTTCTTCCCTATTTGATCCTTCTATCAAATGGTAATTAGAAAGAAGTTCATTTGCTATATCTATAAGAAACAATTTTCATTATTCTATTGCTATTTGATAAATATCCCCTTTTTTTTAAAGGAAAAAAAAATCCGACAAGGGCAGGAATCGAACCTGCGCGGGCAGAACCCATTGGATTAGCAGTCCAACCCCTTAACCACTCGGGCACCTTATCATGTATCTTGTATTTGGCAAAACAAAGCATGAATATAGAGCATCAATATGAATGCATGAAGCGCACTTACATATATGCATCCTTCCATACATGACATATTTTTAAATTCTTAAAACATACTTTGTAACGATTAAGTGACACCGTTGTGAAATGCTATTTTTCTCATAAACGAAAAAAATTACACTTAATTGTATGCTTAAAAGGGTATCCCTTAAAGTGCCACAGTTCCATTAAAAATAAAATTTTAAAATAGAAAAAAAATGGCGGTTAACTTGTTAGCCACTATTTTCCCCTTTTCCAAAATCCAGGAAAAAAAAAAGAAAAAAATACCTGCGCGCACATCCATAGATATGCAAGCGCATAACTGAATGAATGATGGCCAAATTATCTTTCAGTGGTGAGAAGATGTAACTACATCTCGAATTGCGCCGAAAAGCAAATGCAGTCTACGAAAGGAGACAAGCACGCGCATTGCAGTTTTGCCATTTTCACAAGCTATCATTTTTACCGACTCCATATCAATCCTCCCTTGATCAGTTGGAAAACGACCAGCTTTGCTAAATTAAATGAAGGGAGAGCAGTGCGAAAGTAAGGCCTCCCAAGTTATGCCATTCCGAGCATCCTTCTTTTTTCCTTACTGTGTCTTTAATGCAGTGATCATAGGGTCACTCATAAGGGGCAGATCCCCATCGCAAATCGCATGACGTTTTACGAACTGGCAGCACAGGAAAATGTTTAACATTCAATGCATGGAGGGTGAGACCTTCATCGAAAACAACCTCACATGTAAGTATGAAAGCATGGCGGCATTTCAATATGGACATTTCCACCTTACGTGGAAGAACAAAAAAAGGCACGCTTCTTCCTTTGGGGCATGCAGGAGACATGTTAAAATTCCTTGCAATCTTTTTTTTACTCCATTTTTCGCAAAAACGGATATGCCTTTACTTATTACTAGTAGTCCATTAAGCCCATTTGATCTCTTCTTCCCTTGTTCACCCCCTTCACGCGCTTCTGTACGAAGCAGGTGAAGCGTCACGAAAAACACGCTTAACTGTTCGCTCAAAATGACCATTTATGTACCTGCACCTAAGTACTTACCTCCTTTCACACCATCACCATTTGGGTAGTATTCTAAACGTCCAAAGACACTCTCTATTTTGCCCACAGCTAAAGGCATATATAAAGCTACATGGACATTTGGACACATCTGAAGGCACAAATGTTAAGTTGCCGTGATTGGGGGTTCCAAAAAAAAAAAACGTTGCTTCGAAATGGGAACATGATGAACAAGCTTTTATTCGTCTCCATTATTATAAGCCTACTCGTTTCTTTCAACATGTACCTTTTCATCGCAAGGAAGCGAAGTGAAAGGGTGGTGATATATAACGCGTTACAGGCTAGGGAAGCGTTTTTCACGAAAGATGCGACTATTTAGCGGGAATACCGAAAATAATTACGACCCCCTGTGGCTTCTCACAGCTTCTTGCAGACCCTCGTAGCATATCTCCTTTTTTACCTTTTCTACATCATTGCACCCTTCCCGTTAATGTTTTGCGAAAACATTGAGAGAGGTCACTTAACCTTGCGGTGTAACTCTCCCCCGGATTAGGGTTCGTCAAAATGGGTGCCCCCATTTAAGAAAATAAAAAAAATAAATAAATGAAGAGTATTCTAAATGCCACTTTATGTTTATACTTTTTTCTTTTTTCCTTTTTTTTTTCTTTTTTTTTTGTAACAGTTTTGGCTTTCTTCATCCCATTTGGGATATTTTTTTCTTTTTTTCCCTCCTATTTACATACTCGATTTTTTTTTTTGTCACTGTTTTGGCTTCACGGGGAGTAGATGAGCATAGAATACACGCAGTTGTTATGTGTTATCATCCCTTTTTGGAGTAACTCAAAGAGGGTCGAATATTTGCAGCATTAAGGAATGCATGTATGGTGAATGCTTTAAACTGGCATGATCTAAAGTGGGTACATGTACATTCGTTCATTTAGAAAAAGTGGATAATGCGCGTAGGGAAGTAGATTCTCAATTCATGACCGCTTGAGTTAGGACCATTTGGTGCCTCCCCACAAGGGCGTATCCGTACGTCTGTGTGTAGCTACTTCCTGTATCTATGCGCATGGGCAATTTGCTGTAGGGTAACATTTACCTGGACACACATTGCTCTGGGCGCCGCCGCCAACAGAAGCTACACGGGGGAGAGTGAAAGGGGAAAGAGCTAAGAAGAAAGGTTGCAAAGAAGCGAGAAGCCAAAACCAGAGAGCAAAAGACAGCAACTAACCACCGCGAAAACACGCAAACAAACAAACGCACAAACACCCAGACACACGAACCGAAGATGTCGCTGATACGCCCGGAGAAAGCACAAAGCGAATACGAAATCTTCATGAAGGAGTGGAAAATAGAAACGTCAGTAGACGCGAACGACTTTGTGGACAATTTCCAAGCCTTTTTTTTTGATTGCGATGGAGTTCTATGGAGAGGAAATGAAGTCATACAAGGAGCAGTGGAAGTTATAAACAAATTAATAAAAGCAAACAAGCAGATTTTTTTTATAACAAATAATTCTACAAAATCGAGAGTTACACTGTTTGAGAAATTTCACAAGTTAGGTTTCGGACTTATTAAAAAAGAAAATATTATTTGTACTTCCTATGCAATTGCTAAATATTTTATGGAGAAGGAAGAATACAAGAGTGGGAAAAAAAAAATTTATGTTATTGGAGAAAAAGGCATTTGTGAGGAACTCGATTGTTGCAATCTTCTTTGGTTGGGTAGCTATAACGATAATGAAAAGAAAGTAGTAATAAAGGATGATCTAGAAATAACTGTGGATAAAAATATTGGAGCTGTCGTAGTTGCCATCGACTTTAACATTAATTATTACAAAATCCAGTACGCACATCTTTGCATCAATGAATTGGACGCTGAATTTATTATTTCCAATAAAGACGCAACTGCGAACTTTACTTCAAAACAAAAATGGGCTGGCACAGGTTCTATCGTTGCTAGTATTGAAGCTGTTTCGCTGAAGAAGCCAACTCTTCTTGGCAAGCCAAATTTCTTCATGATCGAAAATGTCCTTAAGGATCTAAATATTGACCCTGCCAAAATCGTCATGGTAGGAGATAGACTAGACACCGACATAAGCTTTGCCAAAAATTGCAACATCAAATCCGTTCTCGTTTCCTCAGGCGTTACCGATGCGAATATTTATTTAAACCATAACCATTTAAATATTCACCCTGACTATTTTATGAAATCGATTGCGGATTTTTTATAAGCATATTTTGTGTAACCATTCCGCGCGGAATGTGCCTCTGCCACTTAGTTATATGTGTGCACCCTCGGCATAATTGTTGTGCCATTTGATAGCCCCTTTTTTGGTTACAATAAAAATTGCCCCCAATTCTTTTTTTTTTTTGGCAAACATTAAGTGGTGGATAGGTACACAAATAGGCGCACAGATGCGCAGTGTTTCTGGTGAGTTACTCCCCATGCATATTTATACACCCCCGTTAGATGGCCGACGCGTGGGTACCTAGCCCAGTTTGTATGAACGGAATGGGAGAAAGCCTTGCGATCGCTTCCTCCACCGTTTCGCCTATTGACAAAGGCAGAGCAAAACGAAATTGTGATTACTTCTTGGGTGTGGCGGTTCTCCCTTTTTTTCTCCCTATCTTTCTCTCTTTTATTTGGCTGTCACTCCCCCCCCTTCCAAGCATCCATTCAAATCCTTCAAGGTTGAAGCCCCCCTCCGCTGCTAAGCAATTTATTTAAGGTATTATTTAGTTCTTCGAACTTCTTTGTTAGCCTCTGATTTTCCTGTCGGAGGAATGAATTCTCCCTCTTCAGATCTTCCAGCGGCACGTCTGCGCGAAGTGGGGTTAAGGTGGAATGTCTGCAGTGCGCGATGAGCGTCGTGGAATCAGTCAATTGCTGCTACCTCCACCGTTGCCGCCGCCGGATGGTTTCCATTTAGGTGAATGGGGAAAAGTAAGCAGTTCATGGCTAGGTAAGCCCCTGGGCAGCTATTCAGATATGGATGACATCATACCCGCGTCCACGTCCTGCAAATGGTCGGATATAAATTTTATCGCATCCTTTGGCTTTTCCTTCTCTTCGAACAGTTCCAGGAGGGCGCGGCTTATTTGATCCATTACGCCATGCTCCTCTAGGTAGGTGATAAATTCTTTTTCGCGCGCACTCATTTTTGCACTGATTTTAGATTTCGATCGATACGAATCGCCCTTTCTTATTTTCAAAATCGCAATAGGGTTACAAAAAAGAGGTGAAAAAAGTGGAGTTATACCTTTTCGATTAACCGAATTTCCAAGAATTAAAAATTTCAACACCCCTTTTTTTTTCGTATGGCTGCTAGAAAATGCGCTTAATTTGTAGACAGGGTTAAATAATTACAGGCAAACTTTAAAAAGTTAACAATTGAAAGACAAAGAAAAAAAAAAAAATGAAAAAAAAAAAACATTTTAGACAAGTTTTTTTTTTCTTTCAAAGGGTATAAAATAGTAGAATGTACATATGGCACAAGATGGGGACAAAATGGAAACAAAATGACAAAGGAAACATTTTAAGCGTCCGTTGACGATTACGTAGCAGCTGCGACTAAATTTTTTCACTCCCTAAGAATTTCCCGCATTTTCCATACATTACGGTGATTACTTTTTGCGAGTGGGGAGGAGAAAAGAGAAAGGCGAAATGTACAGTAACAGTTATGCCTATTTATCCACAACAGCAGTCATACCTTTAGTTACTGCTACGCTTATCTCGTGATAGCGTTCATTTCATGGAAACTGTGGCGATGTCTCGCTAAACATTTCTTCGTTTTTTTTCCCGAGTAGTATAAAAGAAAAAGCATACGAATCTCTCTTGTATGAGGAGAAGTATTATGGGCAATTTATTATCTACGTCATAGGAAATGCAAAACGAGGGGGATTCAAACGGTTCGCGGTGTTAACAATGCTTGATTGGCCTATCCGTTTTGATATTTTCCGGCCTTTCGATTGTCTTACTTGAGCAGTTTGGAAAATTTTTCATACATTTTTGTGTGTTTAATTTTTTGCACCACTTCTGTGTGTTTAATTCTTTGCGCCACTTCTCTGCGTTTGACTTTTGGAGGGCTACTTCCCCTGCGCGCCCCCCTCAACTGGCTGCCAGCAGGAGCCTAAAAGCTCATCCTTCTGTTGATCCTCCTTCGCCTTCTTGTCCTTCTTGTCTGGGTTCGGTCGGTTAAACGTTTTAATCCTGGAGGATCTTCTCCGCACAACGTTTGACAAAATGGTGAGAATTCTGTTCATATTTTTCTCCGTCATTCTGATGGTCTTCTTGTTCATATAAAACGAAGCTGTGACATTGCCAATCACTAAGCTGTTTAACTTTAGCGATTTAATAATCAAATTAAAGTTTTGTTCTGTTGCATTTCCTTTAAGGAAATGAAAGGTCACCAAGATCCACTCCTCAATTGGGTATTCCCTGATTATGTCCACACTGATCGTTTCGAGTAGCAAAAAGGATTCCACAAAATCGATGGTTTTAATTTTATAAATATTTATTAATTTTAAAATATATTTTAATAAATCATCAAAGTTTTCCTTGTCTTTTTTTTTTTGTATATGTTCAATTATGAAGTTTACGAATCCTGATGCACATCTGTACTCATCAATCTCTTGATATTTTTCATTCGTCCTTCTTAGATTTTCTTTTTCTTTTAATGCGCTTTTATCTCTGAATATTTTTAATTCCATCGTCTTCGTTTTGGACATTTTTTTTTTTCTTTTCTCCATCACTTGGTTATCGGCATTTACACTGTTTTGCTTTTTTTTACTACTTTCACTTTTCAGCTCTTCTTGCTCATTTTGGGTATCTACATGCATATCACTGTCAGTGCTATTTCTTTTTTTTTTATATTTTTGGCTCTTCATTCTGGCGCTTCTCCTTACCGTTTGGCTCCCACTGGGGAGTTCTTTTTCCTCCTTAATAAGCACCTTGCTGTCCCTTTTTTCGCGTTTCACGCGTATGTTTTTATTTTCAATTGGATCTCTATGTGTCGAGGTGTCTTCCTCCGCGAGTTTTTCCTCTTGGTCGGTCTGTTCGTTCTTCTCGTGTTTGTTCCCTGGTGAAGTGGACCTCTTACTGTTGGTTCTTTCCCCCTCCGCCAGATTCACCTCGTTATGCCCTTGATTTTTTCCTTTTTTATTGCCAACCACCTTTGTGCGACAGGAGTTATAAGGCATGTTATCATTTGAATCCTTTTTGTTTCTCTTTCTGGTTGGGCTCACATCCTCACGAGAATCCATCCCCTCGTGGGTGCACTTATCTGTCACGTTATTAATTTCTGTATCTGATTTATCTGACCTTCTATAATTATATTCCTTCTTCGAGTTTTGCAAATAGGCATGTATTATTTGGTTAATATCTTGGCTGCTCTTGTACTCGCTTGGTTCCTTTTGTCTTAACTTCCGTTTGTACTCTTCCGTCAATAATGGTGTGTTTGACTGGTTGTCCGTTTCTTCTTTGGAGTTGGTTCCTCTTTTTTTGGTACCCTTCGTGCTGCGTTTTCTGCCACCCGCTGCTTCATCGTTGGGGACTGGGACAGGGATCGCCGTCTCGCCCTTTTTGTTGGGGTGTCCCTTTTGTTCGTCATTGGCGCATCGTTCGCCCGAGTTTATGCTTCCGTTGAGTAGGCTGCTTACGTTTCCGCTTCCAACGCTGCCTACATTTCCTCTTTGAACGCTGCCTACATTCCTGGTTAGAACGCTGCTTACATTTTCGCTTTGAACGCTGCTTACATTTCGGTTTCGAACGCCGCTTGCATTGCCACTTCTGCTGCCCCCTCTTCGACTACTCCCCACCCCATCGTAATCAGCGTAGTCATCTGTTAAGGGGTAAATATCATCGCTGAATTCACTCTTAGTTACCATTTTATCCCCTCTGCCCTGTTGAAGCCGTTTGGTCATATTGAATAGACGCTCATTGTACGAAATGTTCTGTGAAAAGTTATCATTAATGTCACGCACCTCAGTGTTCTTCTCAAACTTATTTGAGTGGAAAAAGGATTCATTGTTGACACTTATCTTTTCTTTGCAGTCCGGGCACCCACTCTTGCTATTGCAGACAGGTAAGCAGACATGCTCCTGAGGAAAGCGCTTTTTTAAGTATACATTCTTTCCTTTATTATCTCTCTGTTTTGCACAATTTCCAACAGAGGGGCAGTTATTATTTCTGTCAAATATATGTGTTCCTTCTTTGCATGGTAGACATTCTGTGATTCCCATGCGATAGTCACGTGGGAATTGGTAGTAATGTTTCTTTTTTCGATTTTCCATTTTGTCTTCATCTAAAGGGGAACAATGTGTGCAATTGTTAACATCGCCTTGCGTTTTGTTCGTGTGGAGGCAACTGTTTCTGGGTACTTTCGTGTCCATTTCAACTGCATGGATTATGCTGCAGACGTTTCTGCCAACTTTATCATGGGCGTTTCTGTTGATCGTGCTGTCCTTGCTCTTCCCCCTGGTGTAATACCTGGCTCCACCTGTACGATTCTCCCCATTGTTGTTGTGTTTGCTTCTGTGGTTGCCACGGATGTCATTATTGATATCATTGTTACCACCTTGGTTGTTCCTATTCCCCTGTGATGTTTCTCCCTCCCGGTCTGTGTTTCTCCCTTTGGATGCAAAATCTTGCGCCCTTGTCAAGCTCCTCAAACGGGTGGAACTTCCTTCTGGGGACGTCTCCTCACCTTCACCTCTATTAACATTATCGCCTTGGTTATAAGCTAATCCATATAAGGCTGCACTTTTTGTCCTCTCTCCATTTATCAATTTTGTGGACATACCATTTGACAAATGAAGGTCCCTGGTGTTGAACCCCTTCTCTTCATGGTAATGGCCGACATTGCCAATCGTAAGGGTAGTTTCTCCAGCATTGTTGCTAACAGAGTGCATGTCGCAAGTCGCCTTGTCGTTATCGTATGAAAGGGTACCTGCTTCTTTTACCCTACCATTTTCAATAATATTTCTAATTTCCTTCCCATTATTGAAGTGTGACATATCATGTAATGGCTTCCTCTTCCTATAAAGAGTATTATACATAGAAAAATCGTTGTACTTATTATACGTATTGTATTCTGATGAACCTGGCTGTGTTTGCTCCTTGTGGGTCACTGGGACTACGCGGTTGTTCCTTTCTACACTTGGATGTTCCCTACTATTGGGAACATTCTTATCCACACTGTGCAGCACATTTTTTTCACATTTTACAAATACCCTATTCGTGCTTCCTTCGTCATGCGAAAAGTTCATACATTTCGAGGGAGTATAATTGTGCATATGTTCGGGGTGCTCCCATTTCTCTTTCTCTTCTTCGTCTTCAGAAATTTCACAACCGTTCATTGTGCGATGTGTAAAATGTTTGTGTGCTTCGGGGAGGTTTCTTCCCCTGCCTGAGGGCGCTTCTGGGCAATTTCTATTCCAGACTGTCCGCCCTTCTGGGGAAATATTACTCCTGGCTGCGTACCCTTCGGGGCAATTTGGATGCATGCCATTCTGCTCACTTCTGCTGGCGCCACCGTGGCCTGGATAACTCCGAATCAATGTCTCCGACTTGACTCTGAAAACTTCTTCGTTGGGGTAGTATGCCATTTGTCTGTCCAGAACAGTCCTACTATAGGCATGATGGTCTGCCCTTTCTACGGCCACCTGAGCGGCGTCCTTCTGTGTAAGGCCACATATGGCCCTATTTTTTGCTTCAACCCTGTTGACAGTAATACTCATATTGTTGTTCCTACTGAGTATCTTTTTTTCCCCGGGTTGGATTATCTTCACAATTCTGTTGTTATCCTCTCTCCCATAATCATTGGGCGATATGTGCGAATTTACACTGTGTGGATTAAATTTGTTCCTACAATCGTTGGATATTGCTAGCCGCTCATTTTGTTCTTCGCCACTTCTTGCCTGGCATCTGTTTGGAGGCACAACCAGTCTTATCATATTTTCTGAGTTACTCTCGAATTTATCTTTACGTTCAATACTCCAATTGGAGCGCATGTCACTTCCTCCTGCTCCCTCATTATGGGCATTTTCATACTTTCGATTTTTTTCGGTTATAGAGCCATCGTACGGTGGAGAATTATGCCTGGGAATTATACCTACCAACGAGGGATCCTTATATTCGTTTACATTTCTCATGTTTAGGGGTATTCCTTCACAGTTGCTTCTACTTGATCTTGCTTCCTCATCATTGCATTTATCCATTTCAGCGTTTTTCTGATTGGATAAACCTGATTCCATCTTCCTGTCTGTTCTGTGGCAATAATTTCCTTGGATGGACTTTTTCTGTAGGATGGTGCCGTCCCTATCGTATTTTGCACTCCCATTTCGCTTACAATAATTGTCAGTGTGGCTCGTTCCGCTGCCGTTACCAGATCTTGGCGGGTTCCTCTCTGATTTTGTATTGCTTGCCCCATCTGCGCCGTTTTCTAGGTGAGTTGACGCATCTTCATGGACACTCTTACTTCCCGCTTCTTTCTCGACCTTACTTTTTTTGAAGGCACTGGTTCCACTCTCACTGTAGGTATCTCCGTTTACCTTCGATATAGTTCTTTTATTCCTATTTCGTTCATTTTTAGTGTTGCAACAGTATGCATATATTAAGCAGCACAGTCCACAGGTCAGTGAAGCCAATATGCCTTGCACCGTGAATAAGAACACGGTCGTGTTGTTGTGAGACATTTGTAACGAAGACTTACGGGGGGTGACGAAGGGGGGGAGGAGATGATGGGAACCTGACGGGCCCAAAAGTTCACAAGATGCTAAATGTGGAAGCGGATTATTGGATAAACAAAACAGTTGGCAAAGTGCACAAGACAAAAAATTAACTAGTGGCAAAACACACTGGGTAAAGCTGCCACTCTTTCAAGTGCATGCCCTGAAAAAAAAATATAGGCCTCACTTTTTTGGAGGCACAACAAAACATTTTAAATAAAATTTTTTGATACAAAATTTATTCAGTATTAAAAAGTTATGCCTTAAGACGGACGGGAACAGTCCCGCGTCTATAACGGAGCTTATTATTCCAAACAATTCGTAAAGTGGAGGAACAAAAAAATATTTCAAATTAAACACTAGAAGGGAAAAAATACAAAACAAATATGACAAGAGGGTGACAAAAAAGTGACAAATACGTGACAAATACGTGACAAAAACATGACAAAAATGTGAAGAACAGGTTACACAAATATAACATAACTGTTGTGAATGAGTTAAAAAATTTTCATCACATTTGGACATTTTCATTTTACATGATTTCCGGTGTTATTTTTTTTTCCGTGGATAATCACCAGTTTCCGCTTAGCAAGGGGTGGTAATGTTGCTACAAAAAAAACGTTTTAATTTTCCCCCGTTTGGGATGTAGAAAAGTGCGTAACCCTTTCACGTGGAATTTTTTTCACGAAGGAATTTCATCATGCGGGATTTTCCAGTTAAATGTCTTTCCCCGCATGTGAGGCGCTTCGTGGTGCATGTACCTTAATGTGACCCTTTTTGTGCCAATGCAGGAAAATAGGTAAATCGCCACGCGTATTAATATAGGCTGTGAAGCAGGGATGTCCATATACATAATTACATACTCACGTGCGCACATGATTCAGGTTCTGCTTTGGCCTCTCCTCCTTTTAACAACGTTTAAAGAAGAAGAAAAAAAGACACAGTAGGGGTTAACACAACGGTCACAAAAGAGCAACTGCAAAGGAACAGCCACAAAGGAACAATCTTGAGGAGCAACCTTGCAGAAGAGTGTGACGCAACCTAACCGCGACCACATTGGACAATTTGCTGAGCCTGTTCGAGCAAGGCATCCACCATCCACCGCGAACAACTTCCCGTAATGCTACCTGTTTGCAGATTACACAAATTCCATATTGCTATATTTCAAAAGTGACGAGTTGGGAAAAAATGCGGAAAAAAAATTTTAAAATCATGAATTATCTACATGTGCATTTAATCATCTGCGCTTACGTCAACACTTTCCCTTTCCCTGTGTGAACACGGGCAATTTTACTTCTCACTTTTGTCACTTACGTAAAAGAGGTGATGGTGATTCGTGTGGCAAAAACGCGTGGGTGATCGAGCCATCTCCTAGTTCGTATTCATGTGCTGATAAAGTAGCTGTTTATCCTGCGAAAAATGGGGGTGCACAGAGATGTGCGCGTGGACATACGAATGCAGCTCCGTGTGCGCACCTCTACATATTCTTGCGCGAATTCACACAAATTCACACAAATCCACACGCAGGCTAAGGCGACGTGCGCCGCGTTACCAGGGGTGGTCGATCGCCTCAATCACGTTCAGCCGTTTCGACGGGTTAATCTGCAGGAGCGACTGAATAAAGTTCTTTGCCTCCGAGGATATATTAAACCAGTATCGTTCGTGGAACGTTACCTTTTCCTGGAAAAAATGGAAACGAGATGACATACGTGCATGTAGGGTTCGTGTTTTGGACGGTCCAGGAGTTGAACCGATCGTCCAAGTTGTACGCAGACGAGTTTTTTGCAGTTTTCCTCGAATGATGTCACGACGCAACTGTTGTGAAGGAGTTAATGCTGACTGAAAGTACCCCTTCCCCACCCTCCATCAACGAGGAACTAATCATGCATTACAACATTTTAAGCGAAAAATGGTCACCCCCTTGTATAATCCCTTTTTTTTTTTTTTTTTTTTGGCGCCGTTACCTCAAATCTAGAACAGGGGTAAAAAGGCCTATAGCCTCCTAAAAGGATGTAGATCATTATGCCCAGTGCCCACATGTCAACTTTGTTGTTAAAGTTGGACTCCTGCGAAGAGGGAAGCGATGTGGAAGGGATCCTGTGTGGAAGTGACGCGGTGTGGAAGTGATGCTGTGTGGAAGTGACGCAGTGTAAAGGTAACCCGCTGTGGAGGTAACCCCCTGTGGGGACAAGTCGGAGGGGCAAATTCATTGTAAACAAATTTCAAAGTTCAGTGCGAGCCCCGTTCGAAGTGTCCCTCTGACTGGTCTAACTTGGAACAACTCGGGGGCGATGAACCCATAGCTGCCCCGAATCCCGCGATATGGGTAGAACTCGTCAAAGGGACACCTGACTGACAATCCGAAGTCGCCAATTTTCACGATGCTATTAAAAGTGTTTTCATTCGGATGCTTGGTGATATTTTCATTAATCGAGCTGAGCAATTTCTTAATATTCAATTTTTTCCCCTTAACATTGCGTGACAATTCCAGGTCGGACAGAATATCCGACTCAAAAAGGAAAGACTCTTCCAAGTGGAAGAGAAGCAAGTTCTGTGGCTTTATATCGCAATGTATGATTCCCTTAATGTGAAGATAATAAAGAGCAGACAAAATTTGGCTGACAATTATTTTCACCTCCGCTTCGTCTAGAATCTTAAAACCAACATAGGAGTATAAATCTCCAATGGACGAATATTCTAGAAGTACCCAGATGTCGTTTTCATCTTCTGCACTTAATATCATTTGTAAAATATTACAATGTTTCAATTTTTTGTGTATTCCTATTTCCTCTCTTAGTTCTTCTATGTCTCTGAGTTTGTAATACAATTCTTTGTGCTTTACTTTTAAAACTAAATGCAGCGTTTTCTGTTCATTCGTTTCATGTCTAATGTCGTGCCAGTGGTGCTTCTGCTTACTTTCCCCCTTCGTATGACCATCCGCGTTGTCATTTTGTCTTTGTCGGCTGATAAACTGGAGGGGGAATCCTCCCTCCGCTTTTTCTTCCGCTTTTTCCACTTCGTTCCCTTCTTCCCCCTCGTCTATAGCATGATTGCCGCACTGTCTTAACTGTTCCTTCCCATTTGGTTCTTCTTTTTCCATATATGCCTGGCAATGCAGTTCCTCCTCCGTAGTAACTCCCCTTTCGCAACACGGGCAAATGCTTATCGTTGCTTCCGTTTCCAAACTGCTATTCCCCGTGTCGGTCTCATTTGATTCATCAATTTTTATGTTCCAACTTAGAATATCATTATTTATATACTTAACATAATTTTTCAAAACGAACGTCTTTCTGCAGTCAATTATCCATTCACACAAACACACGGTGCTGGAGAGGCCCCTCAGTAACACCTTAATTATTTTAAAGTTCCCCAACTCGCTTATGTTAAATTCCTTTATATGCTCGTATGAGTTTTGTCTGTTCACAGCCGTCACATCGCCGTTGTTATTTCCATTTTTTATGTTCGTACTTCTATCAGAAATGAATGAGAATGGCGTTCTTTTCAAAGGCATGCTCTGCAAATCGTGTGTGCCAATGCTTATATACAAAAATAGGCAACCGCAGTGTACAAGAAAAGAAAAAACTAGGCAAGCTAATCGGGACAATCAAATAAGGCAATCAAACTAAGAACAAAGCATGGAGATATACCCAAATTGCACAAACTCAGAACGCTGTGCCCCGGTGAATATGAATTTTCACGCACAAATGGGCCTAATTTTTTTATCAAAAATATGTCCTCAGGTGTCTCACCTGGGTGTATGTGTGGTAGGGAAAAATATATATACAATAAACGGAAACCGTTTTAGTTCCGAGAAACATATCCTTACATGTTGCGGTCGCGCAAAAGTGTTCTGTGCACCTCATTAAATCATTGCTGTGGTACGACTGCTCCACCGTGACTTCGTCTCAAGCGGTTAATCACAAAAAAAAAAAAAAAGAAAGAAAAAAGTAGAGGATAAAATTGCGCACAATTTTTGGCACAAAATTGTTCACATGTGATAGGCAAATCACCTGTTGTATGTCTTATTTACTTAGGAATTGTGTTTTCATTTTGTCAATTTTTTTCATCAAAAGGGGTTTGCTACCCTTTCCAAGGTGATCACCCCTCCCGTTGCAGCGTTTGGAAATTCCGCAAAAATGTGAAAATAGTCAAAAAGGGGGGGGGTGAATGTGCCGACATACAAGTACACACATAAATATATGCAAGTACAATTACGCATTCATTTACATGTACAATTTCTTACATATACAGGTTACATGTACATATTCCCATGCATAGGGATGAACGCACAGATCGGTTTGTTTCCTCTGGGGGTGCTAAAATATGTTTTGTTAGAACTATTTTAAATGTCGTAGAAACACTTGGGAAGGAAAACAGTTTTGACCACAAGAAGAAAAAAAAAATAGCTCATTTATGTGCGTTATTATGTGCCCCAGTTTCAACTACTTGGTTATACATTACACATTAAAAATGGGCACTATTTTCCATACCCCACAAAAGGAAAGAAAAAAAAAAAAAAAAAGAAGGAAGCGTAACCAAACGTGCCCAAGTGTTATCACAGGGGAGGAAACTTTATCTAACATTAAATATATAAAAAGAAAGCCCTCAAAACATGCCAAAGATCATGCTAAAAAGAGAGATTTAACTACAATTTTGTTCCCATTCGTGACCGTTACCCCTTACAAATTATTTGTTTTATTTCTGCAAAATGGCATCCGTGAAGAAGAAAAGGGGCAAGTGCACAAATGGTAATGAACGCCAAAACTTCCACATTATGTATTTGGTTTACACCACACTTTGGCTTCTAAATCCTTTTCACCAGGAAGCTTTTTCCTTTAAATCCCGTTCGGGGGATAAAAACAACATGGAAAATGTGGAAAAAAGGGGAAAAAATACATGACCAAAAAAGTGACACAAAACAAACAAATGACAAAATGAATCGAATTGGTCTTAAATAAATGTCAGGGGTACAACGAAAATGTAACAAACATGGGAAAGAAATTTCCACGAGGTGGAAACACCCAAAAAAAAGAAAAAAAACTAGTTTTCATCATAGGGAGAAAAATGCTCCTCAGACTCTTCTGCTGTTCGCGACATGGTACCAGCTTCTACATGCCCGCGATTTATCTAAAGAGGCCCAAAAAATAAAAAAAGTTCCAAAAAATATTTTGATACTTATATAAGGCTATAAATTGGTTATGAAGAGAACCCCCATCAGGTAACTCTATACCCCGCGCATGTGCGCATGGCATACGAAGTTGTATTCGCGTCTTCCCGACTGAAAATGCTATGTGTCAGAAGAGCGCGAATGTAGAAATGTTTGCACTTGGGCGTGCGTATCTGCCTTGTAAAAAACATGTTGCTCTGTTTGTATGCCTATCCGTGTACATGTATGCGGACGCTCATATTTATGTGCGTACCGCGCGGGGCTCTTCACTTATGTCGTCCATTATCGTTTGATTTTCTGCTACGAAACGGGGGAGGGAAAAAAAAAGAAAATTTTAAAAAGTACAGCGTAAAATTGAGAAAGCATAACACCCAATGCGCTACAAACGGAGACAACTTTTTCATGTGCCGAAACTTTTGCTTCGCAGAAGATGGCGATTTGAAAAAATCATTTTCCAGTGTGATACTTGCGTCCAGTGTATTATTGGTGTAATCCGCGGAGGCCCTTTTCCGAATGGGGTAATAATTAACCACATTGGAAGGATAAAAAATACGAATGAATTCAATTAACTTTTTAAAAACTATTTTATAATCATCTTCATTCAAATTTGAAACAATGCTAGATCGTGCACATTTTTTTCTGCAAAAAAATTCATAGTCTAGGATAGAATTTGCTACACTGTTTGAATTCATTAAACTACAACAAATTTCACAAGGTTCTTCAGAGCAGTTTTTAGCATCTTCTTGATTTTTTTTAAAATTAGAAGAACATTTTTTTTCAAATTCTTTCAGCTTTTTAAACGAACAAGAGCATTCGTTATGATTGTTATTATTTTGTTTACTAACTAGACACGCCATGGTGTCACCCATTTGGACCACTTTCGATATTTCGCTTGTCGAATCTATTTTTGAGTTCAAGTAGGACAGAAAGGAAGAAAAGACATTTTTACCCTCCGCACCGATGAACGTCAAAAGTGCGAAGCTTAACACAAAGAGGATTCGTTTATACATTTTTGAGAAGGCACACGAATGGGGGTTGTTCAGCGAATATTTTAGCCTGTGTCCCAAATCGTACGTGCCTGTGCTTATGCCGCTTTATGTGTGTGCTTATGAAGTAGGGGTACATTGAATCACCTTTCAGTTTTTCTTAAAATGGCCAGGGGGGGGGAACAATCGAGTTTGTGGATTACTCTTCAAGATATTTTTTCCACGGGGCGTTCGGTAGATGTCAAAGTGTGCCAGCTGTTTGTGGCATTTATAGGTGGTTTTCTTTTGTCCGACTTGCCCATTTGACCATGTCTCCATTTACCACTTCTCCATTTTGCCATTTTCTTTCAGCAAGCATTAAACGCCCCTTAAAAGTTGTGTACATACAACGAAAAAAGAAGAAAGAAAAAAAAAAAAAAAAAAAAAGAGGATACCTAAGCAAATTTCCATGCACAATCAAAAGTATTCCCTTTTGTGGGACCACCACCGTACGCACCACATAAATTGGCAGGAATTAATCAAAAAAATAAGGACAATTTTCCAATTACGAAATGTATTGTTCTTATGAAAAAGCACAAGTTGGTCTTCTACAATATTTAAATTTTCTCCCTCCGTGCACGAAACTTGATGATTATCTTAACCAGTTTTCTGTAAAAAAATGTTTGCTTCACAACTTTGGTAAATTTTTTTTTTTTTTTTCTTTATGATGCAACATTCAAATATTGTGAACGTCTTAGAGGACACTTCCACAGAATGTCTATGAATTAAGTGGAACAAATATTACCTTTTTTGTGTAAAACATACGTTAACAAATTTGGACAGTTCTCCCATTTTTGTCTCTTCCGTGCAGGATGTCCTACTGTTTGTTTCGCTTTGCTATCTACTTCCCTTTTCATTCCTTACTATTTCTCAAGCTTTTGAAGGCCTTCTGAAATTCTTCATGTAACTCTGTTCAAAGGGAGGGAAGGCATAATTCGTGTACAAGGGTATCTATCCGCATGTAAACACAAAAAGGGCGTAACTACGCAGTGCAGTTTTAGTGACTCCACAGCGGATTCGCATTAATAATGGGGAATATGCCAATGGAATTTCCCCCCAATGGTTGACTAAAACTATGGGCCGATTCTTATGCACTCATTCTTATGGGCACAATTTTGTGCTAATCCGTTTTACCTTGACTGATTGGTTTTCCGTCCTTGTATATTGTCTCCCGAAGATGCATCTTGCTCCTTTCCAAAGCTATGTCAGAATATGGGTCTTTCAAACATCTTCGTGGGATAGGAAGTGGGGGGGGAAACAAACAAAAAGAAAATGGGCAATCTGTGTGCAAATATGTCTGCACAGGTTGAAGTTTGTGCGTAGGGGGCTGCTCCACATGTTTATTATGTTCGGCATTTCGCGCGTGTAAAAAGAAAAGTGAAATGCCTCAAACGATTTGGGGGATGAAGCGATGTTATATTTCCTTGGCTGTATGTTTTTTTTTCCTCTCCTTCCCCGTACTTCCTCAAAATGTCCGCCATTTCAGAGGCGTATCTTATGTAAGAAACATTCGCCGCTTTCCACATCTCTGGATAGGATAATAGTATTATCCACCAGGGACACCAGTTTTATGTTTTCCTATCTACGCACGTATGCACGTAGGTAAGAATATTTTTAAGCTTGTTCACCTTGCCGAACAGGTGTTTTATACGTACAACAGCTGCCCTCCAGGTGAAGTGAACGACAGGGTGTATATCTATTTAACTGGAATGAAGCGAAACAGGATAACTTATTCAAAGTGTGAATTGTACCATGCGCGTTAACGAAAAAGTGCGATGATTGCTCGACAATTTCATGGTTAAATATGTAAAAATTGTATAAATGTTACTCTTAAAAAAAAAAAAATTGATCATGGATATCCGGGGAAGCCTCTCCGGGTTGAAAAAAAGCGTGTATGCGCCAAAAAAAAAAAAAAAACTAGCGTTTTCGCTAATGCGAGCCGAAATGCTTCAAATTACACCTAGAAGCGTTACATCATGTAGATTGTCCCACAACCGCGGCCACTTCCCATTTGGTATGCACAATAGCACAGTTACATTGATCCGCTTACTCACCATATGGATCACCCACAAAAGAGCCAACTCTGTCATTGTTCGGTCAGAGGAAACGGCTAGCTCTGCCGAGGGAAGTAACTACGTCATATGGATGTGCCGAGGAAGCCGGCGCAGCAAAGAAGCACATACAGACTTATATGTAAATATAGGTGTATGCCCGCTTGTGAGTATATGCTTATGCCTGCACCGCAATGCGGTTCGTAAATTTCCCTCAACGGCTGAATTACTGCCGCTATCGTTAAAGGGATGTCCGAAGTGGGCGAATTGTTTGATATGAGCACTGCGCGTGGGCAAATTTAAAGGTTGGCTAAGCAGCTTCTCGAAGGTGTATACATATGCCCACGAGCGCACACGCATAAAGTGGAAGAATGCGTCCAGCTCAGTGGTAAGCCGAAGTGAACCACTCTGCCAAATTAAGTAGAAAAACCACAATATGAATAACATCCTGAAAAACCACAATATGAATAACCTCCTGAGAAACCACAATATGAATAACCTCCTGAAAGGACACAATATGAATTACCTCCTGAAGAAGCAAAATATTAATAGCATCCTGAAAGACCACAACAGTTTTGCTGCTCAGAGGGTGGTGAGAGAATGTATCGGAGCGAGCGCAAAGGGGGTAAAAAATATCCAGAGGAACAGCCCCCCCTTTGACGGGGTTCCTGGGGGTAGAAAAATGGGGAAATATTTTTCCACAATGTTATTCTACGATAATAGGAGTAGTCTAAATAAGGCAAAAAACAAAATGCGCCTAAAAGGTAGCCCGGAAAAGAGACACCCTTCAATACTAAGCCGTAATGGCACTGCTCTCTCTTTTTCAACGAATAAAAAAATAAAAATTATCAACCCGAAAAAAATAAGAAATGTGGCAATCATTGCACATGTGGATCATGGAAAGACAACCCTGGTGGATAAGCTCCTAAAACAAGGGGGAGAAGAAACAAACAACGAAAGAGTAATGGATCATAATGATTTAGAAAGAGAAAGAGGCATTACTATCATGTCCAAAGTGACAAGAATAAAATATGATGATTATTTTTTTAACATCGTTGACACACCGGGGCATTCAGATTTTGGGGGAGAAGTTGAACGAGTGCTAAATCTAATTGATGGGGTGTGCTTAATTATTGACGTAGTTGAAGGGCCAAAGAACCAAACCAAATTTGTGCTAAAGAAATCTCTCCTAAATCCAAAGTGCAAAATTATTGTCATTATGAATAAGTTTGATAAACCTAGTAATATAAAAAGGAAGGAAGAAATTGAAAATGAAATATTTGATCTTTTCGCTGATTTAAATGCTCCAGATGAACTGATGAATTACCCCATTCTCTATGCCTCTGCGAAGAATGGGTGGTGCACGGACAACTTCGAAGAGGCCAAACAGAACAAGTGTGCACATAATAACGTCCTAGTCATTTTTAAAAAAATTATAGAATATTTTGACTCCCCCCTGATGCTGCCCTCGCGTAGTGGAGATTCATCAGATGTTGACGCAACAATAGGGTCTCAAAAGCGTTTCACAGGGGATGATGCAAATGGTATAACTCCTCTGCTTAGGGGGGTGTTGGAAAGAAAAGATACTACGAAGGATGGCGGCCTTGTCGAGGACCCGTCCAACCGCCACTCCTGCGGGGAGGACAAAGAAGTGGAAGAGAAGATAACGAGCGAGCCGTTCTGCATGCTAGTCAGCCTTATAGACCACCAAGAAGGGGTAGGCGTCACGGTGACGGGAAAAATATACGGAGGGGTTATCAAAAAAGGAGACACGATTATTGTGAAGAGTGAGGAAAATAAAGTAAAAGGAACGTGTGTAATTAAGAACATCTTCTACATGAAAGGACGGAAAATAGAAAATGCTAATTTCGCCAATGCAGGAGATATAGTAAATATTTCCTTTTCGAAAGGAGTTACCCCATCAGTTAACGATACGTTGTCATCCGAAGAATCCGTATCAAGTTTGAAGGTGAGACCAATTGATCCGCCTGTTCTCTGCTTAAAAATTTCACAAAATACAAGTCCGTTAACGGGAAAGGACGGAAAGCATATAACTCTGTCCTCCATCGGTAACAGACTTAAAAGAGAAGCATCCATAAATGTGGCTATCGAAATTAACGAGTCGGAAAAAAAAGATAGCTATGAGGTGAAAGGAAGAGGAGAATTACAGTTAGGCATTCTGATCGAAAAGTTGAGGAGAGAAGGATACGAAATGACCATATCATCTCCAAATGTTATTTACACAAAAGATGAGAAAGGAAACTTACTAGAACCAGTTGAAGAATTCCACATTACCATACCGTCTATAATTAGCTCCACTGTCATTGAAAAATTAAACACAAGGAAGGCAGAAATTGTAGACATTATAAATGACGATAATGACAATACTTTTATCAAGTGTATTTGTCCATCGAGGAATTTTTTTGGTATGAGATCTTACCTTCGTGATGTTAGCAAAGGGACATCCATAATTAACTCCGAATTGAGAGAATATAAAAAAAAACAACCGTCCTACCGAAGTGACAGAAACGGGGTAATCATATCCTCGTCAAATGGAACAACCACTGCCTTTTCGCTGGACCCCATTCAGTTAAAGGGGAATTTATTTGTTAGTGAAAATTATCCCACTTATGAAGGCATGATTATCGGAGAGCATTTCCTAAGCAATGATATTGAAATGAATGCTGTGAAAGTCAAGCCCGTACAACACTTAAGGAATAAGGGCCATGAGGAAACCATAAGGATAAATCACAAAAATGTCTCCATTGAGTATGCCCTTTCGTTTATTCAAGACGACGAAGAAATAGAAGTTACTCCAAAGAGGATCGTCATGCGGAAAAAAATCTTAAACACGGAGGAGAGAAAAACAGCAAAAAGGAAGGCCAAAAATGGGTAATTCGCACAGGAGCGAAGTGTGTGATAAACCCAATTAAGGGCTACCTAATAGATAGAGCTGCAGCGGATTAGTTTTCCTCCTATCAATGAAAACGACTCCATAGGGAGACCACTCATACCTTTCGCATTTTCATTTTTGGAAGATACCCTCTTCGAAAGGAATAAAATTACGCGTCCCCGTTTTATTTTTCAAAAATTTGTTCTGCACATGCCTATTTTTATGCACAGAACGGGAAACTCCCATTTGGCTATGATGTCATGTAACCGTCCTGCTTTCCAAAGTGTTTCTCCCTTTTTGGTATACATAATTACATCGTACATCATGTGGGACTCTTTTTTTCTTTTTTTGAACTTCGCACACCGCCTTTTTTTTAACGCGTCACGAATGTTTTACTTCACGCAAATGTGATGGATGATTTATGGATTGTATTACATTTTTAAATCGAAATTTGCGACAGGGATTACCTTGCAGATTGCCTAAGCAAGCGATGGGTATTGTCTGCACGTGAACATTGAGCACTTTTAAGTTGACCCGCTTCTTCACCACGTTGGGTAAAGCTTCTGCGGGTGTGATATAGCCTTGCAATATGGCATGCATATATGGGGGAGATAAAAAGGGAAAAACTGCTGTTCAATGTTGTCCGCAAAATGGGGTGCTCACGTGGAGTAATTTTTTCCCCTTGGATTTATTATTTTTTTTTTTTTCCACCCCGCGTCGCAAACATTGCGCAAAAATGAAACACACAACGCGACGCACGCAGAGGTTGCAAAAATAATCTTTCGTGGAATTATCAATTTAAGGGAATGTGAGAAGGGGAACGGACTCTACTCGTTCTTGATGAAAGTACCTGACGTGAGATGAGAAAAAGGGGAAACATCAAATTACAAACGAGTAGCATCTGGGCAATACGCAGTCGCGCGAGCGGCCGAACAAACGTAACCCTCCCGCATCGGCTTCCCCGCTTTGCATTCATGTTATAGATAAAAGGGCCAGCAGAACAGACGACATATTAAAAGCATACATTTAAGGAAACCTTTTTATGGGGAGAAAAAAAAAGAGATGCTTTTCACGACATCCAAGGAACAGATGTGATACGCCATATATGAGGGGGACCCTTTCGAAGAAGGAAATGATGAAGCCGCATGTGTATATATATAAAGACACACACGTAGTTACATATCTGCATACAGAAGCTGGTGGAGCCCCTCACCATTTGTGCCCCTCGTGAAGGACAAAAAAAGTAACTCACCTGTTTCGCCACCTGCATCGCCAACTGGTTCGCACGAAGGGGCACAATCTACACGTCGCACACCAAGGTAGGCGAGCTTTAAGAAGGCGGCTCACCAAACATGATGGCAAAAAAATATAGCTTTATCTTGGTACAGAAAAATTACGCGCACAAATTTGCCTCCCCAGATTGTCCCAATTTGATCAGTATTAAAAAAGTGATATACGAAAAATTGAAACCAATATGTTTTCACATTAAACAAGATTATACCATGGGGCATCATGTCCATGACATGCATTTTTACGGGATTTTATGCTCTCCTTTGTTTGAAAATAAAAGCTACAAAGATATGAACATGATGGTGGAGAAGCTAATGAGCGAAATTAACTTAGCGGGGAGAGTAAAATTACACTGCCAACCTCCCTCAAGATTTAATAAGATGAGAAAACACGTACGATGGAGGTGGAACTTGGAGAAGTAACTCTGTCAAAGAGTAAAGTAAGAATGAGCTTTACGAATAAATCACTCCACCGATAAGAGGAGAGGAGGGCTTTGCCAACACTTGCCGCAAAAAGGAGCACGTCATAACGCGAAGGGGACAGAGCGGGGTGTAAAGTCGGCACAGTGGCGCGAAAAGGATTGATCCTGAACAAGGAACCATCCCGAACGATTCCCAGTTGCCCGTTTTTACCGACCATCCTCACCCGTTTTTAACTTACAGACGGCTGCTAAATTGCTCGGCGGAAAATATGCCGCGTAACATATTAACAATCAGGGGGTAAGCTAAAATAACAATTTTGATTGAAAAGGAATGAATTTTCTTTAAAAGGATTAATCAGAAAAAGAAAAGAAAAAAAAGGGGTACGATGAAACATTTGGAAAACGAAATGGCAATAAGCCACTTTGCATTTGTGTTATAAGAACAATAAAAAAAGGGGGGGAATTCCACAGATGTGCGCGTAGATAAATGCACAAGGTGGGGAAGGCCAAGACACACGCCGCTCACGCGCATATGCGTGTTCGTATTCGTAGAGGCCATTTTGTCCATCCCCGCTACGCCTTGGGGCGCTTGGTGCAACCGTATTGATAAAGCAACAGCGAGAGGACAATGAAGATGGTGCCGATGTACTTATTATAATTGATGGTCTCGTTGAGAAACAGCCTGGCCAAAACGAAAGTGAAACAAGGCTGAAAGGACTGATACAGCGAAACGGTTACTGGGGTAAGATAATTCAAAGCGATGATCTGAATTTTCCAGCACAGAAAAATAATTCCAAGGGTCGAATATAAAATGCACAAAAACTGATTAGTCGTCACATTGTATATTTCTCCAATCACATTGTAATTTTCATTAATGAACATTTCCCCGAGAATGCCAAATGGAAGGGTAATGAGAAACAAAACAGCCATTTGGGAAAATTGAATGATATCATTACTTACGTATCTAGTGGCAATATTTATATATATCACTTGCAGCCCCTTGGTAACGGGCACGGTTAATAATAGGAGGAAGCCAAAATCGAAGGAACCCATATTCCACACTTCCGCAGTTATGGCCAACCCAAAGAAAGACAAAAAAATAGACAAGCAAGTTATATAATTCATGTTTTCAATCTTCAAATAATATGACATTAGGGCCGTAAAAATGGGTATCGTCGGCTGAATGATAGCTACGTTATGAGAATCGGTATACTGTAAGGCGATTATCACAATGACCTGTCTCAAAGCTCCCGTAATGGACAAGATAAGTATAGGCATGTAGGCTATTTTAGGAATTAATTTTTCATCATTTTTTAGGAATCTACTAAAATAATTTGAACAATTATTTTCTACATTAACAGATATTTCGTTCTTGTTACTGCTGTACTCGTCACCACCAGCATCGTTATTTTTTCCATCTGCATTTTTCATGTTATCGTCCATTTTCCCATCCTTACTGTCTTTCCCATTTTTTTTTTTTTTTTTATTATTATCATCATTTTTATCACCTTTGGATTTTTTTTTCTTTTTTTTTTCGTTCTCATTTTCATCTTCTTCTCCAACTTTTGACAACTCCAAGTCTATCTGGGCATCCTGTTCACCCGGACCATCGTTTTCATTTACACCATGGAGTAGTTTTTTTTTGTTTGGTTCCGACTGCTTGGACGTGTACATATAAATCATCAGTGGGATGGTCAAGATTGTCCTCAGAATTATGAACACGTAGATGGACCCCTTTATCATAATAAAATATTTCATCAGTATGTAGTTTATGCCATACAGGAACATAGAGAACAGCAGGAGCAAATTTACGGTAATGAGCAGCACGTTCTTCTCCCCCTCATCTTGCTTGGACTTGGAGAAAAATTCTTCAACTTTTAGGAATTTCATTGTTCAATCGGGTTGGGACAAATGCAGGAGAAAATCCTTCGTTTGAGTGCATCTAGGCCTATGTTCACCCACTTGTGCTTACGCCTGCGCCTGTACACTGCCCCCTCTTTTTTAAACTTAAAAGATTAATTTCTTCCCACAAAATCGGGCGCAGAAGAAACGCATCCTTTTTTGTCGGTATCAAGCAGTCGCCAGGGGAATTACTCGCGTCTCATTTTGAATCTACACAGGCGAGACTTCATTGGGCGTGAAAGCATGCAGTGCGTAGTTCAGCAGTGGAGTGAAGGAGAAAATGGTTGTTTGCCCTAGGCGTAAATGTACATACGTATGCAAGGAAATGGGCACGTATGTACCAAGGTATGTAAGCACGCATGTATACCCGTACATGTGTGCAAATAAAAGCAGGAAACTCCTTCCTTCGCAACTCTTGCGCGTAAAATGCGTTAAGTTCACCAAAAAAAGAGAAAAGGAATAAAATGAACACATTACATTGTGAAACAGACTCACAGTTATTATCTGCTTTTGACTTTATTTCATATTTTTTTTTTTTTTTTGAGGGGGAGAGGGGGCTTCTTTAATGTATTTT
>NW_008481836.1:762268-767095 GCF_000524495.1 Plasmodium inui San Antonio 1
AAAGGGTTATAAAAAATTATTTATCAATTTTTAATGTGGAAGGAAAATGTATGGTTTTCCTCCTGGCATTTTTTTTTTTTCTTCATTTTCTTTTCAATTGTAGGATGTGTTTAAATGGCAAAGAAACACTCCAGGAGGATAAACTTCACTCCTAAATGGTGCGCTTTGTTTAGCATATCTGAGAATATATCGTTAGAAAAAAAAGTGGAAAATTTAGATCCTCCCCTCCTAAGTAGCTTCTCTATCCATAGGGATAAGTACCCATACGTGTATACATTTTAAGAGCGGCTTAATTCTTCCACAACCCAACTGTTTTTGCAAACACATGTCCGTACAAGTGTACCCCGACTAAACTGCTACCCGACAGTAAACAATTGCTAAAAAAAATATGAAAACATAAAAAGGCAAATACGGGTTATGCGTGGTGTGGGCCGTTTATACGCGCGCGCCCCTTCGTAATTTACATTCTCAGTTGTGATATAATTGCCTGGAGTTATTGAGAAAAACAAAAAAAGGACAAATGAGGGGCAAAGGAAAGAAAAGGGAATAATGCACAAAGAGAACAGAAAAAGATAAAATAAATGTAACAAACGCGAAGCAAAAATGCTGCGAGGTTGTGGTGTCTCTCGGACATTCAAAAAAAACCATGTGTTAAAAAACAGGCTGCTGCCCCCATCCCCATTTAGGTATATTCATTTTATACACCTAATAACAGATTTATGTAGCTCTTTCGTACTTTTTAAGCAAATCTTTTAAAGATAGCACAAAGGTGTACTAATCCTTTTTTGTTTTTTTTTTTTTTTTTCTATTTGGTGCATTGTCCCTGGATTCTCTTTTTTTGCTAAATAAATATCGCAGGCACATATCCTCAGCTTGGGATATTTTCTACCCACTTTAATACACGTGTTCAATAAAAAGGGCCCAGAAAAAAAGAAAAAAAAAAAAAGGGAGAAAACACTTGGGTTATTTTTAACCTTGCTCATATAAGCAGACATATTACTTGTACGAATGTTTGTCCCTATGTGCAGATGTACATATGATTACCAGCTTTTTCCATTTCCGTAGCTATTCGTACACGTATGCGTACGCATCTCACCCACATTAGGCACACTTGCTCGCGCTAACACGCTAGTCCTTAGCCAACACATTCATGTTCTTCTGTTCCCTCCCCCCATTGCTTTTTCGTTTTTTCTCCGCTCCCCCCGCTTGGCCTATACACAACATGTAAAGGTATTCCCCCCCATTTGGAATAAAGAAGTGCTCATTCCCGCTAGTACCTTTTGAAAGCAGCGTTTTTTAGTATATTTAGAAGAAGCCCCCCCTTTTGCATCTTTGCAACGAGCGTGGCGCATGTGTAGTTCGAAGCGTCGTACAGCGAAGGTAGGCGTGACACATCAACGCAAGTTGGCATGTGAGCATCTGATCATGTGAGCATGTACACAGAGAAACATAGAAACGTATGTAGTTATGTATCTATGTACGTATAGGACACATCCCAAGGGAGTACCCACCCATGGTTTTTCTTTTCACGTACTCTCATGTGCGAGTTGCTACCCTGCAACTGCTGCACCCGATTAAGTGGGAGCTGTAGAGAAGGGGTCTGCGGCCCCCCCGTTCCCCACTTTTCCACCACAACATTGGAGGGAACCCCCGGCTTGGGAAGAACTCGCGCTGTTTTCCCCCTTCACTTTGTGTTCGACTGTTCCGTTGATTGTTCCGTTGATTGTTTCGTTGATTGTTTGGTTGATTATTCCCTTCATTCTTCCCTTCATTGTTCCCCTCATTTGTCTACCCCACGCAGCCTGAAGAGAAGTGCCCCTCCATAACCCCCCCAACAAAAAGAAGAAGCTTACAGAATGGATAGCTCTTTGCTGGAAAATGGACTAAACATGAATTTTATCGACAGGATGTCTAACTTGTATGATAGCTCTCAAAAGAAGGCCACGAAGAAATTAATCATAGCAAGTATAATATGTATAATATTTATGATAATAGAAATAGTGGCAGCTATTGTGGCGAATTCCTTGTCCTTAATGACTGATGCCTCCCATCTGTTTTGCGACTTACTATCCTTTGCCTTAAATTTATTTTCTATATATGTATCCACATTTGAGGGAAATGTAGATATGTCTTTTGGGTACCACCGGGCGGAAATAATAGGAGCCTTATTTTCCATTTTTTTTATATGGGCCCTATCCGCCTACATTTTGTACAGTGCTGTGTTTCGATTATTTGAAGTTCAGACGGTGGATGGATACATCATGTTTGTGACAGCTTTTGTAAGCACTCTGGCGAATATATTCATTGCGTTCGTACTTAAGGTGCACTCACATGGATTTGAATTTATTGGACAACGAAGATGCAGTCATAGTGATGACATGAATGATCATGGTCACCAGATAAAGGCATGGGGGAATGATTCTACTTCCTCTGCAAAAAATGGAAAATACAAAAATATAAATAGTGATATCGTTATAGCAGATGACGATGATGCTGCTGCTCATGCTGCGGCATCTAACAAGAGTAATATCTCCATGGGGAAAATTAACAACAGTTCATGTAGCTACGTTGCATTTGATTACTATGAAAATGTGAATCAAGTTAATATAGATAATCGCCATCAAGGAGATTCAAGGGCTGCAGGAGGAACTGGTGGTTGTGAAGGAACAACTGCAGGGAAAAAGGATTCTCAAAATGCACACCATGGACTGCTAGCTCCCACAACGAATAATTTCCTTCACAATAATAACATTGGGAATGATGAAGATGTGCAGAAGGACGATGATATTTTTAAAGTAGGGATTAATGAATATGTCAATAAAAGCAATGGAACAAATGATATGAGTAAAAAAAAAAAAAAAAAATCGCATAGTGACATGCACAAGGACAAGAACATTGCCTCGAAGAGTTCCTACGTGCTCTCCAATGACGAGAGAGAAGAGAATGCTTTGTGCGAATCGTACGCTAGCCATTCCTTGGAGGGGAACTCCCCCCAGGGTGGGCGACACCAGCATGGCCACTCACACAGCCACTCACACGACCACTCGCATGACCATTCGCACGGCCAAGACGAACTAAACAGCATAAGCCTGAAGACGGCGTACCTACACGCCATCAGCGACTTAGTGCAAAACATAGGAGTAATGATAGCCTCGCTGATCATCTGGTACAACCCCAAGTACTCCATCACCGACCCCATTTGTTCCATCATTTTTTGTTTCATCGTTTTTTCAACAACCATATCCGTAATTAAAGAAATTCTAAACGTACTGATGGAGGGAACCCCCGTGAGCATAAACTTAATCGATATCAAAAACGATCTGCTGGAGATACCCGGGGTTATAGATGTCCACGACCTACACGTCTGGTCCTTATCAATTGGGAAGCCAGCCCTCGCGTGCCATATAGTTGCCCACAAAAATTTTTCACACACAGTTTTAAATAACGCTACTTTGTTGTGCCAGAATAAATATAAAATTCTGCATACGACTGTCCAGACCGATTACCCCTCGAACATTTCCAACTGCGAAACCTATGCCCACCTTAAGTGCTCAAATTTGAAAACAGAAACGCAGAGGTAGTTCCTCATGTGCAGCTGCACAGCTCCTGCGTTATGTGTATATGGGAATGTTATATGCCAATGTGTATAAGCCTTTCACACAGGGTTCTCCCTACTCGCCGTAATTTAAAAATGTATTTGTTAAATCTCCCACTGCGCGAATGCCAGCGCGTTAATTGCCACTGCGTGGGGGCATCGCCTGGGAGCACCGCGTGAATGCCTTTACGTCTGTCTAATCGAAGCATCCCTCAAAAATGGCGCTCTGACAATGATCTTTAATATTTTTTTAACTGTTATCTGTCGCTTCAGAAGGGGCACAGTTGTGTGTACAAGCGGCCAAGTGCAAATGTGCGGATGGACGCTTGTACGCGTGCGGTTGCAGCTCTTTTTAATTTTTTCCCAATGCATAATCAATTGATGAATCTATAAAAACAAGGCTACGACTGCTCTGTACTTTTTATTTGTCCCATTTTTGCACAAATGCAAGTATGTCTATATGTGTATAAGAGAAACGAAAAGAAAGAAAAACAAAAAAAGAAAAAAGCACTGCTACTATTGTGCCTCCCCCTTCACGCATATTAAAAAATTAACTCTTCCTCCTATTTATACGTATGTATAATTGTTCCCCTTAATCTTTTTACATGTTATGATAATCTTTCTCATTGTATATTTTTTTTTTTTTTTCCCATGTCGCTCCCTTTTAACGTCAGTTAATTTCAATTTAACATGTTAATAAACATTTTCGTCACTACGCTCCCATTTTTAATACCGTTGTTTTAAGAAAAAAGCAAGGTGTGAATTCCTATTTAGTCCATTTCGAGAGGCGAAGCAGAATAAATAAGCGGGGTCACCAACGCCAGGTAGATGTTTGGGTAGAGTTCTCCACCACCATTTCCCTTTTCCTGTGGAGTACCCACTGTGACGAAATTTTCATCGCGCGAACAGAATGAGGCATACGGAGTTGTACACACATGTTTCGTGTATGGAAACGCAGGGGCCGCAAAGCGGACTTTTTCGTGTTCCCCTTAAAAGGGTAAAAATGCCATGTACAAATTGTAAAATTAATTGCACCTTTTTTTTACACGAAAAAGTGGGGGCACATAAGTATACGAAAGGAGAGCAAACAAGGAATAATACGGAGAGCGCAGAGAGCACACGACGCAGAGAGCACACGACGCACAGAGAACAGGACGCACAGAGAACAGGACGCACAGAGAACAGGACGCACAGAGAACAGGACGCACAGAGAACAGGACGCACAGAGAACA
>NW_008481836.1:767205-786472 GCF_000524495.1 Plasmodium inui San Antonio 1
GACGCACAGAGAACAGGACGCACAGAGAACAGGACGCACAGAGAACAGGACGCACAGAGAACAGGACGCACAGAGAACAGGACGCACAGAGAACAGGACGCACTTCTCTCCCCTCGTGGTAAACTCAAATGTACACCTCGTTCACATCCTGTAGGTGATCCGCCCAGTTGCCTTCCCCAACCGATATGATATGCCGGTCGGGTCTTAAAATTACGAATGAATTATCCGACTTCAACGTGAGGGTATCAAAAAACAGGTCCCGTATTATTTCCGCCGTGAACACGTAGCTCACGTTGTATCCCTTCACCTCCATGTGTATATTCTGCACATTTCTGGCGTCTCCCACAAAATGAGGATCGCACTTTGGAAAAAGCGCATAGTCACTTAAAGGTACACTCATTTCAGTTGAGTGATCATTATCTACCATCGCAGCATCGTTCGGTTTTAAAATTCGAACGGATTGGTCCTCCGCATTTTTGCTTACCACAACGTTGCAGTCCCATAAGCAGAAGGAGAATTTATCCCTTGGCATATTATGTTCGTCCAAAAAGTGGGCCATGCCATTTAAGGTGGTATCATTAAATAGGATGATTAGAATGGATAAGGAGGGGTTGTTAAATATGGGTAGATCCACTGTCGATATTTTGTAAATAAATTTTGCGTCAAATGTATACAGATTAAAATGGGGGATTTTAGCCCCCACCACGTTGCTCATTTGGTGGTCGTATATATTTTTGCATATTTTCAACCTGGGTACCTTTTCATTCTTCTCTTCGAAAATATTGTACTTTGGGGGGGCGCCACACGAGCCACTGTTGTGCGGCTGATTGTGGTGCTGCCCATCGTCCGGTTGCGCACTCCCTTCACGTTGGCTACTCTCTTCACGTTTGCCAAGTTCGCCAAGTTCGCCGCGTTCTCTGGGATTGCCTGCGGCACCATGTGTGTCCCCCTCATTTTTGCCGTCCTTATCCAACTGGAGCCTCTTCCCCTGGGGGGCCAAATCGGAGAAGGGTTCTTTTTCCACCTCTCCAACATCACACATGGTATCTAAGTAAGAATAGCCGAAGTCCACACCAGGGTACAGCAAAGAGAGAATATTCTTCCGCTCATTTTGAACAAAATATTCTGCTCGTTCTCGATTGAATTCGAAAACGTAGGGAAGGTTGTTAATAAATGTTAAGAGTCCTTTAGCATTTCTAAGTACGTAATAAAACAAGAGCGACCTCTGAATGGAGCTAACCCGACAGGAGGTCACATAGCTTAGAAAAAAGTTGTGATTATATCCTAGCAAACCTGATACGTTATTTCCTTTTTTGTAATTTCTAACAGCGTGGTGTATGGTGAAATTGGCCACCAACTTCCTCTCAATATTATATGACTCGATGTAATTCTCTATTTGTTTTTTTTCCACTCTGTTCAACATGTTAAAAGGGAGAGTTAATTTGTTACCTCCGAGAAGTAGGGAAGACTCCGCATCCGATTCGGGGGGAGCGTCTCGGTGGGCACTATTGAACTCGGCCGCCTTCCTTATCCTGTCCATAATTTTTTTCTCTTTTAACTTATAAATTCGAATAGTTTTCCACACTATGTTTATCACATCGCCAATTCCTAAGTTTAAGCCAAATCCTCCTGAGGGAGGCAATTTGTGAGCCGCATCCCCCAACAAGATAATCCTCTTGGTCTTTTTGTCGATAAATGTGGAGGCAATCGAGCTATGCATGGTCCATTTATAGACATTATGAATACACATATCGGGCAGCTCGAAACCAGTCAGCTTGTTTATTATTTCTAGACACTTACTTCTTTGGCTATACATTTCTGCTTCCCTCTCGGTTATGTACGGAATGTGCAAAACGAAGTCTCCCTGTTCGTAATTGTGAGAAACTAACACCCCTATGTATTTGCTAAATAAGAAATACAGCATCGATGGGTTGCACTTTACTATATCGATGAGACGTGAAGATTGAAAATGGATGTTTATAAACTTCATGTAGTCCTTCCTATTTTCGTCATTTATCTTTAGGCTCTTCTTTATTCCGCTTTTTCCCCCCTCGCACACGAAAACGTAGTTACTTAGGATCACTTCTTCTTCATTGTTGTGCAGATTCCTAACCCGAGTCAGAACGCCCTGTGGGGAGACACCATCGGGGAGGGACCCATTTCGTGGAGTGCCCCAGTCGACTCCAGGGTAATTATTCCCCATATCGTTGTTCACCCCGAGATGGCAAGAATTCCCTCCCTCTGGGATGTTCCTGAAATTGACAAATTCGTATCCTATCAGGAATTCGGATGTATCGTAGGAGAGATAATTTTTCTCAATTGCTTCTTCCGTTGTGTCTTTATCCCTTCCTTCAGCTGCGGCTTTATCTGTCCCTTTATCCTTTGCCTTAGCTGCGGCTTTATCTGTCCCTCTATCCTTTGCTTTAGCTGTGGCTTCATCTGTCCCTTTATCCGTTCCCTCAGGTGCTCCCTTATTCGTCGCTTCATCCGCGCCTACCGCTTGGTGTGTCTCTTCTCCCAAGCGAGTGTTGCGACAAATGTACCTCAACATTCGGTGGGTGGACAACTTCAGCCTTATGTTTTTTAAAAATGCCCGCTTCTCCCGGGGGTCACATTTGATGAGGCTGAGATAGTAGCTGTAGAGGATGCCCAACAGTTTGTACTGAGACAAGTGGGTGACCTTGGAGGGGCTAATGTCCTCATAGTACGTATTCCTGTAGAGGTACTTATCCCTAAAGTTGTCATATTTGCACAACGTTTTGTCTTTCTTCAGACTTAATCCATATTGAAAGGTTTTCCACAAATTCACGTCTTCCGTTTCGTTTAGGAAACACTTATCTAGATGGAAGATGCCTCTCCATGCTTCCATCGTTTGGTTGTTGTAATAGTGCGCTTTGGGCACCTTCTCGATGTGTTTATCTCTCTCAATTAGTATGTGTGGTATTCTGTGCTTCTGCAGGTACATCCCCGTCGTGATCCCCGTGGGACCCCCCCCGATGACTAGCACGAAGGTTTTCTTGGTTTTCATGTTGGTGCTCATCTGGGCGGAAGATCACTCACCAAGTCACCAGGCAGTTCGATGGGCAGTTCGATGGCAACTATGTTGACCGCTTCGCATACCGCTTCCCTCACCGCTAGTTATTTTTATATCTTTTTTCCTCATCGCCTTTGGGGAGGCCGTACCCTGGGGTGGGGCAGGACCTACACGATCGAGCGGGCACGCGCAGTTTGCTTTCCCCTCTGCCCAGCGGATTCCCACGACTGATTTCCACTTGGTCTCCCCCCCCTCCCCGCACACCTGCGCCTCGAATTTGACGCCGCCTTTATTCTTTCTCTCTACAGATGCCGCCCAAGTTGTACCTACACAGACCATTTTTAAAAAAAATACGGCTGACTTCTCACAATGGCTATTTTAAGATGAAAGAGAAATCACCCACATCAGTCTCGTCACATCACTGCGTCATTACCATCGTTGCTCGTGGTATTAAAGATCCATAAAGCGATGCGCAAACGAAAAATCATTTTCCTAGCTGTAGTTGCGTCGGCCGCTACACGCGTAAGCGCACGTAGGAACGTGCATGCATTACAGGTGTACAAATAGCCCGTATGCACATGCACTGCGGGCATTTTTTTTTTCTTCTTCAACCTGGTTGTGGGGAACCCCTCAGGAATGATGAGTACAGAAAATAAAAATATAACTTCTCTACAAAAAGAATAAAATAAAATTCATTGCTTAATTTGAGAAAGTTCCAGTTGGATAACCACAAGCAATGAGCACAAAAGGCATGCCACTGGAGAGGAATAAATGGTCTACACCGATCGACATTAAAGGAAACCATCTATGGGGAGCGAATTTATTTGAATGGATTCGAAAGATCGATGGGGAAAACAAAAAGGAATATTGAGAAATCGTCCGAAATAGACAAACTGGTGGGGCAAAATTTATTTTACCTTCCTTATTTATAGGTCAATCATTTATGCTAATACACAGATGGTACTATTCTTTTTGCACAACGTGGCAAGTTGCAGAAGTGTTAATCTAATGGCAACCGATAGGAGGAATGGAAAAAAAATAAAAAGGGGGGGAGGGGGAGCCAACCGCACAGCATGACATGGATCTATCCGTTGTGATGACAAAGGGTCACTACTACCACGGTAAAACGAAGCCTTCCAAAAGGGAACTATATTTAAAACACTTCTTTACAATTGGGTGGGGTATGCTACCCATGCGAGTGGCACTTGAAAAAAAGAAAGAAGTGGAACACAAAAAGGCAACGTCTCAATGAGACGACAAAGAAAAAAAAAAAAAAACAATTACGATCGCAAAACAGGGAAAGTACAACTAGCTACATTCTTCTGAGCACCCTTGTGTGCGAAACAGCATAGCAAGAGACAAACATATATATACACTATAGACTCTTTAATTGGGAGAAAAAAGCGAAAGAAATAGTTTAATTAAGTTAAAATGAAGTAACATGTATGCACTGTGAGCGCAAACATGTGCTGGTGATGTTATGGGGTTGTTCTCTTTAAAGAGGTAAGAGGGAACAGGAAGGATACAATGAATTAGGAGCAGTCAATTAGGAGCAGCGACTTAGAAGCAGTGAATTAGAAGAATTGAATTAGAAGAAGTGAATTAGAAGAAATGAATTAGAAGCAGTGAATTAGAAGCATTGAATTAGAAGTATTGCATTAGGAGCAGTGAATTAGGAGAAATGAATTAGGAGCAGTGCAGAAGCTGACAGTTGGGCAAAATTTTGCGCGCAGGGCAAAAAATTGCAAGATATTAATTATATTGGTTGAAGCAAAATGAACACTGGTATTGCTTATTTGGTACGAAACAGAGCATGCGCGGATAGGAAGAATTAACAGGGTAGATAGCACACTGAATAAAGGAGAGCAATTCATTACGGAGGGGAAGAGCCAGCAACGCTGTAGTGGTAGAGGAGAGGGAAAAACAAGCTGTTCGGGATAATCCAGACAATCATAAAAAGGGGGTACGGACAAAGGAAGTAGGGACAAAGAAAGCGGAGACAAAGAAAGCGGAGACAAAGAAAGCGGAGACAAAGAAAGCGGAGACAAAGAAAGCGGAGACAAAGAAAGCGGAGACAAAGGAAGTAGGGACAAAGGAAGTAGGGACAAAGGAAGTAGGGACAAAGGAAGTAGGGACAAAGGAAGTAGGGACAAAGGAAGGGGGGACAAAGGAAGCGGAGGCAAAAGAAGCGGAGAGATGTCGTTTCGGGGTGCTGGAATAATGAATAGGTTAAAACATTGGTAAAGGCTCACATGCTCAAACGGCTGAGATGCGGCCAGCTGGCAAGACGAGACAGTTTAAATGCGACAAGGGTAGCATATGATGGTGAGAGAAATTGGGGAACAAGAAAATACAAAGTTAAGAGGTTAAGAAGTTTCTTAATTAACAAATAGAAAAATTGGGAAAATATATGATAGGAAGAGGATTATCAGACCGAAGGGAAGAAGCCCAGGGAGTGAAAGATGGTAGCGGGAAGGGGGTGGGAAAAAAAAACAACACACCAACACACAACGAGGTGTCATATCCTAAAGAGACAAGTTGTTAAACAGTTGTGCGGTTACGCGCTAGGGGGAGAGCAAATTAGGGGCGAGAGAGTGGCAGTAACAGAGAGGCAGCAATAGGGAGGCAGCAATAGAGAAGCAGTAATGCAGAGGTAGCAATGCATAGGCAGCACTGCAGAAGTGCGATGGAGAGGCCGCGAGGCAGCAGACCAAGGCAAAGAAGCAACGAGGCGAAGATAAAAAACAAATATAAAAAACATATAAAACTTGGAAAACATATTGGGGTTAAGGAGAAACTCCATGATATGACGGGACATGCCCACATATATATCTTGCCTTGGGGGATGACATAATAAATGGTAGAGGTGGCTGCGTTCTACCAGGGGCGATTAATTTTACTGAATTTTTTCTTCGACTGGTTTGTGGGCCTGGTGAACATTGCGCGTGCGAAGCTACAGTTGCGTCGGTGCGAGGCGCCCGGGCGTCGCACGTGAGGGATACCCCTTGCTGGGTGCACATTAAACGCCCCGACCGAGGAAGCCGTGAATGTACGCGCAGAGGAGGAAAGCTGATAAATCCCCACAAAAAACACACACATATTTGTGCACCCATTTTCTACACACGTGCAGGAGGAGGACGGGGTCATTTCTGCCCCAACCGCGCATTGCATATCCTCTTGAGCCACTTAATTTTGGAAACGCAGGATTCACATTTCTCATCGCCCTGACTTGACAGGATGTCAATTTTCCCATAAACTGATATGATCAAATCAGTGAGCTTGGAGTTTTCGATTAATTCATAGCCATACGCATGTACTAAATCTCCCAAAAGAGAAACAGCATTTTGAAAATTCTGAGCATTGAAGTGATTAATTTCTTTGATTAGTATTAATTCGATTAGGTCTAAAATGTTTGTGATGTAGACTTTTAGCTTGACAATCTCATTTCCATCAATTAGTGCATAGATGATATTACTGTATGTTAGGAGGATGGCATCTCTGAGCTCGAATACGTAATTAACCCAATCATCACTTTCGGGTGGCCCCGAGGTGATAGTTATTTTGGACGTTTCTGCTAGGATATTAGCGAAGAAATTTAAGTAGCGTGAAAAGCTTCTATTCAACGCGGTAGCAATATCACCTAACACAGTTAGGATGCTAATCTTTATCGAGTCATGCACACCAAAGGTTTTTAATGCGTCCCATAGGCACTCCAAAATTAACTCCATTTCTTTCTCAAATTCAAAGGTCCAGGGGATACAGATATCGGAAATCATTTCGATGCATATTCTGCACGTAGACGTTTCTGATACGTTCCTTAAACCTTTAAAAATGACATTAAGGAATGTTTTTAGGTGTTCCCTAAAGTCTTCTCCCATTACGTTTATTATTGCACTGCATGCAAGTAACGCATCTTCACAAATGTCGGTTCTAATTTCGAATAGCCTAAATATGCTCAAATAAATGGGCTTTAGAAAAGGCTTACACTGATTTGCTAACCTGTTAATGATAAACTGCATGGTGCCGCAATAGTAGCCCTGCAAAGATTTGACCTCCTCCGTTAGGGGGTTCAAATAAGTGTTCGTTAAGAGGTACATCATATGGGACAGCAACTCTATCATATATTTGAGGCAATTATCGGAAACGTTCTCTATGACGACATTAAGTGCATTGAAAGCAGCTTCTCTCAAGTTTCTCGTGTCTGCATCTTCCCTAGAGGTGACATCGATTAATTTTTTGCATAACACACAGAAGGAGTCGTCCAATTCAGTGGTGCAACTATTGGTCATCTTATTGTATGAGCTTCTCTTATTGGCAGCCAGCTGATTAAAAACCCAGCAGACGTTTGCCGCTACTCTTGGGTAGTCATTTAGCCTCTCCAACAATATTCCATACAGCGAATTGCTATCATTGTAATTACCTAATACGTTATAGATGATTTCTGAATGATACGTCGTTATCTTTCCTATGGTCCACGCTGCTGTATCTCTGACCGAAACGGATGGATCTCTCAAAACTTCGGAGAGTTGGCCAACCGATTCTTCGACTAGCGGTTTTAATTTCTCCGTCTCTGGACCTTCCATAATGGATCCATATGCCAGCACAGCAGCATCTCTCCTTCGCCAATCTTCATGTATAAAATTCTCTTCCACAAATGAAATAACAGGTTCTACAATATCATTTTTTAGTAACTGTGCACTGAGGGCTAGAAATGTTGCAGATGCCATGGATAATGTCCAGGCATCGATATCTATGTCTTCACTCTCTTGAGTTATCATAGCGTTAAAAATTTTCGGCAAAAGGAACACCATTGCCTGTTTTACTATATTATGGTTTTTTTTCCCCTCCTGTAATTCGTACTGATCTATAAAAGTTTCTTCTTCGCAAACTGTATTCCAGAATTCGATGGCACTTATGGCTATCCTTTCATTTTCCGACTCGATAGCTACCCATGTTAGGGGCCCTATAGCATACATATATGCATCTAAATAGGAGTAAAAATAACTGACAATGTTGATTAGGCATTCGTATGCTGCTATCTGTACGGTAGACCTCTCATTATCTTTACACCCATCTATAACCGTTTTCATTATTATGTCTCTTTCCACTTGGGTTTTAAAATTCTGGTCAATAAATGACATCAAATTGTATAGCACTTTCATACTAGCACAGTGTATGGATTCTTCCTCCCCAGGTTCACATAGCGAATTTATAATTGCTGTTAGGATTAAATCCAAGTCGGGCTGTGTAAAGACATACTTGGATTTACTCTCATTACAGATATCGGCAATATCTTCTGTTAAGTAGGCTAGGCATATCGTGGAAGACTTTTTCGTGTATGCATTTTTTTCTATAATGTTGTTCACTAGTTTGTGAAGCAATTCGGATGATTTATTGTGCGAGAGTTCAATTTTGGCTATAAGAGATATAATTTGACACGCTGTCCCGATGACTACCTTTTCCCCTTGCTGACTTAACAAATGTAACATGGAATTCTTTAACTCATTTTTTATGTCTTCTGGGAAGTTAATCCACGTCCTTGCCTTCTCTTCATTTTCATAGTTGTCCTTGGACGCAAAGGCATTTTTTATTAGTAGTCCCGCGATTTGCCTCAAGTAGGGGTCATTCTGCGTTTTGCAGAATTCGTTTGATAACTGATTTATGTACTGGACAAAATTTGTTTCCTTTGCGTGCTTTAACTTGGACTCTGCTTCTGAACGGATATTTATATTCGGATCTACTGTTGCATAGAGCACTTGCGCGATGTTACTTGCCTCCATCTTGGAACAGGATTTTTATCCAATTCTTGCGTGATGCAACTTAAGAGAGGAACAAGAAGCGCGGCCGGCGTGGCAAAAAAAAGGAAAACAAAAGGAAAAAAGCCCTCATGTATGAACATTCACACGGTGGTATTACAACTAATCGGTTGGCAAAAAATAAAATAAAATAGAACTCTCCTATTGTTGATAATGAGAAGGCGAAGGGAGCTGGACTAGCTTATCTGGGATAGCATGTGCAAGAAATGGGCCTAAAACACCGCAAGGAAATGCACGAATTCGGCAGTGCACCAATGCGGCGGTGAACCAATGCGGGAAGCAGGAATGCGTGAATGCTGTGTGGCGGCGGGATCCCTGCAAATGTGCACGTACAAGCTGCTTGCACGTGTGCAGGGGGTGTCCGTACGTACCAACGGCGCATTCGCTTGTGGTGTTATAGGCCCAAGTATACGCACACATAGGGACATGCACGTACGCGTGTGCCTACTGGTTCACTCTAATTGGGAATACGACGACGCGAAGGGCAACACAGTGAAGACCCCGGCGAAGGCGTTAACTCGGATATACATATAATTGTACGGCTTAGTACGTGTATACATATGTCGCGCTGGTGTCACTCCCCGGATTCATTGTCGATTTTGAGTTATCTCCTTTGTTTTGTTGTGTTTTCTTTTCCCACTAGCGTTGATCAATCGCGTTTTCATTCACATCCTTGCTGTTCATACTCGCACTGCACTGGTGGTTTTCCTTCTCCCCTTCTCTATAAGTTCTTTTTTCTCTCGTAATTTTCCTCCTTCTGTTTCCCTTCTATCACGCTATTTCTTCTAATTTTTTTTTTTTTCTCGCTGTTTCGTGCTTCATTTACTGTTAGCGCAACCCATGTTTAACTTAAGGGGAAGGAGGTTCACATATGAGGGGCACAAACGAATAGGCATCCACAGGGCCTGGAAGCGCACAGGTAATTCACTCCAGGGGGGGGTACTCACGCAAGGGAGTACTCACATCCGCGCGAACATCCATACATGCGTAGCACAGCCGCAGTCGACATGTACAAATGAGAAGCAGTATATATACGTAGTACAATCTGGCGATATACAAATGGATCACAAAAAATACCTACGTTGGCGATGGCACTTGAACTTTTTATTTTTCTTTTTCGCTTGCTGCGAAATTTTAAAGCTACATATGGATGTGAGAAAAAAAAAAGGATGTGCTTGTACATATGTATATAAATATGCATATGGGCATGGAAGATTAAACATGTATAACGTATGAAGTTATACGCATATATATGCATATGTATGTACATATATATATATATATATGTATACATGTGCCAGTTTGCGAATTATATATGTATGAATTTTCGCACAGCTAAATTTTGCAAAAATTGTGCTTCCCCACTTTTCTATGTGCGATGCGAGGTGTATGAGCCCCATGTCGGCGGCAACGAAAAGGTACGTACTCCCAAGTGCTTCTGCGCGCTCGGTCCCAGGGGGGTAAGCGCCGCGTATGCTTTTCCAAAGGTAGTATATGTTTGCCGACAGCAGTGCGCTCATGTACGCGGTAATGCCGCACGATGGGCGATGATAACCGCAGCATAATATATTCTCGTGCGTATTGCGCATATATGCATATTTTAGTGTATACCCATTTTTATTCCTTAACGTTAAGCACTAGGTATTTCCTTTTTTTTTTGTATTTTCCCGAATCGTTTTTTTCTTCCTGTGCTGCGCCCTTCTTTTCGTGCATATATCTCCCCCCCCCCCTTTAAATACTATATTTTCTTATTTGAAATGATTTGGATGAACCAACACATCGTGCGTATCCACGCAACTATGATTATATTATATGTACATATGTACGCGGGCATGTAACTTAAAAATACATACGCCCCTTTTATGAATTTATCTTAGTAAATATCATGAGAAGAGCCCAGGCAAAAAGAGATAAAAAAAAAAATTACCAATACATGGTGTATACTGCTACTACTGCTGCAATGTGATGTATTAAGTACGTCTGCTGCAGAAGTTGCAATAAATAGGCATCATAGGAGTGAAAAAAAAAAAAGAAATGAAACAATAAACGATCAAAAAGGGAACGTTATGAGTATCTCCGTACAACTCGACAAACTTCTTTCAAAAAGTGTGTGTGATGCAAGGCATACAGCAGATGTTCATAGCATGTTACATCCGTGGTGCCTACTCGTGCGTTTTTTTATCTGTATATTTCTGATCCCCCTTTTGGCATACTTTTGCTCCTTCCAAGATGTTTTCACATAAGGAAAAAAAAAAAAAAAACGAACAACCGCAAAGGAGTTTCTGCCCTTCATCGATCGAGAGGGGTACTTTCCCCCAATGTGCAGCATACATGTGTGTTCGAAATTGTGTAATCCCGTTTGGAGTTAATTTTTTTTTAAATTCTCTTCCACGCAATTAAGCCCTTTCCAGGGGATACACATTTCTATGCCAGAACCTCGAATGCGTATAATGGTAAGCGCTCCTGTATATTTATAACACGGATGGACGTGCACAATTTTTTTGCCACCCATCCCGACCTTCGTAGAATGAAACGCAAAAATGCAACACGTCTACCATCGGAGTGATTCTGGTAAAGATTAGCACACGAATTATTTCCATGCGTTATACGCGCTTATAATGTCTACGTAGCCCCTTTTTCTCTATTTGGATACGCAAGCGCAAATCATGACAACAGCATTGCCCACGCGCGTGTTTATTTGCCTACGGACATATGTGCAGAGAGAGAAAAGCCATGCGTACAACATGGCTACCCGCATCTAAGATAATAAACCAAAATGAATAAATCATTTTAAATAAAGAAGTAACCCGCATCGTAGTGTAGAAAGGGTAAGCAGAATATGCCCCTCTTTGCTTATAATAACCCCCGTTCTGATATGTTTCATTTTTTTTTTTGTCTCCTCCCCCCCCTGTTTGTCTACCTAAGCGACGATGCGACACAATGTATTGCTTAAACAATTTGGAAACAAAACTTTTTAAAACATAAAAAGGTAAAAATAACGCATAGCAGATTGAGGAGTATGTCAGCACATTTCATAAATTAAATTTACATATTTAATATGTCCTTAAAAATTGGACACATTTTTACGGAAAAAAAAAAAAAAAAAAAGGAGAAACTGACAGCGCTACAGAAGGATGATCGGATAAGATAGGCGGGATGCCTTCTTAAAACGTTCATATGTGTAGTCGAATTTGTCATGAGTTGGATATCTCTACACGAATTAATAGCAAGAATGGAAAACTACGTCTGTCTTGAATTCGATCTCAAAATGTGAGTAATGAAGGAACGTATGGTAGAGGATTCCACGTCAACGAGTTAGTGATACGCTTTTCTTTTTTCTTTCTTTTCTTTTTTTTTTCTCCATTCTCATTTATTCAAATCAAAATTCCCTCATCGTTACGGATATGCCACAAAGTGATGTTCTCATATGTTAAGACATCTCTATTGTGCGTGCGCGTATGAATACGCTGGAACGAATATAGGGGCCCAAAAAAATTACCACTCAGCGTAATTTATTACGGAATGATGGGAGACGCGCCCAAGCGAGTACTTCCACTTCTAACTCCACGTAGATATGCAGTGGGACACATGCAAAGGTGCATTGGGTAATATTGATAAAACAGTTGGAGCTCCTACCCTCACAATTTCTCAGCCTCCAAGAATTTCTTTATCTCCTCTATTTCGATGTGGTCCCTGTCCGTGTCTTCTTCATTCCCAGCATCGACGCTGATTCCCTTTTTTATGAAATCGATAACTTCGTCATCCTCATCGGAAGTGTAACTTTGTTGATTTGGCTCGTTCGCGCAAATTTCGCTCTGCTGTTTGGAATCATCACTTGGGCCATCGCATGGTGCCCACTTTTCCCACTCCTTTACGTTTTCGCCTTCGCTTTGGCAGCTCCCTCTGTGTTCTGCACCCCTCGATGATGAGGAAATATGCCCCGACGTATGTGTGTCTGACTCAGCCCCGTCCAACCGTACCCTGTCGAGCTGATCCTCGCCCAACTTCTCCCCCTCCGCCGCTTCCTTTTTCGCGCTCACGAACAAGTAGTTTGCCGCACCTCTCCCGAAGGCGTAGAGAAAGCGAATCTTTTCCTCGTAGTCGTTCAGCTTATTCCATTCGTGGTAGCTCAGGGGGATGACTTTATATTTTTTTTTCTCAAGAATGGATCTTTTCAAATCGGAAGTAGACGTCGTTACCAAAGAATTTACGTAATAGCTATATGGTCCTAAGCACATAATGACAACTTGAGAGTCTGGTAGCATTATATCTGCACATATATGATTGATGTATATGTTTTTTAAATGACTTACATTTATTCTTGCTAGAATTTTAGACAATTCATTAATCCACCTTGCTCCATACTTCACTTTTTTCTTTTTCTTTCCAATTTCATAAGTATCAATGTAGTAATAAAACGTTTTTATTTCTTCGGGGAATTTTGCAAATGTCTCTGGGTAGGTATACTGTATATACTCACTAACATATTTCAGCTTTTCCACCTTGTGACTGCCCAAGTATTCCTTTAGAGGTAGGATCAGATAGGTCAGTTTCAAGATCATGTTTTCCGTGCAGGTGATTAGGCACGTGCACGAGAAGAGTAAAAGTACGAGGGACTGCAGGTCGAAGTGGGCCTTCTGCTCGTTCCCCCTCACCGGGGTGTCGCGCCAACTGTCGCCTCCTCCGCTGCTATCACTGCTACCCCTGTGGTAAGCGTATTCTTCATGCCCCCCTCCTGGGGGAACAGAACAAAGGGGCACTTCCTCTCTGTCCTGCGAATTCCAACTAGTACCCACAGCGTCACAGTTTGGTGTAGCCTCCACATGCGGGTACTCTCCAACAGGGGACTCATCAAAATGGGTTGTTTCCTCTAGGTGTGAATTTACAGTTGCAATATTTTGCTCAATCTGTGAGATGGTCCCCCTTTCTTCCGTTTCACTGCGTTCGTTGTCCTCCATTTGGGACCCCTCTTTTAATTGGCCAATTCTGTGAGATCCACGCATGAAAAGCTGCCTATCTAAATATGTATGAACAAACTGATACAAGTAATTATAAAATTTGGGATGACAGAACTTCAACTTAGCGAAGGAATGAATAACAAGAGCTAGATTATTTGGGCTGAATTGTTTTGCATATTTCTTTGCCCCTTTACTTAGGGAACATAAAACGTTACCCTCTCGGATGTCCAGCCTGGCCAATGCTGATATGATAAGGCATAAATGTAAGGGGTGAGAAAAGTAATACCCATTTTGAAGTTTCAAAATGCATTTTTTCCAAAAGACTTTATGATATATGTAAAAAAAAGCCAAAGAGTTAGCAACCAGGGCCATGTCTTGGGAGGTCCACCTCTGGATATGCAGACAAAACTGATTGGTTAATAATTCCATAGTGTCATATTTCTTCATTTCTAATTTTTTAAAACTGTTTAGTAATAACGCTAAAGCACAGGATGTCAGGTCGTTTATCTTCTTCAGTAGTATAGAGCATAGCAAATTCATTAGCCTATTATCTCTGTAGCCGATTTTTCCAAAGCACCAAAATAGGATTACTATGTCGCTTGCGTCCAGGTACCCCGATATGATAAATACGTTTTGGACATATTTCTTCCACAGGTTTTCATCCCGCACGTGGTTTATGGACGCCTTATAGATCTTTCTCATAATTTTTTTCTTATTCTGTTGGCTCTGACTAGGTATCTGTAAAGCATCAGTGTCGGTAATTCCCTCTGCTTGGCCCCCTGCCATCGCGTGGGAAAACCCACCGGAGGTTGCCACGTCTGGCGCGTCTCTGTTCCCGCTGCTTATTTCCAGCTCATCAAAAAGCACAATCGATTTCAGTTCTGATATGCTAAATCCATTTTCAGACGGGTCGTTTTTCACTTGTATGTGATACTTCTTACTTACGTAACTGTTTGTGACGGAAAAATTGATCAGGTGGATTTTTTTCTTGAGCGTTGTTTTTTTCTCCACAAGAATGTTGCTAATGCTGTCGTGCAGTTGTGCATGCGTTAGACTACCACTACGTTGGTTATCTTCACAATCGGTTTTACTTCCATTCGTGAGAAGAACTCTCTTTCTTTCCTGAGAGGAGTCCTGCCTTTGGGCTTCCATCATCTTGCCTTCTTTGCCCATAGCTTGTCTAAGGAGTGCCTTTTTTCTAATCCTGTTTGTAAAACTATCACGGTAGTATGTGCCCGATTGTGTGTCATTTTTTTTTTCGCATTGCCTCCATTCTCCGTACCACCCGGAATCGAGTCCCCCACTTGTACTTCCATATGTGCTTTCACTTGTGCCTCCATTTGGGAGGAGGCCTTTCACGCCCCCCTTCCCAGTTACGTAATCCCCATTTTGTACTTTTTTTTTCGTCGACTTCTTCGGTTCCGGCGTCTTTACATTATCGAAATGTAGAAGCTCTAAAAACTTTATTTGGCTCCCCCTGATGCTGTCCACTTCCTTTTTCCGTTCCTCCTTTTTTTCACTTACCACTTGTTTGTAAGTTATGGGATCTTTAAATTTCCCCGTCCTTATGTATCTAGCCCCGCTTGCAATTAATCCACCTTTCCGAAGTAGGCTCATGTTGGCAGCATGGTGCAGTCGTTAAACACTGGGTGGGGGGAAGTACATGCCTGAGATCACACAGAAGAGGTAGTTCCTCCCCTTTAATGGTAACTTCTGCACTCTTAGGAATTCCTAGCCAAATGGTCTTCTCCCATCTGTTTGCGCTTGCAAAAGGGGAAGGTGAACGCAGGGGCCAGACACAAAACTCACATGGGCACAGATACACCTCTCTACTTCCTCTTAAGTCTTCACAGAAAAGAGAAAAAAAAAGAAGAAAAAAATGGCAGCTTCGGAGGCTGCAATGACTACACGAATGGCATCCGATTGAGGTGTAAAATGACAGCATCCCTTCAGATGAGGTACACGTGATGAAGTTCCTCCACCTCTTTTTTTGCAACTTCCGCATGGTGTTCTGCGGATATATTTTTTTGGAGCCACTTTTGCGGGGAATTGCCAAGAAGAGAATGCGTCCCGTTTGGGAAGATGAACTGAGGTAGCGAAGAAGCTCATGGGGGGAAGTGCCAAAATGAATTCTAACATAAACGGCTACATGCATCTGTACATCCCTACTTGTCGTGCACAGCAATTCCATATTCGAGCATAGAGCGTGCTTTCAAAAAAAAGGGAGACGCAGCACAAGCCGGCGTCCCGGATAATGCACCTCGTTTATGTGGGGTACCTCCGCGGAGTGGCCGTTCGCCCGAATGTGGGCATTCAAAACAGCAGGCGAAGTGGCTAAATTTCATAAACGACGGGAGGAACGCAGCAACACAGCAGTACAGCAATATGGCAACACAACAACACAGCAACATAGCACGCGGGTTCACCCGGGTCCGCGCCGTTAAAAAAAAAAAAGCAAGCAAAAAAGAGAACCAAAATAAATAGCGCTGTGGGGATATGCCCACATAGCATCATCCATGTGAAGGCCTCCAAAAGTGGAGAGAAATAGAAAAAATAGCATCCTCGAAGAGGCAACAAAAAATTAAAGGTACCCAATCTTTTACTTCCTACCATTCGTCCTTTCACACAAGTTTGTATCATCCTAACGACACACTCACTTTTGATCATTTTAAAAGTTACATAAATATTACGTTCGGACGGACTGCGCCAGGGGAGAAAGAGAAAAGAAAAACGTGTTGCACGGAAAAAATAGACCCCTAACTACGTTTGACTTAACAGAAAGCATATATCCACCATCTGCCTGTTTGAAAAAGTATACCCACGTGGGAACTGCAAAAATGGTTTTGAATAAGGTGTATCTGCTCGCCATCCTGGTGCTGTTTTATGTTGCCACCCTATGTGTGGAAGCGGGATGATCCAAGAAGTTGCATATAAAACTACCAAATGAGGATGACGATTACTTGGGGAAATTAATCAACATTTCGAAGAAGATAACACAATACGCACGAAAAAATAAGGTGAAAATTGCCAAAGTTTTAGCTACATCGGCCCTTTCAGCCTACTCACTTAGTTGGGTATACCAGTCCGGTGTTACATTGCAGAGTGAACCACACTACTCCCTGTTCCTGCCCTCCACCAGCTACATAAATAGTGCCATTAGAAGGATTAAGAAGAATAATGAAGTTAAAAAGTACACATTTAAAGAGAACAAAATTTTCGAAAGGAATTTCCACCACGATTATGCCAACTCAGAAATGGGACGAATATATGTTGTGAACAATTTGGTCAATTTTTTGAATTTCTTACCCTACAAGTGGAGAAACACACATACATACAGCTTTTGTAAATATAAGGAATTTCAAAATGTCGAAAAGGTGAAAAATGTCCAAAATGTCGAACATGGCCAAAATGTTTTCGACATTTTTGACTACATGAAGATAGGGAAGCATGAGGGACCCATTTTACTGTTCCAGGGGAAATTAAAAAAACAGTACTGGATACATTTGCCACTAAAGTATGAAATTGTGAAATCGGGGGAAGGTTCTCTCTGCACACTGACATTTACTCCGTTACACAAATATTATTCTGATTATACTATCGAGATAAAACTGGTGAAGAAGAACGAAACTAATAACGTAACTTTTATCACCTCTGTTAAGTACGCCAACGGGAATGATGAGAAGGGAAAATCCTTCTACATAAGTGTGGTTAAAAATATTGCCATGTTTTTAACATATGACATTTTTGAAGGAATAAATAACAATATCCATGTGGTGTACAGAAGGAATGCAAACTGTGGAAAAATCATGTCTACCAGATCGAATGTAACTTTAAGAAGGAAAAAAAAAACAAATCTTCAGTTCGTCCTCTCGCCGGTCATCACCCCCTGGAGTCTTAAAATGCGGCGGAGTTAATTATCCCCTACGGTGGAAAGTTACTCCTGTGCGATGCGCACACGTGACGAAAGCATGAGAAGAGTAGCAGGAAAGAAGTGTGCATCATGAAGCGGAGCCTTTTTTTTTTTTGTGACATTATCGAGGTACACAAGCCATCGTTACACAATTGCTCAGTAGACATTCTTTGCCTTCACCCAGTGGCACTGTTTTTAAAGAAAAAGGAAAAATTACATGTCGCTACAAAATGGGGGGGAGTCTTTTTTTTTTTTTGCCCCCTTCCCCGTGGTACCTAACACGTGCGTCAAATTGTAAACGCAGAAAAACGCCCAAGTTATGTCGTCACCTTCATCCCTGTTTTGAGTACAGTGAACGAATGAAGAATTATTCCAAAATCCTGAGCAGAGGAAGGAATAGTTCTGACATGTTCACAGGTACAAAAATGGATTAACACTTAACATTTTGTCTTTCTTCATTTCATGTGCATGTTATTTGCGCCATTTTGTGCTGCTTCCCTTTTTTCTGCCTCCCCCTCCGGAGGACACACTGTTAATAACCCTTTCAAACGCTTCCAGATTTGTTACAAAATTGTTCTTTGGGTATTAACACACGTTTCACTACATATTACAAGCGAAAAAAAAAGGAAAAATGTAAAAATGTAAAACCGGTGGATGAAAAAAGAAGAAGAAAAAAAAAACATTCTTGACCACACGGGGAAAACATTTTCCAACAGGAAAAGAAAAAAAAAAAAAAAAAAAACGAAGGAAAAGAAGGGGGCCAAAAACAGTATACACAAATGTGTCGCCATGCACAGCAGTCCACACACACAGAGAAGCACACCCACGAATGTACAAACATTAGGTGGTCTCACGCCATTCATGTCTTTTCTGCTTGGCTGGAAAAATCACTTCTGTAATGCCTTCTTCAAATTTTCGTTGGCAAAATTCCAATTAACCAAATTCCACCAGGCCTTCACGTACGACGCTCGATCATTTCGATAATCAATATAGTAGGCATGTTCCCATATGTCGCACGTTAGGATAGGAATGCCTGTGTTATCCTTTATAGGGTTTCCAGCATCGTGTGTCTGCAAAATGACTAACTTGTTGTTATTATTCAAAGCTAGCCAACCCCATCCTGATCCAAAGTGGCCACATAATACATTCGAAAATTCATTTTTGAAATCGTTAAAGGATCCAAAATCTTCCTTAATTTTTTCCTTAATTTCTCCATGGGGTTCCCCTCCACAATTGGGTCCCATAGAGTCCCAGTAAAAACTGTGGTTCCATATCTGCGCGGCGTTGTTAAAAATTGCTCCCGTAGATTCCTTCAGAATTTCCAGCAACGATTTCGTGGCAAACGGCGTATCCTTAATTAGCCCATTCAACTTGTTTACGTATCCAGCATGGTGCTTATTGTAATGGAAGTTCAGCGTCTCTTCACTTATATGAGGTGACAGGGCGTTTAAAGCGTACTTCAATTTGGGTAGAACAATTGCCATTTTTCTTCGGATGTCTTCGTCCTCTTTACTGGCGGCAATTCCTTGTCCGGCTGCGAGGGGGGGGG
>NW_008481836.1:786702-791601 GCF_000524495.1 Plasmodium inui San Antonio 1
AGCCATGCGCATAGGTAAGCAGATACATATGCATCTACCCGTACGTATGTATCTATGCGCTTATGTATACACTTGCGTGTGCGCCGCGGGGACTCACCTTTCGACGTAGCTGCCTTTCTTATGTGAAAACTGCCACGGGGGCTATTCGCCGGTTAAATAGGAATGGGCGGGGGAGGGAAAAAATTGGGCAATTTTTGCTTAATCGTTAGGAAAAAAAAAGGAAAATTAAAAACTTGCGGATGCAGTTGTAAATATATAGTAAGGATGAAGTTGTAATTGAAGATAAAGTTGCGGCTAAAGAAAAAATTGCATTTAAACATAAAGATGCAGTTATGGATAGAGTTAAAAGTTCTTCTTAAAGATGAATTCCTAATTAACATTAAAAATGGCTTGATACTTCAATTTAATGTTAACGCTACGGGCGATATTAAAAGAGGTGACTTGCTAAACTGTTATATTTCTTCTTCATTTTGCGGTTTAACATTTGCTAGCTCAAATACAGCAAAAATTGTTCCAATTTTTAAGCGTTACATGTATACACAAAACGGGAAAAAAAAATTGAGAGAAAAAAAAAAAAAAAAAAATCAGTTCTCATGAAGAAATTTGCCTTTTCGCGTTTTATGTACCCAACGGTGGGGGGGATGCCAAGTGTGGAAGTATACACGTGAACAGGTAGAAGTGCGCATATGTATATATATAAATATATAGGCATGTGTTTATATATACTTGTGGGCATATTTTGTGGTTACAAATGTATTCTTGCTGCTGCGCGAATGTCCATGCATATGTGGGTATGCGTTTCTCTTAAGCGCATGCAATAGGTGAAATGTGCCCCCTGTCGGAAGGCCATATAGGGTAGGGCGTTACATGAATGTTTTTTTTTTTTTTTTGTTTTTTTTTCTTCACAAAATGGGACAAAAGGAGAGCAGCATAGTTTATTTCCGAACTCAGGACTTACATAATCTCGTTATTTTCGAATTTTATAAAAATAAATTCTCCACAGGGAGATTCCTGTGCCTATTTCTCCTTTCCTCTATCCCCTGTTGCATGTGCAGAAAATGAAGTGGACCATTTGAATAATTATTTTATTTTTTAGTGGAATAAAATTTGAATAAAATCTGACCTTTAAGGTGTCATTTTAATAAACGTTGCTACTGTATCTTTTTATGACGGCAAGGAAAATTGAAAAGAAAAATGAGCATTAGGGTTAAAACGCGCATTGCAACAAATCCTACTTACAACAGAAGGTTCAACATGCATATATGTTGCGTTGTGGAAAAAAAAAAAAGAACTAATTGAAGCAGCATAAAGCGAGTGATATGTAAAAATTGGATGGTTGTTCCGTTTCTGCGCGGATTGTACATGGGTAGATATATATATCTACAAACACACACACCGAATCTGCGTTTAATTAAGTGCCCTGCGCGCACGCAAATCTATTTATGCGTATGTAAACGACACCGAGGGGGGAAAAGGCTTCCCATTTGGCCCATAAACACAGGAAGATACAAGAATGCATAATCCATTTGAGTGGAGAATCCATTTGTCGAATGCATAGTGGAAAAGTACAAACGTGGAGAGGCTTAAATGATCCCGCGGTTCGCATAAAAAAGATATGCCCCCCGTCCCACCGTGCACACCCCTCTACCGATCGGCACACCGCATGTTTTAAAAGAATTTCTTCCCCGCGTGCACAAATGAAGCAAACTTTCTAAATGGAATGTTTTAACAAAATTGTTACTAAGAAAGGGAGGGGAAAGAAAAAACAAAATGGAATCGCACGACGAGAAAAATAGGACCATGCAGATATACACTTCTTCAAGCATCTCTTGGTGGGCTAATCCCGCTTCACACAGCCACGGTAATATTCCTTATAGGCGAGGTTTTCTCTTTTTACGCCTCAACTTTTTGCGTGGCTGGGTAACGGTGTGCAGAAGGCTACCACCAAAGCACACGTTTGATAAATTATCGAGAAGCATCCTTTCCTGCTTGGTCATTTCATCTTCGTTAATTGTAAAGTTTAAATAATTTAATTTTTTGACCTTTCCCAAGGAAGCGATAGTGGGCAGTTCGTACTTGTATTTACAATTCTCTCCGTTTATTTTCTTTTTATTCCTTTTTATGTAGGACCTATTGCCACGTGGTTGTGCAGCATCGCAGCCGTGACACATGTCGAAATATATTGGGTTGTCGTAAGCCTCATTTAACAGTGTTTTTTTTTTCCTAAGTAGGATACTTTTTTTAAAGACGCACTTATTTTTTGGAGAAGAATTTTTCGATTTTACTGGCTTTTTTCCTTTTCCTTTTTTATTGAACGTGGTAGAATTCTCACGTCCAGTGTCACCACTTTCGTCATTTAGTGAAACATCCGCGCTGTTGAATTCGGGAGGGACATTAACTCCTACACCTTCAGCATGGGAATTATGCACATTTCGAGGTTTTTCGGGGTACCGTTTTTTTAATATTCCATCGGGGAAAAGCCTTCTCACGGGTGCCTCCACAGCGTCGCTTGTTATAGCGGTGAGTTTTGGGGGACCCTTGTTCTGCTCCCCTGATTGTTTTCGAGGTTGCTCTCTCGATTTTTCGCTCCTTGGTTGCAGTCGTTCTGGTTTGTACCCCCGCTGTTCTTGCTGCTCCTTCAGGGGCTTCTCTGCCTGTTCATCTTTTCGCTCCTGCTCAGTTTCGCCGACTTCGCCCACCTTGTCTATCTCCGGGCTATCATCCTCTTCCCAGTCCAAGTCACCCTCCCCGTGATTAACCTTTTCTCGATCCCTTCCTATTCTATGAGTACTATTTTTCTCCCTTACTGCGCGCAAGTATCCCCTCTCTGTTGAAAACTCCCCATAACCAGCATCGTCACGGACTGGCAAGCTTTTCTTCTTAGTATATTTAAAAACCCCGTTAAAGTATATTTCTCCCCTTCTGATAGATTTGCTCATTTTTGTAAAAAAAGGAAAAAAAATTCAAACATTTACTTTTAAATCTGTTAAAAAAATTAACGATAGGGTAGAAAACATATGCATCAATTTTAACACTAAAAGGAAGAAAAAAAAAAATGTATATTTTTTCCTCTTTTGAGGTAAAGACGAATGTATATGATAATTTCGTACATATAAAAGGAATGACAACATTACTTGACGTTAAAAATGCAGAAAAAATTTCTTAGAACAAAACAATGAATAAAACTGAGTTAGAAAAATGCATATTTTTACTTAAATTGTAGAATGGTGCAGTACACCTTTTCATTTTTTTTCCTTCATCCAATTATTAAAATATGGACAAAAGGAAAAACTTATGGGTTGATTAACACACCATATCATAAACTTCGAGGTATAAATTTTCTTATTCTGATATAACACTGTTTGGAGCAGTCTACAAATGCGATCAAACAGAATAACGCCCCTGCGCTTTGACGTAGTAATGAGTTCCGCCGCTGGGTCCTCACAATTTAGTTAATTCTTCTTAACCACGCCGTTGACCAGATAGGAGATCACACACCTTTTTAATGATGAAAGGGGGTTAAAAGAAAAGAAAAAAAAACTACGAAATGCATATGTTAAATTTTAGGACAAAGTCAAAATATCAACAGTATAGTAGCCAGTACTACAGCATTCCAGGAAGAAGAAAATGGTGCACCTATTCTTCCCCCAATTTCTGTCACAGGAAGAGTTAAATCCCCTTTGGCATATGCACGGATTTTGTGGCACCCTTACACAAGGAAATGTTAAAAATTTCCCTTCATAGAAAGGCTCAATTGAATGTCCACATGCAGTCCTTTTAAACATGAAATAGGAATGATAAATTTACTTGTGCAATTCTGCTATGGCATACTTCGCATGATAAAAAAAAAATAAATAAACGTCCTAGAATCTTTCTCAAATGGTCTATATCAACGTGAGGAATTAGAAATTAAAAAACATTTCAATAAGATGAGGAAAATAAAAATTGCAAAAAGAACAAAAATCACCAACGTGGTGCGTACATATTTTAAAAGTACACGTAAATCGAAAATGAAATTTAAAGAAATAGCATAAAAATGTATACCTTTTGATGAATGCGCGGTGTCACCTTTTTTACAACTATTTTGTTCGCGCAAAATGCATATGTTCAACTTAAACAAGTTCTATCACATGAGGATGTCGTCCAGGAAGCGATTCCTTTTCTTCCAAGAATAATTCTTACAACATAGGATGTAACAAACAGAAGGGATGAACATAAGGGGAAAAGAATCGTTTAAGTATATAGAAACGTGTAGTGTAGACGTCATCACAAAACGTACTTATGCATGGCAGAGCCTTTTGAAGCTCACGCTTGTGTCACATGCATGTTCGCGCACGTATTCACATGAGCCCATGCACGCGTTCCCACAAAAGCTCATGCACATTGTGCCACTTCTGCAAACAAAAAAAAAAAAAAAAAAAAAAAAAAAAAAAAAAAAAAAAAAAAAAAAAAAAAAAAAAAAAAAAAAAAGCAAAACAGAAAAGGCGGATAAAACCAGCAAAAAGAATGTGTTGCTTTGTAGCATTAGCCGTCAAACGAGTGGAACACATTTTTTTCCTTCTTTTGAGGTTGTCTCAAACGATCGCTAAAAGAATTATAGCATGTACACACTTCTGATTAACTCTTAAAATGACGTTTCTACAAAAAGCCAAAAGTAATAGGAATAATTTTTTTCATTTAAAAAAAAAAAAAAAACAGCCATTGAGTACCACTTTTAAGTATTAACTAGGAGTGTAAAAATATACACACGTCAGGAAAAAAAAAATAAAAACAGCCACTTGTCCTTTTTACTTGTACGGTTCATGTGAAAAAGAAAAAAAAATCTTGCGAACTTTTCGATAATCAATAACTTGCATTTTCACTCAAAAAAAAAAAAAAAAAAAGACAAAAACAATTAGC
>NW_008481836.1:792218-794736 GCF_000524495.1 Plasmodium inui San Antonio 1
CTCGTTAAATTTGTAAATGTGTAAATCTTAATTCCCTGCACACCCTTGTTTTTCCTCTTTTGTTCTTCCCTCTTGTTCGTCACTGTTCGACGCGGTTTCCATCCCAAAGTGGACAAAATTCCTTTCCATCAAAATAAACCGAAGTTTGACGCCATTTCATTCATCCACCTTTTTAAGCAGCATTGTGTATGTCCTCACCTGTAATCTCGACTATATTTGCCACGCATTGAACCCCCACACATATACCCATTCTTAACACATTACAACGTGTGACAATTTCTCACAGAGCAAACATGACGAATGTTGTAGAATGTACCTTCAAAACCCCGCCCGAAAGTGCAAGAGCACCAGACAATGCCGTCATTTGGAACGCATTTCAATACTGTGATGAAAAAGGATGGTATTCACTAACGAACCATGATGAGATAATGCTCAGACCTACTGCCTTCAGTGACGGAAGAATTAAATTTCTACCTCAACTAGATAAAATCCCAGACGAATTTCAATCCGTTTTGTCTGGAAAGTATGATGCTAAAGCTTGGGGAAAGGATGATTGTAACATAGTTATTGAAGGTGATAAGGACGTGCATATAAGCCTTCCAGGGTTGCAAGAAAAAATTAATTACAACCACAAAGAGAGATTCCCTACATTCTTGAAAAATTGGAAAATTATTGTGAGTATGATAAATGAACACATAACCGTAATACGGATAAACACAGAAACTGCAATAATTGTAAGCATAAATGAAAAGAGCACTGTAACTGTTAAGTGTGTAGATTTTAATAGCGGTTTCTTATGCGTTAATCCGCATACAAACTTGGCAATTGCATATGGCGGTTTCGCCTTAAGTGAACTTAAAAAATGTGAACTGGTTCCAAACATCACACACGAAGGGGCAGAATGGGGATTTTTTGTCCACCTATTTAAATGGGGACACATTATTATACCAAAAGATATAGAGATTAAATTACCATCCCCAGGATTAAAGCTAATTGGGAAAAAAATAGACACAGTGGCGACGATTTCCCTTCCGCCAAACATATATATACAGGTAAAAATTGATGGACCAAAATGTATAAGAAAATTAGAGTACGGACAGGATTACAGCATAACGGCAATTAAGAGTAGCGAATCGGACATTGACATTTATCTGCTCTTCGATGGGCAATTAATAAAATACGAATTTTCCTTTGATACGAGACTAAACAAAGTGGGGAAAGGAAGATCCATTAATTATGCCAAATTGAAGTGTACAAATAAGAGCAAGGAAGTGACTTCTTTCGTTTTCCAAGCAACGGCAAATTCGAAATTGTTGTTAGATTCCAACTGTCCAACGGATAATATGGGTCATCTGCTGTGCAACCAAACCATTTCCGTCTTCGACGCGGAAACTGGTGAGTACCTGAGCCACCCCCAGGGCCTGCAGCTAACCAAAGTGTTCAACACCTTGTCGTATCCACCCGAGAAGGAGTAACGGGCTGGCCCCATTGAAAAGGGCCGCACAAATTAAACGAATTTGCTGTGTTTTAAAAGGTTGGCATCAATTAAACAAATTTGCGGCGTCTTAAAAGGTTGACCCCATTCTTTCCGCTCAAATCCTGGAGTTCGCCGCTTTTTTTTTTTTTTTTTTTTTTTTTTGCGTTTCCTCTCTTGCGCTTATCCACGCTTTCCACGCGGTGGGCCTGTGGTCTTCTCCCACGTAGATGAATGTGCATACCCGAAAATGTTCATACCCGTAAATCTGCATAGCCGCAAATGTGCATAAGCGAAAATGTTCATACCCGTAAATCTGCACGCAGATATATCCTATGGCATAGCAACTATGCCACTTGTCTGCACGTTGTTGTCGTTTTTTCCTCCCCCTCCCCCCTTGCATATATTTCATTCTGCTCTTAACCATTAATCGTGTTATTGGCCAAACCCGGATCCACCCCATTTCACCTTCTCGAAATGGACTTTTGTTTAAAAATGTTAACTGGCTAGGCATAACCTGTGTGATTTAACGCAGACTCCAAGCTGTACAAACTGGTTGTCATTGCTCATACTTTAGAAAAGCACATTCAGGAAAAAGAAAAAATAATTAGAGGTCTTTTTTTTTTTTTTTTACAAGATTAAAAAAAATTAAAAGTTTAAAAAGAAAAAATTAAAATTTGTAAAGTGGGAAGTACACTCCGCATACCTATTCCTGGGCCAAGAAAGGTGATTAAAAATTTTTCAGAACACGTGCGCCCGTGTGTATATCCCTACTTCGCTAACAGGCCCATATATGCCTGACTAAATGGACAAATATTTGAAGCATAGCCTTATAATTTAAGCAATTTAAAAAAAGCACAACATTATAATCCCTTTCGAAGCATGTGGTCAAATGTAATTATGCGTGTATGGGCACTCCCGGACGGAAGCTAATTAGAAATATTCTACTATACGAAAATGTGCCTTACTAATACGTAAGCGGGAAAAGGGAAAACAAAAGGTACGCATATTCACGTGGGAATGAGAATTAAGTATTCAAACACA
>NW_008481836.1:794746-861525 GCF_000524495.1 Plasmodium inui San Antonio 1
TCACGTGGGAATGAGAATTAAGTATTCAAACACAAGAGAGGAAAAAAAAAAAAAAAAAAAAAAGACTTCAATATAACAGAATAAACCTACGAGGTGTCTCACGTAGAGGAAGTAAATTATATGCATAACTCAAAAATAGCCTTTAATTAGTTTTATTTTTTTGCAAATAAATCTACGCAATTTTGTGGCGCACGTCTATACAGGTACTGGGATGCTCCGCGGAACTTCTTTATTTTACAGCGTGGGTTGCCAGCCAACTCGGCGTTTTATCCCTCTAAATTTTGCCGAATTTTTGCAGTGGAAAATTAGGATACGCGCATGGGAAGCATTATACGGACGCGTTATGCGTCTGGTTCTTCTTGACGGGGGGGTCGGGTGCGTAAGAGGGCGACTAAAGGGGGAGGTACATATTTTTGCTCGTCTGTTTCGCCGCTTGGCCGCTTCCCTGTTTATCGGTTCACCGTGCTGTGTACACAGCCCAGACTTACTCGAACAAATCGTCTATGGTGTAAAAAGTGGGCTTTATATTTTCCTCGCACTTCGACTTTTTGTTCTTATGGTATGCGTTTCCATCCCCATGAGAGTGATCATCAAGTGAGTCAATTTCCGAGAGCTTGGCTTTTTTCGTTTTACTGTCTGTGCTTTTGCTACTTGTGTTTTTTTCATTGCCCGAGGGATCCCTTGCACCGTTCTTACCTTTATCATTCCCATTACTGCTACCACTCTGGGTGGCTTTATCTTTATTTATGCCATTCGAAATGGAGGAAGCAGAGTCCTTCCCCTTCTCACCAGAATCTTTGCTTTTGTTCCTGTGATTCGCAGAGGATTCATTAAATTGGTCTATTAAATTTTTCAAGTTATGTTTCTTGTAGTATTCTACATATCTGTAAAAATGTCGATTTTCAAGATGCTCTTTGGGAATATTCAATTCTTTAAAGTTTTGATTTTCAAGAATCATTTTAATATCATCATTTTTGCTTCTACGTAGGGAGTTAAAATATTCTATACATGCCCGGACATCGCTATCTCTTTTTCTTTCCATTTCGAGAAAGCTTATAGTTTTATGAACTTTTTTGACGCTCGAATCATTAACGTTATTAAACATGAGTGTTTTTCTTTTAACATTTCCACTCTCCACAATAGTCCCCAATTTGTAGTTATAATTTTCCGATCTGTGCATGTCATGATTGTTGCTTTCGTGGACTCTGCTGTCTTTGTTCCAAGAACTTCCATGCGTGTTGTTGTGGGAATAGCTGTATTGGTAGTTCTTGTCATACTTGCTGTTATGAAAGCTGCTGTGCTCTCGTGGGTACCCACTACTGGGGTTGCCGATCCTTCCGTTGCTGTGGCTACCGCTAGGATAGTAGTTACCGCTCTCGTTGCTTCCCTTTTTCATGTAGCCCATTTGGCCATAGTTGTTGCTCGAATTTCTCATGTAACCCGTTTGAAACTTATCATTTGAGTAGGGCATATAATTCATACTTGTATTATACCCACTGTTATTTGATTGAGAATATTTTTTTCGATAGTCCTCATTTGAATATTTTCCTTCCGGTGTGTATCCATGTGTTTTTTCTTCACTAAAGAGTTTCTTGTTTGTTCTTTGTCCGTTCGGATCTTCCTCTTTGTCATTCTCCCTAACGTTTTCAAAGCTGACATTGTTCTGCATGGACCCATCTTGGACTTCACTCCGTGCTGCCTCTCCACTGCGACTTTCTTCGCAACTTCCTTCGCAGCTTTCCTCGCAACTTTCTTCGAAACATTCCCTGTCGCTGTCCCCCGAGGAGGGGGCCCTTTCTCTCCTATTTTTTCTGAGTCTTAAGCATTTGAACATGTTCGCGATGGGGCCTCGGTGGTTCTTTTTTTGCTTCCGCTGCGGGCTGTCATGGGCGCCTTGACTTGGGGCGAGATTCGCACTATCGTACTGCGAAAGGTTCACACGGCTGCACAAAAAGCATTGCACGTATGAACAGTCAATGTTCGTCAGGTTCCTGCTATTGCACTGGTAGCAAATCAGAATAAGAACTTTTCGTCCTATGCTGTCGTGGGGCACCAGTGCGTTTACAATATGGCACTTAGGGCAGGTCCTATACACAGCAGTGCTCTCACAGGAAAAAACGGATAAGCATTTATAGCATCTAGCGTTTTTATACGAATTGCCCTCAAAGGAAAATGCCAAGTTCTCTAGCCCCGCAACCGAGTCGACAATACCATCTGGGTTTAGCAGAAAAAAGGTTGTATACTTTTTTTTGTGCGCCCTACTTGAATCGTCTATGCATATGCGCTTTTCTTTTAGGGTGTTAATATCCATATAACGTGTGGAGGGATGTATGTAGAGATGGTAGCAAAAGGGAGGGGATCAAAACACTCGAGGTAATCCTTCCATGCATGTACACGTGTGCATTCAATAGGAACGTGCACAACACCCAGTCATGTGACGAATACACAGCACGTACATACGCGAATGTCCTCACTAAGAATAAGAGCAACGTTGGCGAGCAACCAATTAGTGCAGATTATGTCTCTGTGAGTGCAATCGACATGGAGTTAAAGAAGAAGCTAAACGTTACTTTCCACGCGATCGTAATTTTGCGGAATTTATTTCTTAATAACATATGAGAGTTGCTTTGCGAAGTAATTAAAAGAAATGATTAAATAAAAAAAAAAAAAAAATTACCCATTTACGAAAATGACCATTGTGATAGTAGCACTCGAGAATTGTTCTGAAGCAGATTCACATGAAACCACAAAAGTTGCTTCATAAAAGGTAGGTGCGTCAAGTACTACAACTATTAATTAGAATTGTTGTGCGACATAAAAATTGCGGCTGCCATGTGAGCTTTGCGCACAAGTAGCGATTATAAACGCGTATAGAATAGGTGTGTGTATATACGCATACATGATGTACAGTTGAACGCGTTATATATATCTTATGTTGTACCTGTTCTGCGCCTTTGCCCCCTCTGTGCTGTTCCCTTTCCTCCCCTTTCCAAATTTCTCCTCTGTGTTATGTTACGTTCTTTTTTTTTTCTTTTTCTTCTCCGCCAAATGGTAGTAAGGGGTACCTCCTTGATATAGTTTTCTCATCGCTGTAAATGCGCATGATATGAGTACTGCTCGAGCCAATTTTATCATTCCGTAATGCCATTTTGTTGTGGCCACTTTGCTATTCCCTGGGGGGATGTACAAACACAAAGTGAAAAGTGTATAGCATGAGGAATCCCCATTTGTTCTATTGCACAGCAGAGCAAGTATGGTTACAACAATTTCTTTTTTCTTTTTTTTTTTTGCTCGTGCGTAAACATAGAAAAAAGGAGGATTAATCTAAAAAAAAAAATAAATGTAAATTTTTTACCCCCTCAGTCGTTCTACGTTGTAAAAGAATAATAAACGAAAAGAGCCAAAAGAGACAAAAGAGCCAAAAGAGCCAGATGAACCAAATGAACCAAATGAACCAAAAGAACAAAAAGGAAAAAAAGAAGTTTGTTCTCTCCTCATGTGTATAGGAAAAAAGCCGCCTTCATCGCTAACATGGTATGTGTTTCCCCTTTTGGTAACATTTTTCCCATCTTCGCTCTTTTTCGTGCATCGTCCCGGGGGAGTGACTCTGGATTTTTCGCCTCTGTGTTTTCTGCTCCTTCCGTTGTGCCTCTTCCTTTTTTTGCGGGTCCTCCGTCGTATTCTTACAAGTCCTTCCCTTTTAACCAGCCTTCTTCTTCCTATTTTTTTTTTTTTTTTTGCGTTTCTTTTCTTCTCTTGTTCCCGAAGGGTCACAATTTTTTTTACTTCTTCAATGACCCATTTTTTTGCGTGTCCGCGGAGTTGAAAAGTGGTGGCAGTACACAAAAAACAAAGTGGTAATTTTTTGGTGTTCTTACGACCAATTGTGTATAAGTATACAATTCCAACCTGCGAGAGTGTCTTCAACAAAGCGGAAACGGAAGGAATATTTCTCCTGGCAGGAAACATGAACGATTGAAATATCTACCGTTCGGATTTGGCTAATATTCGCGTGTTGCCTTTTTTACGACTCCATAAAAAGGGTTTATCTTTCGTGTCATCCCAAACTGTTCATGAATGAAGTAGCGCTTAAAAGGGTGACTGCGGACCATGAGCTACAGGAAAAGACGGCCACAAAACAGGCATAAAAAAAGGCACACAGTTTTCGCTTTACAAGAGAGATACACAGTCACACACCATTTATCATTAACCGGAAAGAGCGTCATGTGAATGTTAAACCAAAATAGAATTGTGCGTGACTTCGCAAAGGATGCACAATTTGACGTGCGTTTTTTTTTTTTTTTTTCGCATTCTTATGCCCTCTTCAAAAGCAACAAACACAATCTCTATACACTCATGCATGAAAAAAAAAATGTGAAAAATGATGAACAAATTGGGAAAATTCAAATGGGAAGAAAAAAATTGAAAGAAGGAAAAGAGGGAGAAATTCCCTTAACGAATATTGATACCAAATTTGCGCTTTCCACGCGAAAGAAAAAAAAAAATTGCTTCAACAAACAAAATAGTTACACCCACGTTAACACTTCATGTAGAGTCTCCCTTTTGAAGCAAAAAAATTCAAAATTGTAGGCTCCAATTTGTGGCCTCCAAATTGTAGCATTAATTTGTCCGCAATTTTTTTAAGCCCGTCCCTCCATTTAACAGTTTACGCTCCTACGCAAGTTTTAATTTGTTTGCAATGTTGCATAGGCGATGTGAGCAGAGCTGCTCACGAATGGTTAATCTTATTTGCGTGAATAAACGCATCCCCCCCTTTGAATAACTTAGCAGGTTACTGAATTTCTCCCCCCTGTCACGATAACCGCATCGTGATTGCACAAATAAGTGGCCCCCTCTGCTGCGAAATGTGTATAATTTTGCCGAAGCAAACAAAAAGGGGAGTGTAAAAATAGGGGAAGATACACTTGGAGGTACCACTAAATTTTTCCCCCCCAAGAAAAAAAAAAAAAAGAAACAAGTCAAACAAAGTTGAAAAACCAGTTTGTACACAGAACAAAATAGCATTTAAAAAGACAAGACCCCCCCAAAAAAAAAGAAAAAAATCGTACGTACCACCCCGCCATAATGACTGCTCCCACTTTAAAAGAAGAAGAAGGGGATGACGAGGACGATTTAAGGAAAAAGAAAAATAAGCATTTTTTCTTTTTCACCAAAAGTGAAAAAAATGTGACTACGAAGAAAATGCCCAAAAGTAAAGATGAGGCAGACATCAACTTTTACGAAGAAGAACCATACTTAGATGATAAAGTTAATGATGTGGATTACATCATTTTAATAATCCATGGAATAGGATCCAATGAAGAGATCATCATAAATCAATGTGAAGATCTCAAAAATAGTTTCAAAATTGTAAAAAAAATGTGGTTTTTTGATTATCCTTTTAATATTCATTTCCATATATTCAACTGGAAGAAGTACATAATAGACGCACAGATTCAGTAATGCTTCATAGCAGCGGTGGTATCTATACCCGCACCTTCGTATCCTCAGCTCGTCGACTTTAATCCTATTCATCGGTGTCTCATTCTGCCTGTTTACGTGAAAACGAAACCGAACAGTTGTGCGAGTTGTGGGTGATCCGTTTCTGTTTTTTATTTTTTTTTTTTTTTTTTCTTATTCTCTGCATCATCTGACTTTTTCTCCACATCGCAGCGTCTTCAACCGGATAAACATCAACACCATGGCGGAGACCCGAAAGATCGTGAATCTCTCGGCGGGGGACATCATATGCTTCCTGCACCCAAGATATGGCGATTACATAATGTCAAACCTGTACAATGACATAAACAAGGCACTAGAATCTTTAAAGAGCGTAATTTTTAAAATGAAAAATGGGAAAACATGTGAATTATCCTGTGGTGTCACACTACGAGGGGGTTTTCTCGAGAATAACCCCTGCGCATGGTTCCCACTGCATGATATAACACTACGGTGTAGCAAAGGCGACAGGGATGCCCTCCCGCATACGCGATGACAATACCACTTCGTGTGTATATTCACTCACCCTACGCAGGACCCCAGCGGACGGTTCAAAAATTCTAAGGTCTGCCTGTTAGGCTACTCCCTCGGGAGCGCTATGGCGTACGAAATTTTGCACAATGTCAAAGTAAGAATCAGTGACAGTGACCTAAAGTACCATCTGAAGAGTAAAATCGACTATTTCTTCATGCTGGGAAGCCCCCTAAGTGCGTTACTATCATTGTACAAGCCAGATTACATAAACAAGGGGTTAAGATTAATGGAGGGGATAAAATTTTACAACCTGTTCCATGGGTTTGATCCCGTTGCATTCAGAATAGAGCCACTCATATATCCCAAAATCAAGAACATCCCAGAACCCGTTTTGATAAATTACTGGAGAAATAATGGAGCTAGATACTGGTTTGAGTGGGATAAAAATATGCAGAATGCAAAAATAGCTATTGTCCAGAATTTAAATGATTTTACATCTGCCATCACGAATGGGTTCTACAAATTTATCGGCAAGTCGAAATCGAATGAAGAAGAACAAGGTACGTTGAATAAAAACCTCTCCTACAACAAGTGCGAAAGTAAAGACATAAATATGTTCCTCTCCAAAGTGAAGGAAAACCAAAGAAAAATGGCTTTACAAAAAAGGAAAATGGAAAGAAGAAGCGACAAGTTTAGAGCCGCAAAGGATAAACCACCGTCTTATGCTAGCATGACTGAAGAAGAATACGAAACCAAGGTTTCCCAAAATGGGAACTACTCCAATGGGTTTCACAGTGATGATTATTTATCACCAGATAATTCAAGCTATGTGGACAGCACCAAAAGCATCTGTGCGTCACAAGATTCGAATAGCGAACTTTCTTTTTTTGACCAACATTTTAGTGACAATTCGGGTGAAGACTCACCACGGGGGAAGCCACCGACCGAGGAAGTCACAAAAGAGGGAAATAATACCCTCTCCTCCTACAGTGATGCCGATGCACCACACACGAGGAACAAGCAGGATACAGGAAATTCAAATAAGAAGGGGAAGTCCTCCAATAAAACAGAGGAACTTCCCCTCCGATACGACTATCAACTACAGGAATTCATTATGGAACATTATATTTACCCCCTAGCGGTTGCAAAATCACACTTTAATTATTTCATAATCAAGGACATTTCATTTTTCATACTTAAGGAGCTACTAAACAGGACGGCAACGTTAAGCTATGAGGATTACCTAACTCAAATAGAACAAGAATATAACAACAAATCGCTAAACGAGGAAGATCATGATAAAAAGGAGCTTTACTTAAAAATATCCTTCAAGGCGAGCAAATCGCTTGACGAGTTTCGTAGGTATGAGAAGAATGTACAAGCCATGTCGGATCCGTTTAACATGAAAAATTTTAAAAATCTCATTTGAATATTTCACAAAGTGAGGGTGTGTAGAAGACCCTGGCCTATTTTGCGCGCCGGTTGTCCAATTTATATTCCACCGACTCTACGGAACTTTTCCCCTTTGTGAAGTTATAGTCAGTTCGTCTATACGCACAGCTTTTAGCAGCACATTTGCCTCCACTTTTAATAACTTCCTTACCCCAATAAAAATAGGAAGTTTCTGTCCCGAATAGGAGCTTTTCCATGTTCTTCATTCTAAACGCACGAGCTTGTTCGTCCCCATGAGTAGTTTCCCATGTTGGGGATATTTTTAACCCCGGACGAGGGTACCTCTATGAAGTATTCATAATAGAAAGTTTAACACGTGGGATTTTTCCACTTGGTAACTTTCGGAATGGAAAAAGAAAGAGAAAAGAAAAAATTGTTTTTCCTTTGATCGTTTTACGAGATATGCGGGTGGATATATTATATGCCTTTCGTGGGGGCCCTCCAATCAGGAAGAAATCTCGCCGTTTCTGCGCATCCTCTGTATGTGTAACATAATCAAATTATTTCACCTCGTCAAGTTTTTCCTTTTGCCCATTTGCCAACAAAACAACGTTTTGAAAAATTATAAGCACTTAGCAGCACGGAATTTCCGTTCTGCCAACGGCAAGGGGGGGAGGGGGAATCACATATACATTGCCTCTTTTTTTATTCCGCTGCTTCCAATCAGTATATTGAAAAACTGTCCATTCGTTACGCATGCGAGGAATGTTTAACACGATGCATGCCAAGAGAACAGTTTTTTTTTATTTACCCCCCTTTTTGTAAAAAGCCCCAGCTATGGGGCAAACCTTCGTTCGGCAAAAGTGATAAGCGCGTTTGGCAACTTGATTGTATGTGCCTGTTTGCAATTTCTTTTTTCTCAAATCTGCCATTCGTAAAGGTAAAGTTGTAAGTGACTTTTTTTTCTTTTTTTTTTTTTACCATTTTCAGGGCTCCCCATTGTGCTGCACGCTCCGACTACTTTTTTTTGACAATTCTTTTTAAATTTCCCGTTTGAATACAACAATGTTAGAAGCAAAAATAGAGGCCCGGTAAAAGGGAAGAAAAGAAAAAAACGTATACTACATTTTAAGAATTATCATTCAGAGAGGCGAAAAAAAGGAGATGATTCCTACAGCGATTTTATCCTTTTGAAGGAACAGGGGCTTTTTTCTTCCTCAGTTTTCCGGATTGGTCAAAGTGGCGGAACTGTCCCATTTGCCACATTTTCCCAACTGACCCATTTTCCCTATTTGTCCATCCGCTTCAACCATCTGATGCTACAAGCTTTCCCATTCCGGTCGTCCCCCCATTTAACGCGCCCCCAAAATGCTATCCACAACAATACGAAACAGAATACACAAAATAATCTCGGGCAACAAGCTCATCCTCGAAAATGAAGATAACCAAACGAACCTGAAAAACGTTGTTAATAACTGCACGCTGATAGAGAATTCCTTGCGGAAAGAATTCTTGGAGTACAGACGGCTTCCCAGGAACAAACTAAACGCTCTCATTATCGACGTTTTGAAGAAAACGTTTGAAGGGGATGGTGTCTCCAAGGGGGGAGGTATTTCTTGGAACGGGTTCCAGGGAAGTCGCGGGGCGGGGGAGCAGCACCGTCACCACGGTGAGCCCAATGGGCGCGACCATCACGATCATGACAGCCAAGACGGTGATACGTTGCAGCCGCGCGAGCAAGACGAACCGCCATCCCCCACCAAAGGAAAAAAAAAAAAAGAACAGGATGAACAACTGTCCCAAGATGGAAGTAGAAAAGTCAAGCGTGCCCTACTAAAAATGGGAGACAACAAGAAGAAAAGGGTGAAGGAGGAAAAAAATGCAGACTTCAGCTCAGAAAAGGAGAAGGGGAAGTCCCAAAAGGACAGCGTCAAGGAACAAAGCTACGCAGCATATAATCTCCTGAAGGACGTTAAAAAAAACATCGAAACAGATACCAATTTAGGGAACTATAAAGGAATAAAAAATATCAAAAAAGACATTTATTACAGCATAATTTACCCCCATAAATTTAGGGAGGGTAATTTCAGCACAATTGTTAATATTAGCGGAATCAGTGGGTCAGGAAAAACCACATTATCGTATGCGATAGCCGGAGAATGTGACTGTCCATTTTTTTACCTAAAGCTGCCAGAATATATAAAATATATTTCCAATGATAGTAAAAATAATAAGTTAAAATTAATTTTTGAGCAAATAATAAACGAGTATAATGAGGCTATCCTTTGCATAGACGATATAGATGTGATCCTTTCATCCAAAGATGATTCAACAGATCTGTATCTCTTCACATATCTGCTGAGCCTCTTTGAAAACTCAAATGTTCTCATACTTTTACTAAGTGTTAACAAACCGTATGACAGTGTTCTGTATACAAAAATTAAAAAATTTATCTCCATACCTATCCCTACGTACGAAGATCGAGTGGAAATTCTCGAATTCATGGCGGAAGAGTTTTCCCTCACATTTGATTCGAAATATGCAGCAGCTTTAACATACGGCTTTCATCGGGGACACCTCTACGATATTGCAAACGAGTCGATGAATCTGTGCATATATGACCAAGTGGACGGGGGGGGTTTGGCCGGGATAAGGAGCGAGATGGACGTAGCCTCCACTGAGAGGGACTCCAGTGGGAAGCCCAGATCGGAGGTACTACCTCCGGTGGGTCAGGGCACGCAACTTGCAGCTTCAATCCAGAATAATGACGCCCCTCATCCGAACGGAGAAAACATTTACCAGGTGAACAACTCGGAAGTACGTCCAAATGGGGGTAAACCTCAAGAGGATGACTCGAAAAGGGATGCCGTCACAACGTTTAACTCTCATACAGTTCCCTCGAAGCAGAGGAACGAAACAAACCTGAAGAGGAAGGAGCAGAGCGGAGGAGCTATAACGTACAAAGTGAAAAGACCAAAAATGACCTGCCGAAAAATAAATGACGAGATTATTCACCAAAGTGTAAGAAATATAAAAAAGAAAATGATTACACAGAATATATGTGAAGTGCCAAATATCAACTTGGACAATATTGGCTCCTTAAAAAAAATCAAAAAAGTGTTAGAGACGAAATTCATCTTACCAGTGAAATATGCAAACATTTACAAACATCTAGGGATAAACAAAAGCATGGGAATATTACTTTATGGGCCACCTGGATGTGGAAAAACGATGCTTGCCAAAGCTATAAGTAACGAAATGAAGGCCAATTTTATAGCTATCAAGGGACCCGAAATTTTGAATAAATATGTTGGAGAAAGTGAAAAAAAAGTCAGAGAAATATTTTCCTACGCATCTATTTACAAGCCTTGTCTCATCTTTTTCGACGAAATTGACAGTATTTGCATTAACAGGGCAAACAACAAAGCTGCAGCAGCATCCGATCGAATTGTAAACCAACTGCTCACTGAAATGGATGGACTCTCCCAAAGGGAAAGTGTCTACATCATTGCTACGACGAATAGACCAGATATAATCGACAAGGCATTGCTAAGAAGCGGTAGATTTGATCAACTTATTTACATTTCTTTACCAAAATATCAGGGACGAATTGATATTTTGAGAAAGCTCTCCAGAAATATGCCCCTGGATGCTGATGTAGATTTTCCCAAAATTTCTCGGTTGACCAAGGGTTATAGCGGGGCTGACTTGTACGGAGTTCTGCGAGAAAGTGCTTTCATCGCTCTCCAGGACTGTCGAGATAAAATCGATTTATTGAACTCGGGTTTGTCGAGCGGCGGTGATGCAACACAGCACTCCCGCGAAGAAGGTGGCTTCTGCAGGGATACATCCAATGAGCCCTCCTTTGTGAAACGCGAAAATGGGGACACGGTTACAGATGTTGGAAGTAGCAACTGCACGAAGGGCTCCTTCGATGGAGGCACAAAAATGCCCAGTCAATGTAGCGTGGCAACTATTGATCAAAGCCAAGTAGGGGAATGCACCCAAAAGGGGGCCAACTACGCTAATCCTCATTTGTGTTTCCCACCGCTTAATGTTCCTAATGCGCCCGCATACGATGAGAATAGCGCAGAAGCATGCTCACCAGAACGAAGCAAAAATTTGTTGTGCCCCTCCGACACTGTCGAGGAGGCGTCCAAAATGACTGAGTTAACAAACGAAAGGGGAACCTCCCTAACGGAGAAGACGACCAGTTTGCTTTTCTCCAATCCCGATGGTAGAGCCAATTTATCAGATGAGCCAAACGAACAATCGGAATGGAAACAGAAATGTCTGCTATCCCAGCAAGTTGAATTAAGAAGAAGGAAAAAAATGAGTATCCCACCCAGTCTTGATAACCTTGCCATGGAAAATAATCGGATGTACAAAATTAACAGTTTAGAAAACAAAGACATAAGTGAGAAAGATAAGAATAACTTAATTTATGAGTTCATTCAAAGGAATAAAAACATACTGACAATTAGCCAAAGGCACATCCTGCTGGCGGTTAAGATGGTCCCACGCAGCGTTACCAGTAAGCAGATGAAATATTACAAAGAAATAAGTAAGAAGTTTAAGTGACGATCTGGGCATTACCAAAGAGTGAGGAAGGAATGTTACTTCCTTCTCCATCTCTTGCATTATCGGAAGGATTAATAATGCTCCTCGAAGGAGAGGTACACATTTGTGATCCCCATTTTGTGTCGTTTTTTTTTTTTTTTTCTTCTACCGCAACTTTCGAGCAAATGGGCAATTTGTTTGTTTCTTCCAATATAATTTATTTTTTTAATGTACAATAAAAAGGTGTTGCTTCACACCGGCCATTCGATCCGTCCGCACACTGCGCAATTGAAACCGTAGTTTTTTGCACTTGTTTACACATTTGCGAAGTTTTGCAACTTAATGATGAAGTGAAGTGCTTTTTGTATGACGCTGCCATGCGCGTGCGTTCCCCACAGCGCTGTGTCTTTTATCTCCATCTAAAGGACAAACATTTTAAGCAGATGACGCTGCTCATTCTGTTTTTTCCCGTACAAATTTAATATGCTTTACCCCTTCACGTAAAAAGTGGAAAGAAAAATTTTAACCCCTTTTTTCGTGCTGGTAATTTGTGACCCTCGAAGGATACTTGGCTAAGTTGAACAGAACTTGATGCTTAATGACAACACAAAGGAAAAAGCGTATTTGGAAATACCACCAAATTTTTTTTTTTTATGAAGGGCAAGGCGAATATAACTTTTTGCAAATTGGCTAGCTCAGGGAGTGTACTAAACAAATGTCCTACTTTTTTTCCAAAGAGGAAAAGGATAAAATAAATGTGACATGCGCCCCTTATGAAAGAATCAAACCTGTGTTGCGCAGCTCCGTTCATTTTTAATCCTTTAGGCGGGAAAAAGGAGTGCTCTATTTTGCATTATGAAGATGTGAATAAACAAGAGGTGAAAGAAGTTCCTAATATTAGCCTCGACTTGGAACAAATGGATGCCACAACTTTCGTCCTAGGCATTTCCCGACGTTAATACAGCAGACAAGATCTCTTCGGAAGAAAAAAAAAGAAGGGGGATATAATTAGGGCAGCTCTTTCGCGTTACGCACCCACTGCACTATTTGGATAGCACGTTTTTTCCGCATTGTGTTGTTCCTCATCCGCCTCTTCCACCTCTCCGTTTTTTTAAATAAACGAATATAAATGAATTAATTTCGTGTATATGGCAAAATGCAGTTTTTTGTCGTTTTAAATGTTGATAAAAAAAAAAAGGGGCGTAGGTTTTATGCAGATGGATAAATGTGTATGATGCGTATGTGTGAATAAATAAATATAAATAAATGGCCCAGTGAAATTTAGAATATTTCTGGGCGTGTAAATACAGCACATTCTCACGTCTTTCATTGCCTTTAAAACTTCGTAAATTGCTCTTCATTAAAATGGCGGGCTGTGCATGAAATAAATGCGTCACGAGGTGTCATGTATTTATGTTCACATATGTGTCTATAAATGGGCACTGATATATTGGCAGGGATAAATGGGTACCGATAAATGGATACTTATAAATTTCTACTTATAAATGTGCAATTATAAATGTCTACTTATAAATGTGCAATTATAAATGTCTACTTATAAATGTGCAATTATAAATGTCTACTTATAAAGGTGCAATTATAAATGTCTACTTATAAATGTGCAATTATAAATGTCTACTTATAAACGTGTGATTATAAACGAGTACTTATATATGTGCAATTATATATGTCTTTTTTTTTTTTTAACTGTCGTGGAATATTGTGGCATAAAAAAAATATACATAACACATACATGCCATGCCCCCTTTGCCTTCTTGTAATATATTCCTGCGCGTTGTATCGCTGAACAGGCTACAAGCGCTGGGGTTGAATCTCTCTAAATGTATGAGCATCGATAAGAATATATTAAAGAAGAGTGGTAAAAAGGGGGTACAACATGTATGTATAAACTGTTATGCAATAATTTTTACTCCATTCGATTATGTAAAAAATGCGAACATTTTTTTTTTTTGTTTCTTAAATTCTCGTGCATATATAAAATGGTTCTTGTGTGCATACAGATATAAATAAATATATTTATTTCTCTGATTTGAACTTGTGGTGAACTCACTTTTGATGGCTAAATGTGACACGGCTGAACGCTGCTTGGTTGAACCATGGTTTCTAAATATAGCTTATTTTTTTTTTTTTTAATTTTATATTGTATAAATAACACTCCAGCATTGTTTCGTAGGTCTTGAATTATAGTAAACGTGTACAGTAATATGCATGTATTGCTGCATCTTCACCTTGTCGTTCCACTACGTGTGCGTATGTGTATAAATGGTGTACAGATACATAATGGGGAAGTTTTAACTTTTTTTTCTTTCTTTGTTTATTTGTTTGTTTGTTTGTCTGTTTCTTTCTTTTTTTTTTTCTCTTCCTTCTTTTTTTCTCCTCAAATCGGGCTCACATAAAATTGTATGCAAAAAAGTACTCGTGCGTATATGCTGCTCAGTTTATTCTCAAGGTGTATATGCATGCGAACTTGGTGCGTGAACTGTTGCGGCTCTTCTCTTTTTTTTTTTTTTTTATCTATACATTTTGTTGGTGCTTCACATATGCCACGGTGAACGAAGTAGGCTTAATTTTGCGAAAGGCGGCATGGATACCTATATATGCTTATATAAGCGCGGTGCGTATGCGTTGTGCATGTGTCGTGCCTGCACTGAATATGCGTGGATGTACACGAACACATGTTCAAATGCGTAACAAATAGGCTTTGTATTATTCCGTTCTCCGTGGAATCTTTTGTGCACTGTGCCCCGCATGCTCAGGGTCTGCGCTTGGCTAAGCACACTCCACATATTGGCGCAGTAAAACAATGGAACAATCCTGCACCCATACACCGATATATCTGCATTTACATAGGAAGGCCCCCTTGAACAAGCGCAAAAATTAAACAAATTCATTTAAAATTTTCTTCAGTTATGATAAAGCCCTGCCCCCTCTGAAGCCACCTCTGCCACCTCGGAAACCACCTCTACCTCCGCGGTAGCCGCCATCTCTGCCTCTGAACCCGCCTCTTCCGGACATGCCCATTCCGCCACCAGATCTGTAACCACCTCTACCAAAACCAACACCATATCCTCTACCTCTAAAGGTGTTTCTACCATCATATATTCTATCTCCAAATGGCCTATATCCACCTCGTCTTATGAACCCACCTCTGCCACCTCTAAATCCACGAAAGAATCTGGGTCTGAATCCTCTTCCTCTAAATGGTCTCGTGTTCACAATTTCTTCAGGTGACATTTCCTTCACATATTTCTCATCCAATGGTGGTTGGTAGCCTGCATCTTTCACATCTAATTGGTCTCTGGATAACAGAATGTCGATAAAAGAAACGGTTTTCTCTTGCACAACATGTTCGCTGTTGTCTTGTCCACTAACGTACTGGTCCGTTATGACGGTACTACCGCACCTGGTTATCTGATGCAATCCTTTAAATCTCCTTTTGATTATTTCTGCTAAAGTTACTGCTTTTCCGATGGCGTTTCCTGTGGCTTTTATTTTCAAGCTTTTTTTATCTTCTTCCCCTAAAATTTTGGCACCATAGTTCACATAATTGGTCATTCTTCCGGTGGAAGTGATTCTCATTTCATCTTCGTCTATTGGTTCTCTATCTTTCTTCATTTTGCTCAAGGTGTTTTATAAATTTTTTTTTATTTTTTAAATACGTTTGTATCTGTAGCTGTTTATTTTTATGTACACGCGCAAGTCTGTGCTGTACTACGCTGCGAGTGGTTAAAAGGTAAAGATGCGCGTCTCTGTATTCTTAGCTAACGATCTGTCTGTTTATCTATCTATCTGTATATGTATGTATATGTGCCTATGTATATGTACTTGTGTGCCTCTTTTTATCTGTTAAAAATGCGTCTTATTTTATTTTTTCTTTTACTTCTCTGCTTATATGGGCACTGTGCTGCTTAGTGTCTCTTTCGGTACTTAATTTCGAGTAATGCAACTGAACTGTTCTGCTGGGGGGGAGGAGAGGCCAGACATAAGTGGTCGTTCGATACAACTACGTGGACGTATACCTATATATATGCACATACATATATACATATACATACGCACCATGTACAAGTACATGCGTGCTTGTCACATGCTTTGCGCATCTTACATTGCTTACCTTTTTTTTTTCCAAATTACGCCCTGTTTTAATTTAATTTTTTAATTAATTATTTTCATATCAGCTCTCTGAATGTTTTCTGTCACAATATTCATATTCCTGTTAGAGGGGTCGAAATAGAGGGGGGAGGGACGTGAGGATTGGAAAAATAACTCTACGTTCCGTGGAGAATTTGTAGAATACTCATTTGTGCACACGGATGGCCGCTTAGAAGGGGCACTAGCAACAGGTTCACTTGGGCATACGTTGCGAAGGCCATATGCTGCTTCGCCATGGCTTCTTTTCCACACGATGTGTGCTCAGATGTAAATGCTCATGACTCATGCTCAGTTGGCCCTGCTTTCACGTCGTACGAAGCATGCATGAATGTTAGTAAATGGGCCAATTCGGGGGGATGCACACTTTTAAGCGAGAACTTCAACACATGTGGGTAACACAAAGAAAAAACCAGACAACTATTCGTGCGCGATACAAACGTAGGTGCATGTATAGACGGGTTGCGTAGCTTAATAACTGCTTCTTAACCCGGTGGGGCTATGACCCTTTGAACACGGCACTGGAACTACATGAAGATAAAGGAACTCACAAAAATAGGGAAAATATAGCCTGTGCAGATACGCATCCTTACTCAGGGACACAAAATAACAATACAGGTAGGGCAGGTATCTAGAATGGTGCAACAGTGACGAACTCAGATGCACACAAAACGGAGGCACGCTGGAATCCGACAGTGACACGTGGGGGTGGGTGGGGAATGAAATAATCACATTCTGTAAATTATACATTGCACGCAGCACATGCGGTATGGCATGCAATCCAAATGAGGCACGACATGATGCAATGGGTAACGACGACGAAGTAGCAATTTTTCCTAAAACGTTATTCTCTATTTATTATGTATATATATTTCCCCCACGTAAACTGTTCACCCAATTTTATTTAGAACTGGGAGGAGAAGAAAATGGATATAAGGCTAATCGGCCAGGCCTCGCGCAACGGCAAAGGCTCCTAAGAGGCGCGATTGGGCTAACAACTTTTCCATGTTGTACATACTTACAAAGTGCACATAAACGTGTAAACATGTATATAAAAAATGTATGCATTTATTTCACGCATGTAGGATCGTGAGGGCATAATGTTCCTTTCAACATCCTTTTTTTTACATGGGCACAATAGTGGGAACACATGAACACACAAAGGTCATCGTAGCCACATGAGAATGCAAGAACACGCAACATAACTGTTACAAACTCGGCTGAACATAAAATTCACGTTATGCTTCATTTCAGCATTTAATAAAAAGTAGGATCTTACCTTTTCTCTTCTTCAATGTTTTTTTTCCTTTTTTACATTCCTTCAAATACCATGGTTCGCTTATTTTGTTTTAACTTCCTGCTTCTACTTCTGTTTCTTTTTCTGTTTTTTTTTTTTTTTTCGCTTTTTTTTTTTTTTTTTTTTTTCCTTTTTTTTTTTTTTTTTTTTTTTTTTTTTTTTTTTTTCGCTTATTTTTATTTTTTTTTTTTTCCTTATTTTTATTTTTATATTTTTTTTTTTTGATACAAGCTATATATTTATAATTTTTTTTTTTACATCGTTTTTTTTTTTTTTCACGTTTTGGATGCCTTTCATAGGGAACTGCACGTGTACGAAAAAATATATAAACGAATATTTAATTATATGTTTATATATAATACTATGTACGCGGTGCAACGTGTAATTTTTGGGGGCAAGATGGCGTTGGGAGCAAATTAAGAGGCCTACGCATCACCTACACTTGGCGACACTTTTTCTGGTTTTATAGAGGAAGGGCATGCATCATATGTTATAGTACATGTGAGGGCATAGAATGATTAATGGTTCATACATACGTATAATACTTGGGCCGACTTTATCATAGTAAGAAAAAAGGTTCTTGAGGTAAAACAAGTAAGAGTGCACTGTGTGGAGGTTTGCACAGCCCAGCGCTCGCTTACAGGAGGATGAAGAAGAATCGCCTCGGCCATACTAGGTGCATAGCGCTGGCGCCGTGCCAAGGAATACATTTATATATATGTATATAATGACAACTTAAAGATAACTTTTATATATAAGAACAACCGGCGGTGCCCACATTGGTATAGGGCTCTTTTTGTGTACATACACAATAGAGAAAAAAAATGAAAACGAGGTTGCAAGCTTTTTTTTCTTCTTCACCCTCTACCCTCTTTGCGCAATTAATCATATCACCATCACATCGCCATCACGTCGCCCGCGTCACCCCCATCGCATTTGACCCTCTTGGGCCTTTTCAGCTTGCAATTCACGCATACCATATTAAGGAATAACCCATGACGTTCACCACTTTGGCTTAACAAAGATGTTAACTTAATTCACTAAGGAAAAACTGCAAAGTGATCTCGTATTTTTTTTTTTTTACAAAAAGGTTCTTCATCCTCATCATCACCGTCAAATGTCAAAGATTATTTTACCCCATCACTTACCATAGCGTGAGTCAATTTTTACCAACAACAACAATTAGCTATATTTTTCCCAAGTGGGAAGTTCACCTCCAGGGTGAGAAAAAAAAAAAAAAACATTCAACTCGTTTTTTTAATGAACAATTCGATGCAATGTAGGAGTTGGCTACAAATGCCTAGGCGTAGGAAAAAGAAGTTCAATAGAAGAACAGCAGAATGTATTACTTATTACTGTTGCGTATCTTTTTTATGTGTTATCACACCGATTAAAGTAGCACCTATAACGAATGAAAAAAAAAACCATCACCTAAACGGAATAGTCACACCAAACATACCTTCTTGTAGCGTGAATTCGGATAATCGAAAAACGTCTCATAGGGTTATGTATGTAGGTGTACATATCTATTCATGCGTACCTTTCGAATGGATTAACAGTGTTACATGTTATAAGGAAATTTTCCCAATTTAAGGAAAAATTTTTTTTTTCCGTTCAACCTAGGCAGACATAAAAAGGGGCACATTTCGTTTGCAGTCGCGGGGCACATGCATCCACAGCTCTTGTACCATAATTTCCTTTGTGCCAAATTCGATATTGACGTTTGGCTTTGCATCTTTTTCGCACATGACAAATTTCGGTCACCTTTCAGCCCCTGTTAAATTTAAAATTATCCATAAAACAGGTTTACGTGTATTTAACAAGTTTACCCCCGACTTGCATGTTTCTTTTTTTTTTTTTTTTACACGTATGCTGCATTCCTTCTGAGGAAAGCAGCCCCCCCTTCAAATGCGAACATTTCAAAAAAAAGGGGGGGCGGTCCTATTGATAGCGAAAAAAAAAATAAGCGAACAGCACATATCAATTGTGGGCCTATTTTTTAAAGGGGTCACAAAAAAAAACAATAAAATAAAAAAGAATAAACTTCGCTAATGGGAGGTAAATTTTTGTGGAAGCTTCTTCATTTTTTTAAATGGAACTAGTTCTTTTAAAAAAAATGTTGCAATTGTTGTACGGGGAGTAATTATTTTTTTTACTCTTCATTTTTATATACTCCTTGTGCATGTTTCTATAAACGTGCATATGATAAGATTACTCCATCTCCAATGCGAACACAAATGAGCAAAGGTGCAAGGGGGATGTGAGCTTTTAATGCGCAGATCGGAATAGTAGCAATGTCGTTTTGCTTAGATAAATCGCTGCATTTTGGCCGCTTCAGGAATTTGTTATTTCTCGCCACGCACGTGAGTATATATGCACGTATGTTATGAACGTGTTTGTGCTAATGGATGCCTCCGAGCGGGTGGTTGCTTGCCTGCGTACAAATATGTTTATATATACATATATATATTCATATATACACATATATATTTATATATACATATATAACTTCTCGCGCGTATTAATCGGCACCACGGCAACACCCGTGGAAGTTGTGCCTCGCCCGGAAAACACAAACACACACTCCGTGACGAATCGAGACATACTCAAGGCGCTCCACTGCTTACCTCAAAATGGCAAGGAAAGACTACATCTGGATTCTGTGTAAATTCTATTGTGGGAAAAAAAGGGGAGTGGTCACCAAAAAGCAAGAGGAGGAAATTTTTAAAATTCTCGAAAGTTCAAGCATGCCGCTGAACGTTATGATTAAGGAAGTATGACTGAGCTTTTATCTGTCCCAGCACAGACAGGTCTCCACACACTGCTCCACTGTGTGTCTATCACATAGCCGTATGTGCATACATACGTGGCAGTACACAAGTGCGCAAAAATCAAAATGATATCCTCCCGTGTGTTTAGAACATTGTGGCGGCCACTCACCCAGATCTGCTCCTACCTTAAAATGACCCCTTCCTGTAGGAATTCGATAGGAAAGCAACAACGCTGTATGGGAAGATATACAAAAGCTTAATTTTTTCTCGCTTCGTCGGTAAAAAAAAAAAAAAAATATATATCATACATTGAGGAAGTAGAAGTAATGCGAAAATCAACTTACCTGCGAAAGCGCTAATAACTTGCAGATTGAGCCCCCACGATTATTCACTTTCCCATTTTGTCTTCTTTCCCCCTCTTAGTCATCTTCGCAAATTTGAGGCTTCGACTTTTTATCATCCGAACTAGTAATGTGAGTACATGTGCCCGCTGGACAAATGATCAAATTAAGGAAAAAAAAAGAAAAAAAAAAAAAGCTAAAAATTTAAAGTTAAAATGCTACTTCCGCAACGACATAAAATAATCACTGCGAGTATAAGCATGGAGCATGTTGCTTCCCCCCTTTTTAGAGGTTCAAACAAGACATTTCTCTTTTGGCGCAATTTGTAACCCTGTGTGATGATTACCTGGACGTTCAAATTCTATACATTGGAGGTAGGACGCGCAGAGGGATCCTTTTAGCTGTGCTATTTCAGGAGCAATATTTATATTCGCTTCTGATGGAAGCAACATATTCACAAAAGCACCGGATGGGTAGTAGATCCAACGTGTTCACGCATAAGTGGCACCCATCTCTAAGTGGAACTTTTGTGCCTACATTGTTTTTTTATTTTATTTTTTTTTATTCTATTTTATTCTATTTTTTTTTTTCCCCTTTTTAGTAACGCTGCTCAAATGCAAGCGATTTTTGAAGAACCTGTTCATTCAGTTAAAAGTTGAGGAGAACATTTCCATGATTATGCAGTAAGCTGTTTTTCTTAAGAGGGGTTTGCGGGGTAGACCATTTTCCCCTGTTTTTTCAACCTTCATGAAAAGGTTGCTGTTATGTGTTTCTATGCCTGCCCCACATTGTGCCATCGCCTTTTTGCGCCATTTAAGGGAACTGGAGCGTTCATAGAAGCCTGTCAAGGAACAGCTTTTAAAAACCCTTTGGTAAGGAGCCCGAACGATTTTCCGCTTTTTTATTTGGCAAACCGATTAACTCATTTTGAAAGAAGCCTAATTTTGTGCTTGACACTTATGGAGGTATATGCCACATTTGTGTGGGGAAGTGTGTATCCACCGCTCCACACTTTTTTTATATGCCATTTGTACCATTTGTATCATTTTTTTTTTTTTTTTGCACAAATTTATACGGGCGCAGCTGCGTTATCCCTTTTTGACGGCATTACCCTGCCTCCCATTTTTAAAGTATTACCATTAACGCTGCTGTTCCTATTAAAGCGCAGCGGAGGGATAATTCCCCCTCTGTGAAGTTACCCATTCGTGAGAGCCTACGTATATGTAAAGATGTATTCAAATTTACATACACATGGGGTGTACCTTTTCTTTTAATTAAAAAAAGAGCTTCCAAAGTGTGAAAAAAGGTTATATACGTGTTTCGTTTTGTTTTGTTTTGTTATGTTTTTTTCTTTTTTTTTTTTTTCGTTAAACTCTTAGCTGCTTACGCAGGTGTAAAAAAAAAGAGAAAAATATAAAATAAAAAAGGTATTAAAAATTTGATTCTATACCAGCTGGGGACGTGTTGCAAAGGATGTTATACGTGAGATATAACTGAACAAATAAACAACAACATGCATATTTCTGTGTGGCCGTTTTGTCTGTTTCCTCTTTTTTTCTTGCAATTTCTGCATGTAGACATATCTATCAATTATCCTTGGACTTTCTCTTTATGTCTTTTCTCTGTTGCTGTTTGTTCTTTCTTCTTTCGGTTAGTTTAGCTCTACGTAATGTTTTATATGCCAAGTAGGATTTGTCTATCTTGGACACCTCAATGGACTCAAAGAACGGCTTAGTGTTTCTTTCCTTCTTGAATATACTACGTAATTGTTTCTTCTTTCTTAATTCTTTAACTACTTCTTTGCTCGTGTCCGCTGGTATTCCTCCAATGCCCTTTTTAGTTTTCCTATTCTTCAAGGGGATCATAACTAGGCATTCTTTATATTTCTCCAATCTTTCGATGTTTTTCTTTAATGTTTCTTCGCATCTATTTTTTCTCCTTTTATCCACACAGATTCCTATGCTCTGGGCTGCAAGGGGATTTAACTTGGCTCCCTATAGAGGTGCACAACGTGGGGAAAGTATACAAGAGGCGTAATTAGCATTAGGATAGGGGGTTAATAAAAAGGGCGTCGATAAAAGTAAAAAATTTTTAAACTCATTCATTACATGACTGTATAGAACGGGATAAAGGCAACTGGTGTGCGATGTGCACAGCAAACTATACGCATCACCATTTCGTGGTACATATAAAATACGTACCTTCAATTCCTCGAGGGTGAAACCTCTTCCAAGTCTGGATCTGAAATTGTACCTTTGAGTTGGGCACTGCACTATGGGGTGCAATTTTTCAATGGGGGTTCCTGCATTTGCCTTTCTTCTCTTTTCCCTTAACAATCTTCTTTTTTTCTTTTTTATATTTTTACTGAAATTTACTCTGACATACCTTTGCCACCATTTGTGCAGGTGAACATTTGGCAATACGTTGTTGTGTGACACCATTTTGGCAAGTTACTCGCTGAGCGGTGCGGAGGTGAAAAAAGAAAAAATGTGATGACTTGGGGGGAAAAAAAAGTGAAGCACTATGTGAAAATATTTGCTATTCTACAGGGACACTTGTGCATTCGCGAGGTGATCGCGCCGTTCTACTCTTTCTTGCCGCGTACAACGCTGCACAGGCACACATGTGCCGTTCGCAAACGTTTCATCCTTATTTATGCGCGCTCTTTTGCGCATCTCTCCATGAACAGCGCGGAAAAGGTAAATGCCGTGCTGTTATCTCTCCCCCGTGAAAAGCGCGTAATGTGTGCCTCGCTTTACATCTCTCGAAATTGAAAGGGCTTTTCGGGGACCTCGTTGCCCATTCGGCTGACTGAAACGCTCTCATTTGACGAAGCATTCGCACAGCATCCATGTAACACCCGCGGGGTACCTCATCGCACGATGGTATGCGCTTTTAATCGCTTCAACTTGGCATTGCTTTACATCTCCTCATAAAAGATTTTACCTTTACTTAAAACTGCGTCGCGGGAGAATTTAAAAACAGCAAGGGGTAGGGAACAGTTGTAGAGAAATGTACTGAGCGGTAAATAAATCGCTGGGGTTACGAAGCAACAAAATTCTGATGCCGCGAAACGATGGAAAAAAAGAAAAAAAAAATGATACCTTTCTCTGATCTTATAAAATTGCAAGAATAGTTAAAATGAAAAATATCACGCGACAATAACTATTATTCGTTTTGCACGACCATATTTTGTTCTTCACGTGTGAGTGCCGCTTCTTCCCTTAAGTGCTACAGCGCAAATGAGCGAACGAATATTTTTTGTGAACAGAATACGTATAAAAATATTGCGCAGTTTTTTGCTGCTTTCGGAAAAAGAGGGCCATGACGTTTTGCATTATACATAGCACCTTTCCATATGTACTTCTAGGCAGGGTGGGTCCCTTTTTCCTTCTTTGGAGTGATTAAAGTGGGGCGCCAAAAGGTAGCAGCGCGCGTTCCCTTCAAGAAATAATTGCCCTGTAGCGTCGCGCACAGCATTTTAATTGTATTATAATATGTTATATGTTACTGCTCCGTGTGGGGATGGCGTTATTTTTAAGGCGCACCTCATGGGCTGAACAATTATTTTTACATATGGAATGGAAAACGGTTTAAAAAAAAAAAAAAACGCGCTTGTATCAGCCTAACCAGCAAAATAAAACTGTTGTGCGTTTTCACGTACACGCCGCATACTTCATTATTTACGTGCAGCACGTGACGATACTTAAGTGATTTATATGTATATCTCGGGTTTCTGAAAAGCGTCAACGCGGTTTTTCAAATAGAAGTATAAACATATATCGCATTGCATTGTGGGAATCTCATACCGTTTTTTAACGAGCCGGGCGTAAAATATATGTACACCATTTTTGTAAGGACGTAAAAATTAAATATGCATATGCTCTTAAATTGGCATGGCTCGTCTTCTTAATATTCCCCTCTCTCGTTCTTTTAAAAAAAGCATATGTAAAAAAAAAAAAATAAATAAATAAATAAACAAACCGCAAAAGTAATTATGCAATAAATCAAATGAACAAAAAAGGGATGATACATCTATGTACCACTATTTTGAGGAGAATACAACTTTTCCTTTGAGGAGATAAAAATTTTCTTCCCTTAAATTTTGAGTTTTAACCCCCCATTAAGTCACCCTTTCACGGTAAGAAGCGCAGCCTGCAAATTAGTGACAAAGTGGCACAATTTGAAACTTACTGCGTTATTTGTCATGTTTGGTCCTAATGCCGACGTCGTGACGCACTTACGTGGCCATATGTACTCGTTATGATGTAAGCCTCTCGTGCAGCCTGCGAAACATGCGTCGTTGGTTTGCTTCTCCCAACCCCCAATGCACGATTCACCCTGTGTTAAATTTTACTTCACCTGTTTTGCCATTCCCGTTACAGAAAAAAATGACGATTAAAGTGAAGAGAGTCCAAACCTTTGGAAAAAAGGTACCACAAGGAGTGTAAAAGGAGGAAAAAAGAAAAAAGGAAAAAAAAAAAAACATAAAAGTCAACCCGAGTTGTTGCGAAACAGAGGAAATAGCCAAGGGGAGAGAGGGGCACACACCGATTTTTCGACCCATTTAGCTGCCTATACTGAGTCCCAACCTGCATATGAGAATCCCAGCTTCTGTGTACAACTCTCCCTTTGCCAATAAACTGTTTCTGCGGCACCGTTACGCTTGGCCAAATAATACCATATGGGTTAATGAAGTGGTGTCCTTTTTTCGCGCTTCATTTCAAGGTTGACAGGGTGAAGTGATATAAGCCGCCCTACATAATTGTTCATTTTTTGCCACGTCTCTACCAAGGAGGATAAGAAAAAATCGCGTAATGGATTTTCTCATCCTCTCTTCAAATTGGCCCCCCCCCTGAGCTACCCATGACAGTTGGCATAACATATCAGCACGCCAGCAATCGAGGCATTGTGCCTTGTCGTTTTGGTGTGATTTTTTCCTCCTCCGACCCCATAGATAAACCACCAGCTCCGTAGAATCTCCACATGGAATTCCTTTTTTCCCTCTGCCTATCTCTACAGAAAACATCCGTTGCCGTGGCAACCGTGACCAATGGAAAGGGTCTAATCAAATTGAACGGAAAAAATCTTGACTTAGTGGAGCCCTACATATTGAGAACTAAAGTGTACGAACCCTTATGGTTAATCGGATCAGCAAAATTAAAAAACTTGGACATTCGTATCCGAGTTAAAGGAGGTGGTCAAACCGCCCAAATTTACGCAATCAGACAAGCCATTGGAAAAGGAGTGATTTCATATTACCAGAAATATGTCGACGAATCTACGAAGAAAGAATTAAAGGATGCTTTATTAAGGTACGACAGGACGCTGCTTGTTGGAGACACAAGAAGATGTGAACCGAAGAAATTCGGTGGAAAGGGTGCTCGCGCGAGATACCAGAAATCGTACAGATAATTCTACTTCATTTTATTGTTCACTTTATGTTAATTTCTACTTTATTTTAATGTTCACTTTATTTTTTTTTCTTTTTCTTTCCTTTTTGCCTGTATGCTAATGTGTATATATTTTATTTCACCCACGTCGTAGTAACGTAACCACTTTAACCATTTCACATAAGCATTGCAATTATGCTATACAATTGAGGGGAAAAAAAATTACGTACTAGGCATGTGGGACTCATTAGTAGGGGCCACACAATTGCACATGTTCAGCAGGCTGACAGAAAAGGAAGCCCATAAACACACAAATTGCAGTGTGAAATGTGCAAAAGGTTCGATGTAGACAAAAAAAAAAATAACTTGGGAGGGAGCCCAACTTTGTTGGTAACAAATAATTGGAAGGTACACGCCCCATCGGGGGAGGGACGCATATGCCAGGTGTGGTGATGATAGCTGCCCACCACCACCACCACGGTGTTGCTACTTCTTAGCCGCACTCCGGTAAAGCTCGTACCTGCGGACACACGTGTCGAAATTATCAATAGGCAGACTCCACTGCTCGAAGTCATATCTGAGCATCTCATAAATGAGTTGAAAGAAGGAATACGTCGGAGCCCACTGCAGCACTTGGCGGGCCTTAGAAGAATCGCCATGCAAATGGAACACATCGCACTCTCGATAATATTTGGCGTCTTTTCTAATAAGCACGCGATCGTGTTGGTCGACCCCGATCTCTTGAAAGCCCGTTCCTTTCCATTTTAAAAAAATGCCAACGAAGGAAAATGAAATTTCGCAAAATTCCTTCACCGTATGTTTTTCATTTGAGCTTATGACAAAGTCGTCAGGCTCATCCTGTTGTAGCATTAGATACATAGCACGGACATAATCCTTTGCATGTCCCCAATCTCGGTAGGCAGAAAGATCCCCTAATACTATGGTGTCTTGCTTATTTTTGCAGATGTTTGCTACCCCCCTGGTAATTTTGCGAGTTACGAAGGTTTCCCCTCTCCTTGGGCTTTCATGATTAAACAGAATTCCATTCACACAGAACATTTGATACGCTTTTCTGTAACATATCGTTATGTAATGAGCATACAATTTTGCAATTGCGTAAGGGGAGACAGGATTAAATGGAGTGCATTCCTGTTGTATATCATCAGTGCAGCATCCATACAACTCCGAGGTAGAAGCATTATAAAATTTTATATTGGGTAGCTTCGAAATTTTTATTGCTTCCAGTATGCGTAAGGTTCCTACTGCCGTGGTTTCGGCTGTGTAGACGGGCAATTCGAAACTAACCTTTACATGGCTCTGTGCAGCTAAGTTATAAATTTCTGTAGGTTTTATTTCCCTTATCAAATTGCAGATACTGCTGCTGTCTAGGACATCACCATAATGCAAATGGAGCTGATCAAAAATGTGATCTATCCTTTTGGTGTTAAATGAGCTGCACCTGCGAATGACCCCATGTACGATGTACCCCTTCTCCAGCAGCAGCTCGCTCAGGTACGAGCCATCCTGCCCGGTGATGCCGAAGATGAGCGCGACGTTCATTCGGGGGGTCAGACGGTGCAGAGGCGGTACAGGGGAAGCGCAGAGGCGGCACAGGGGCAACACGGGGACAGCGCACAGACGGAAAAATTGCGGCAAACCTTTTCTGTGTCGCGGACCGCCCCTAATGGCAAACGTTTTGTTTATAAAAAGCTGAAAAGGTGCGGGCAAAATCACACGCGGGGAACAGCAGACGCAGAACGAACACTTGCTAATTTTTCACTTCTGCAAAGGGGCTCTCTTATTTGTCTAAACTGCCCATCATCCTATACATAACGCATGGTGTACACCTATGAATGGACAACAAAAAGTGAAGCACGAAAAAATTGTTATTCCGATGAATAAAGGAAATGATCTTTTGTGCCTCCTATTTTTTTTTTCTTCAATTTTTCTTGCACTACATAACTAAACAGACGCTTCTCATAGATGTTTCTTCTATCTTGCGATGCCTGGGCAAATGTTCCTTCCGCAGTAGGCAGGAACAATGAGAACAAAAGTGTATCCAAATAAGTGTGCAAAGGGGCGGCTGGGACAGGAATATTTCATGGCAAAAGCAAGCATGCAACTAAGCACAAAAAAAAAAACAAAAAAAAGAAAAAATAACAACAAAAAAAAGAAAAAGAAAAAAAAACAATATATATTTATTTATATACATATCTGCATCCAGCCACACTGCCGTTTTATCGAGCGACGTACGAACCTATCGTTCCTCCTTCGACCTTGTTCCTCGCTTCAGGAAATGCCTCTTCCAGCTGCACGCTTGAACGGGAAGAAGCTATTCGCCATTTTATTTTATTTTTTTCTTTTTCCTATTCATTCGTGTCATTCATTTTTTCTTCTTTCAACCCCTCCGAAGTGACAATTAGATAGAGAGCAATTCTTCCAAAGCGCTCTGCGGAATGTTTTTTTTTTTTTTCGTTGCAGCAGCAACAGTTAGACTAACTTTTTTTACCATTGACTTGTTTTTTTATTTGTCCTTGTTTTGAGGGAGGTTCCCACTTTGAGGAGTTTTCCCATTTTTGAGGCGTTCCTTTTTTTTTGTTTTTTTCCTCTCCTTCTGCCTTCCTTGTCGCCCCCCACGTGCTACACTATGGTATAACATGTTCGTTGTATTCCTTCTTTCCCTCCTGACATGGTGTTACGTTCATCGCTGCAAAGGTTTACAAATCAGTAAATATAAAAATCAAAGTTCCTTTTTAAACAATTTGCATGCAGCGAATGTCGCGCGTGATTATCATGTCTACCATTTGAAGAGGGAAACATTCGGGGGCAGGGGACCACTGCGCGTTGGGGGTGAGAGGCGGGGTCAAGCCCTGCTAGGTGGGCGCAGCAAGAGAGCGAAGTATGGGCATGAAGAGGATGCAGTAGCAGACGACGAAGACGATGTAGAAGAAGACGACGAAGACGATGCAGTAGCAGACGACGAAGACGATGTAGAAGAAGACGACAAAGATGATGCAGTAGAAGATGAACAAACGGACGACATAGCCCGCGAGGAGCGCCTTGCGGCGTACGAGAAACTCCTGAACGCGGAGGGAGACGAAGAGGACCGGATGCTGTCTCCGAAATATAACATGAACATCTACAACGTGCTGGAGAAACACTACGAGGAGAAGGAAGAAAACAAAGTGATCCTAACCGTCCACAATTTGAACTACGAAATTAGTAGCAAGAAACTTATAACCAATTTGAATTTTCAGCTGCACAAATCGGAGTGTGTCGGACTTATAGGCAACAATGGCTGTGGAAAAACGTCACTCTTAAACCTAATTTTTGACCATTCAGATAACAGCAACAAAAGTGTAATGATAAATAACAAAGTTTCCAACGAAGGGGTGACAAATTTTACCCTAACGGAGGAGAACATGCACGCCATGGTGAAGAAAAATAAATTCGACTTTCTTTACAAAATTTTGCACCACATGAGAAGGAATTCTCTCGAGTTGTCCCAACTTTCATCGATTATAAAAAATAGAGATGTGTCCTATTTTGAGAAGAGCAATAAGAAAAAAAGAGGCAACGACAATGATCTTTTTTTTAAAAACGGCATCTTTTATTTCAAGCAGAATATTCACCTTCTGGAAAAGAACAATTTGACGGTGTTTGAAAAGGTACTAAACTTTTATCAACCCATTTTAGACAAATATGAGGTGTTAAATTATATCGAAAGGGAGATCAGTCGGTACAGAAATTTGGACGCTGTCCAAAGGTTTGCTGTGGGGGATGATGGCGAAAGGTCCAATCGATGTGTCACTGGGAGGGGTACTGAGAAATATCCTGCGGATGATAGCCCAAATGGGAAAGAGATCTCTCTAAGGCCAGGGAGCCACATCACGAAAAATAACGTTAACAGTATCGACTCCGTAGAAACGAAAGCGAGGAGACTATCGACCAACGAGCAGGCGGAACCCTTCGAGCAGTCCAAACTTTTCCAAATGGTACTAAAACTGTACATACACGAAAAGGAGAATGTCTTCAAAGAGATAAACCAAGTAAAAATGAATTTCCATAAATACCTCAACATTTTGAATTTAAAAAATTTGCTTCATATAAAACTGAGCAATTTGAGCAACGGCTACATTATCCGAGTGTACCTCCTACTGCTTCTCCTGAGCAATGCCAAACTTCTGCTAATAGACGAAATAAATAACAACCTGGACATATTTAACATCTTCTTCGTTATGAACATTTTTCACTATTCTCTCAAGTATAAAGAAATCGGCATCGTTTTGGCTAGCCATGATTTCTTCCTAGTGAGCAAATTGTGCAATCGAATTTTAGATTTTAACAAAATTTATGGACATGACATCGATTTTAACAACATGGCATTATTAAAAAGGATAAGCCGAAGTGGACATCAAGCTATTCACTCTGATGTTGCACATGAACTACAGAGAAAAAATGAACACAATTCGAACATTACCTTTTTTAAAGGAAATTACACACAATACTTACACAGTATGAAGATACTCTTTGACAATAGGAGGAAAAAAAAAGAAGAATTGAAAAAAATTATGGACCAACTAAGTGCTGCCATAGATCAAGTCAAGAAAAAAAAAAAAAACGAATTCATGCATCAATCTTTAAGAAGAAAAGAAGAAGAATTTAAATTATATCAAAATGTGTACTCTACTCTTTTTGATAGCACGCTCAATTATCAGTACATGTACTATAATTTGATATATAGCAGGAAGAGTGAGAAGGGGACGGGAAAGAGGGTCCCCAGTGAGGGCGGAGTAGAAGAGGGAAGGGAAAATCACGGCCGCATGTCACGTGACACTGCTGAGGGGAATTCCAATGGTGAAAACATCGAAGAGAAATCCGCTGAGCATACCGCTCCCTACGCCGATGAGTGCACCACACAAGAGGAAGAAGGCGTGGAATCCTTCGTCTACAACAAAATGAAGGACATAGAAGGGAACATGAATAAGAACATCCTCATCGATATGAGCAAAAAAATAAAAAACAACGAGCTGATAGAAACAGGCGAAAGGTACGCAAAGAATAACATCTCACTCTACGAATTCGACAACTTCTCCTTCTACTTTTGGGATAGAAAAAAAAAAAAAAAAAAATACATCTTTAAAAACCTCAATCTAACAATAAACAGCGGAGAAAATGTTCTCCTCTTGGGAAAAAATGGAATTGGAAAATCCACCCTTTTTAAGATATTGACGAATAGGTACAACTTTCAGATGCGGTCGGAAGCAGGTAGACATAGAAGAAGCGCATATGCCTACGGAGATAGCGAGGATGAGGAGGAATATCCAGAGGGAGATGCCTACCTGCATGGTGGAGAACCAAGCAACAGGGCAAGTCCAACAAAAGACAAAATGGAAAACTTCGAAGGCACCATACACTGCAACTTCGACAACGTTCTCTTGACCTACTTTGAGCAAAATATGATTAAAAAATTGAACCTAGAAATCAACGAATATTTTAGGTACCTAATTGAGAAAGTGAATTACAAAGGAGTTCACTTCGACGACGGTATGGATGTGGACCGCGTAGACGATGTCGCTATGGAAAATTATGACGGGGGGGATTTTGACAATGCCATTTCTATCTCCCCCTCCAAGGAGCACTTCTTTTTCTACGTTCTAAACAAAACCAAGCCGTTCTGCAACGAACAGGACGTGACCAACATTCAGGAGAAAATAAAAGCCCTGCTTAAAATATTCTACATCGATAGCTCCACATGCATGAAAGATAAAAGTGGAGGGGAAAAAGTACGAATACTATTCCTTTCGTTATTTTTAAAAAAATCAAATTTGCTTCTCCTCGACGAAATAAATAACAATTTAGATATTTACTTAAAAAATCTTCTCTTAAATTTTCTAAATTATATTTATCAAGGCAATTACATTTTGACAACTCACGATTTTTACATGATCAAAAATTTAACTAATGTCCACAAAGTTGTCTACATATTTGATTACCAGAATGTCTTTACCTTTTACAATGTGCAGGATTTTATACAGAACTTTTATCACTTCATTTTGCATTCCTTTGACACGCTCCACATGGTTAACCCGCGCGAGAGCAGAGCGCTCAGAGGGGGTAACCATCCAGCCGACCAGCATGGACATAAGCGTCCGCAGCATCCGCAGCAACAGAATCCGCAGCAGCAGCTAATCCATTATCCCCAACGCAGCAGGGCTGTTTGTGGTACTGCTCAGAACGACACCGCGAACAACTCCCTCCATAACGAACGTGAGAAAGGCCACCCATATGCAGACGCACAGGAAGAGGAAAAAAATCAAAATCAAGAAAATTATGACCAAATAGTGTACGATAATTACGACTATAAAATTTTGCAGTTCTTAGAAACGCAATATGCAAAGGATAGGAATGAAAGAGAAAATATTGAACAAATAACTGATCAGGAGGAGGGAGACATTTTCGAAAAGAAAAAAGTCAATAAGAAAAATTTTGGAGGCAAAGGTTCCTCCGGGAAAATAAAAATAAAGAATTGGAAGCGCTGGAAAAGGTGAACTGCAGCCCCATTCAAATTAGCTAACATGGGTAGAAGCTTTTCTATATAGAGACGTACGCACACAAGCACAATTAATGAGAATAATGAGGGCCACCCTGATTGCTCAGAAACGTCACTATGTTGGGTAACACACATGCAGAGTAGCATCGTTGGGGGGATATTCACTGGGGGATGCGTCCACATTTTTTTCGCGGCTACCCGACGATTGAAGCAGTTCCGCGAAGTAGACAGCCAAATTATCATGGTATCATAAGCAGAGCGGTTTCACAGAACGGTTCCACAGAACGGTTCCAGAGAGCAGTTCCCCAGAGGACCCAAACGCGCATCGTACTGCCAAACGTATTCATCACCTCATACATCCAAAGGAGCATATAAGTGTACGTCTTTTCCTCGTGGTAAGGGGAAAGTTGAATACAAGTCCTAAAACCTATGCCCTCATTTATGCACCTACTTGGGGGGCAACGTTACGAAGACGCCTTCTGGAATTTCGGGGCAGTTCTTCATTATGACTTCGACAATGTTATGTTCTACATTTCCCTGAGAGGAGGATAAGGGAAGAATTGATAAAAATTGAACCACGTGGGGGTACGCTTCACACAACAATTGGGCACATCAGTGGAAAAAAAGGGCACATATATGCCGAACACCTGAATGCATTTATGCACGTACGCATTATTCACGCGCAAGAAGAGAGATGACATACCTGTATGTCTATCTGGTCAGGGGCCCCATTTGTCCCCTTGATAACCGACGCCCCGCACGCATAGAAGCGCGAAAATATTTTTGCCATTTTGTCCAATTTGACATACGTATGTAACCCCACGACAACGATAACAACTTTTTTTCGTGCCCGCGTGATCTTTTGTATGGTAATTTTTTCAGTCGTCTAAAGGGGAAGAAAAACAGGAGGGGTGGAAATGGGAGAGGATATGAAGTGCCCTGCGTAGTTGCCAGCACTGACGCCGAAAGAAGCAGCTACAACAGCAGCAGGTACGATGAAGGAAACACTGTCCACTACATGCAGTCATATGGGAAATAAATATACAACAGTGCGTTGTACGTCACTTTGCACGCCACTCTTCACACGCTGCTTCGCCCGTGGCTGCTGGTGTTTGTATTACATTCTGCGGGGTCTTCTTCGACTGTCGCATGTTGCTCATTTCCCCGTCTCCCTTTACAATGTCATAGTTGTACTTCTCCTTGTTCTCCTCCTTGCACTGACTGAAGGAGTTTCCGTACTCGCAGTATTCGTAGGGCATGCCGCAAACTGCATATGGAGAAAGCGAAAGAAAAAAAAGGAAAATTTTAATTTTTCGGGTCCCCTTATAGGGGGAAAAAAAGAAGACGCAAAAATGTACCTTACAGCTAATACATATGGGAGGCGCAGCTGGGCATGTCTTTACACCCCTGTTTGGGCATTCACGTGCACGCAGGGCACACCTTTACAGTAATCCACGAGGACGGGCTCATATTTCGTTTCCTTATTTCTCAGGGGACTTTCTGACAGAGCGTTGTGATCCTCCTCATTATTTTCATTTAAATTATTCGAAACGTCATTTGCATTTTCGTCATCTCGAGTAGTGTCGCCATTTTTCTGTTCATCCTTGGAGTCATTACTTTTAACTTTGCTATTATTCTCTACGACGTTTTTATTACCTGCACCTTTCGTGCCTTGCTTCTTTCGCTTTTTTTCTTCCTTCTTATCTTTCATTTTTAAGTATCTGAGCTTTCTTTGGGATATTTTTTCCTGTCCAGATTCTTCTCCTTCCTGTTCTTCTTCCTCGGCGTCTGACTTTATTTTCATTTTTTCGAATTCGCTTTGGAGTTCCTCCATTTTGTGCAAAGGGATTGAGCGATAGGTTTGGCGATCTGTGGGCGGGTCACTTTGTTTTCTGAGTGGCCAGTTGCTCGTTGCTAAATCGACGGGAGGGAATCTCGTTTTGTTCTGGTCGTCCCCTTACGCACAGACCTGTAACGCTACGTTTACGACCCGGAAGAGAGTTACCAAAAGGAGCAGCTTACTGTTAAGAGCAAATTGATTAATCACTTTACGATGTCCCTCTGGAAAAAACAGAGGCAGTTAAAATGTTCCGTTCATCATTAAACTGAAACTTCAAGCAAAAGACATGGGTGCTATTTGCACGTGGATACATGGGGGGGGATTAAGCGTGTTCATAACTGGGCAATAATAAGCGTACAGTGCGGCGTGGGCTATGTGGCAACCCCCTATCTATGGAACTGTTTGGTATGGTTCATATGCGTATTCCATCCTTCCATGGAGGTCACGTAGGCTCATTAAGGTATCCTATTCAGTTTGTTTCGCGACTTGGTATGTTTATCTGACAATTGGAACGTTTTCATGGGTCGCTCCACCGATGTTTCTTCTTTCGGCATATGTGTCCGCTGCGACGAAGGTGACATGGTTACAATGTATCTATATAAACGCACAAATTATATGTATACTTTTTTTTTTTCTTTCTTTCTTATGGAGAACGCAATGTTCCTCCTTTTTCACGTATGCTTGGAACGGCAGATGTATAAACATAGTAGGGAGCTGCATAAAAGTGAACACCCCAGGGGGGTGTTAGATTTCTGAACTCGTGTTATGGAGATCCGTGCGATTGACTCATCTTACTTTTTAATTTGGCGAAAGCAGTTTCGTTAAATTTTTACTCAGAAAAAGCGGCGCATTCTCGCAGTCCCCATTATTTGCAAAGAGCTCAGTTGCTCAATTGTGTACAAAGCGTAAGATTACATTTGTATGCTTTTTTTTTTCTTTCTTTTTTTTTTTTTTTTTTTTCTCTTTTTTTTTCCAATTTTATACAGACAGGAACAAAAGCTTTTAACTGAGCTGAAGAAGTTCCATTTTTTTATGCTCAGGATTTTATCTAAGCCCAATTTTTTTTTCAGCGCAAAAGCACCACTGGGGGCAAATTATTCGTCATGTTAAAAGGGTGCCCTTACTAAAGAGGAAGCTCCCCCAAAAGTGCGCACATAAGTAATACAATTGCTGCCTCCTTATAACATGTCCCACATCTTTTTTTTCCCTTCCACTTTATCCATATGCGGCACCCTGCGGGTCAAAACATATCTGCTTTCGACCCTGTGGATAATCCTACAGGAGTTTCAAAAAAATGAAAAAAATGAAAAACATTAGAAAAAAAAAAAAAAAGTACGGTGTAATATATGACAATTTTAACGATGCGCTAGTAACATATATTTTTTGAATAACCTTGAAATTTTACAAAGAAAGAAATTATTTTCAGGACAAAATTTCTATACGTAAATAAATGTAAGATTATAAATATAGGATTTATAGCACTTGTTGACATTCGTAAGGAAGGATGAAAATAACTTTATTTTTTCTTGATTTTTCTTATTTAATTAGTATTTTTTATTTCTTGTGTTAAATCCCCCTGTAAGCATTATTTCTATATGGTGAACTTTTCTGAGAAGAAAAAAAGAAAAGTCCAAAGTTCTTATCAGTAACGCATAAGTACGTAAAGCTGCGCTGACATTTTGTGAGACCCCTTTCTTCAGTAAATTCTCCAAAGATTAAAATAATATAACGTATGCAAATAAGCCAGGACATATGGGACGAGCACAGTGTGCACATGAAGATGAATTTATTTAGCCCAACGTAAATTATCTTAACATGTCGGACCTCGTTTTCCTGCAAGGAAAGAATATTAACCCAACCCTTTACTCCCTTTTTTCCGCTTTGAAATTTATAAAATTGTATAACCCCCTGGTAATAGTTCTTTTCCACTTTGTACTTCTGTCCTATGCGAAAACGTACAACAAGAAAATAATTAAGCTGGCCTTTTCCCTCACGTACCTTTGCGCGTACATGAGTATGTATGTCTTTGTTCGGCCTGACTTGACCAAGTTTCGAACGCTTAATGGCTACATAACCAAACAAATACAGATTAAGTAACTCACGGCGGGAGGGGGAGGGCGCACTGACGTTAAAGAAATCTCCACAAGGCTCATGCACCTATATGTGCACGCCCTCATATGTAGAAATAATTTGCTTGTCACGAATTAAGAAGTTATAAACCCCTCCCCTTGAAGGCTGCTTATCCCCCTGAAAGGTGCTTCCCCCCCTTAAGGCTGCTTCTCCTCCAAACGCAGCCTCACCCCCACGCACAAGATGAAATTTGAAGAATGCCTACAGCTGTTAGGAGAAAAATTTCCACATGTTGATCCAAAACGGATTGAAGACAAAACAAAGTTGTATTTGATTCGCAAGGCAGAAACATGCCATTCGGAAGAGGAAGAAAATTTCCAAATAGATGATAAGTCGGTGGAGGAATTGATCAGGATTTTTTATGCAGAGGGTGGGGAAAGAAAAGACCATGTGGGATCCCCCCCAGATAAGATGCACATGGAAGATGCTGCCCATAGCAGAGAGGGCGATAAAAAAGAGCAGCATAATTCTTCGAGGCATAATGCAGAAAGTTCACCATCGAGATTGGAAGTAGGCGTGAAAAAGGATCAGTCAATCGATGTAGCACATGAAAGACCGCACCCCAGTAAGGTAGGACTCGCGGGAAAGGACAAAAATGCTGCAAAAGATTCAACACGCTCAGACCGAGCCCGTGACCCAGGAATTCTACACATTGATAAGGTTAGCGGTAGAGGAAAGGATAAGTTTGTGAGGGAAACCCCTGAAGGAAGTAGCAATGAGCTAAAGAAAACAGGAACAGACGGAAAGAAGAGGGCGGAGAACGGCTCGGGGGTTGATACCACGCGGGGAGCAGGCAGTATCACAAATAGTCAGAAAGATGGGAGGGGGAACAATAATAAAAAGGGGGCATCAAATAAGGAGAACAATGGGGCATCAAATAAGGAGAACAATGGGGCAGCAAATGAGGAGAACAATTGGAAGCAACGTTGTAACTCCAAGGGAGCCTCAAATAGCCGCACGGTCGAAGCGGAAAAGAGAGAAGATGCCTTAACGAACGAAGCACAGAAAGAGAAGATCGCTGGGATGTGTGCGGCGGAAAATAGTGGTGGTGCGGGAGACCTCTTCATGGGCGAGGCCGAAGGAGTAGGGAAGAACATTTCCGAAAAGGTCAACGCATTGGAAACACCCAACTCGGCCGACGCGCCGAGCACCACGCTGTTCGAAGTCCTCTTCCGAAAGTCCCTCCTAGAAAACGATAACATAAAACGGAACATATCATCGAAAAACTTCTACATAATAGGAGAAGACATGCTAATCAACATCACAATCATCCTGGACCGACTCATATCGGAGCTGATTAGTCATTATAGAGTAAAAAAAGTGGTCCCAAGCGAACAGGAACAGCATTTCGAAAATTTTTTCAATGTTCTATACAAATTATTGAGCAATATAAGTTACAATTCCAAGGAGGAAAAATATAAAATTATAAAATTCAGTAACAGTCAAATTAAAACGTCTTTTTTAACAAATTTTGAAATTTTTAATTTAACAAAATTGTTATTTGAGATATTAAATTTTAATACGAGTAGTTACGGGGTGGGTATTTCCCTTCCGAGTGAAGACCCCAATGCAAGGCCCGAACAAATGGGAGAAGATATTATCGCATCATCACCTTACTATGTAGATATGATCTGGAAATTTGAAGATCCCTTTACCGACAAAGAGTCCATACTGTTCGAATTTGTCCTGACTTCGATCAATATAATCATGATTATGATAAATAAGAAAGTCCCACGCATCCGAATGAGTAACGAAAAAATATTTCCATCGGATGGAAAAGTAAAAATAGAACAGAGAGTATCACAAGAAAGTGAAATTTCGAAAAAGTCCTTTGAAGACCCGAAGAAGTATCTGGAAAAATTATCAAATAATATTTCCCCCATAAATAACAAACTGCTAATTATTCATCAGAAGAATAAACAAGAGCAGCAGGCCTTGAGTGACATTCGTAAATTGCACAATGAGAAATATGCGGTACATAAAAATTATGCAAACGGCACTGTTTCATCATCTGGAAAAAACTCACATGGCGCATCCAGCCGGAATAACACATCTACAGTGGGAAGGATGTGCAGTTTAAATGGGAAAAAAAAAAATTATTCTGCGGATAATTGTTATTGTACTGACAATGAATTGGGGGATAAAAATAGCATAAAGAAAAGCACCAAAAAGATAAAGCATTTCTTCAAAAATCTATTTAAAAAAGGGTGACACATTCACCCGTTTATTGCAACTGAATGTTTTTCACCAAGTGCCATGCCTTTTTCTTTTTTTTGTATGCACAATAGTGTACGTACCGACAGACAATATCTCTGCATTTATTGCATGTGGGCAAAATGTGGATTTCCCTTTTTAGGAAGTTGCAGTTGCGTTTTTAACTTCAAATGGAGTAATTACGTACATGTCGTACTTTCCTGTTTTTTTTTTTTTGTTTGTATATGCTTATGATTTTTCCTATTTATCCAACTACATTTCCGCCTATCTTTATGGCTGTCCGAGGAATGGGTCCTTAAGCAGACCTCTTTATATGGTCTCCTCTTCTGTCTCCCTATCCTCAAACCTTTTCAACTTTCTTCGCACGTCCAATTTATCATAACACGGCGACAATTGCGTAAAGAAAAGGAAAAAGTTCTTTCAACCGTAGGGAGCACTGTCGGCGATGAGTGTTTAATGGCACAGAGGTCGTTCGAAACAAACATATAGACGCATGCGTGTACAAATGTGCAAAGACGTATATTTCGAAGGTGGAAACGGGGATGACCGCTTCTCCGGGGTGATCTCCCCCGCCTGAGAAATCCTATCACGGCCGCGCCCCTCTACCCGCAATAGCACAGTGACGTTAATCTATTCAGTAGTTTTGACCCAAGGAATAAGTGGCGTTACTCCGCTGTGATGTTGCTTAAATGAGTGAACCAGAAGTAGGGGAAACGGAAAAACAAAAGCAAAACCACGCTGCAAAGGTAAGACTGCGCATGTGATCCATTAGGATGCCTACATACATGCATACAGATGGTTTACAATGTTTTCACAATCGATTAGGCAATTCTTAATTTGTTACATTCTCCATCGCGCATGCTAAGAGGACCGCCGGGCTGGCCCATTTTCAAATTATTTCACCCATTTTGTATTATACCTTTATTCATGCCAAACATTTTAACATATAAATAGAGGCTCATATCCACTTTCTAACATTGGGGGGAAGGACAATTCCGTTTAAAACAAATGAAAAATAAATAACTGTTATAAGCGGAAAGGGGGAGGGTTCCCCTCTTGTAATATGCACGTTACGAAGGAGTACGCTTATAAAAATGGCAATTCTTACAGTGCTTCGTCACTCGACGGAAGATTGTCATAAGGGTATTTCGTTTTTACCTAGACCATGTCATGCCGGTGCGGGATGGCGTTATATTCTCATGCGAACAGGCGTGCCTACCACTATGTTGTGATGCCTTACTAAGTATGAACTCTGAACAGAGTGACCATTAGAGGCCCTTCTTTTTACATACAATTAGAATAACCTAATTACAAGGGGGGAAGAAAAAAGAAAAACTCACCTTTTTGTGCCTATTATAAGCCATGTTATTATATGCCCCATACATTGGGTTAAATTACTGGCAAACGGGGACGACATTTTATTATATTTATTTTTTCTTAACTTTGTTAGAGGAGGTGAAAAAATATAAAGAATGCGTAGCTGCTGGGAAACCTTATTTTTTTATACTCAAAAAGTTTCAACCATTTAGGCGATTATTCGCTTAAGCGTGAAAAGCGGGTTGGCAAAAAAAAGGGACGGGAAAAATAAGCAGGAGAAAAAACTGATATGGGGAAACGGGAAAAAATGGGTGGCGCTAAGGAACCCTCATCACCCTGCTTATAAAATATAAATAATGTAATAAGCATGTTTGTACATTCTTTTAATGCTCATTTCTATGCGGATAGGCATATATACAATACATACATAGTATATAATAATAACATATTCCCATTGCGCTTTCGAATTTTTAAACAGTAAAAGGTCGCTTTGCCCCTTTGGCAGCTCCACGTATATATTTATATATGCGCATACAACGTTTGCACTCTTTTGCGCATACATTTATATAATACATATATTATGTAGGTGCTTTTTTTCTACGCAACGCTACCGGGGTGCCCCCATTTTCCGGCCCTGCTTTCGTTCGGCGTGCCCTCCACTAGATACCCGCCATTTGGGGTACCCTCATTATTATGTATTTATATGCATAGCACTTAACTGCGTCGCACCACAGCATCATTACTACATATATCGATTGCTATATGTACCTAGGCAGAACGCACGTTTTCCCTTTGCAAGGTATATTTTATGATACTCTATTTACCCGCTCGTAGAATTTAATTATGGGAAAGGAGAAGCGAAAAAAATAATTTCAAAACTGGAAAAAATAATACGTTAAAAAAAACAAAACAAACCGAAACGCAACAAAATAAAAAACAAAATAAAGCAAAACAAAATAAAGCAAAACAAAACAAAACCAAACAAACCAAACAAAATAAAAAATTTTCCTTTGTTGAAAACAGTTAAATTCGTTTTTTTATTGCAAATTTTCGAGTATTTTTAAAAACTTCATGTTTCATTTTTTTGTACTTTCAAAATATTTTTTAACATTAGTTTCGTATATATATGTATGTATATATTCATATGTACTTACATACTTAGATGTTTTTCCGAAGAGGAATGAGTACAAAAGGGTTTACTTAGCGCAAATTTAAAGAAGTACGTGCAACGTATATGCATAGCATACATACTTGGGTCGCATATAGGAATACTATGCACATGACCGAATCCGCATGGGAAATTTATGCTTAGTTTAATAAGCTTTCGCGCGAACCGTAAGCATATTGCGCATGTGATATGTGCCCGTATCGTGTACATTCAGTACTCCGCGCGCGTCACATACATTTATATTACTATGGTTTATCCATATAATATAATACATACGTTACATACGTATACTTTACGTGCGTATGCCTACGCCCGAGCGCCTATGCTTTAGCCGAAGAATCAAGGTGCTAGAGCAGAGAGTAGTTTAGTAGAGAAATTAAGCTTAACCAATTAAGAATTAAATAGTGAAAATTAAAAACATATAAATTCAAGGCCAACTTCATATTCATTTTGCGTTTTTTCCCACCCTATTATTTTATTTAATTCTATTTTATTCTATTTCATTCCATTCTATTTTATTCTATTTTATTTTATCCTATTCTATTTTATTCTATTTTATTCTATTCTATTTTATTCTATTTTATTCTATTTTATTTCCTTTTTATTGTCCCCCTGAGAAATCGAATTGGCCTTTGTATGCATATTTTACTATGCATGTTGTTATGCATATATGCTGAGGTGCATGTATATATATAGTTTTATATATATGAGTGTATGTGAAGAGTAGCACAAAATTTAAGCACGCGTGTCTGTTTTATTCCTTCGCGGGTAGACAGTTTACCTTGCTGCCTGTGCGCGATTGCTTCTATGCAAACGCGTAATTGTTTTAAAGCCGTCTGTATATATAGCACATATGTACATATAACATATGCATATTGTGTATGCGTATATTTATATATATATCCCTACATTTGTACGTGCGTTTATACATACTTACGCCTGTACATAGTCGCCTGCGCGCCCGTACGCCCCACACGTATTTACAAGGACGAAAGAGGAAAGGCATGCATACCATTTGATGAAAACTTCATGACGCGAGTTCCCTTTAAAACGCCCCAGATTAGCGCGTGTATGTATGTGCAAAGGCCCCAACGTGTGCCAATAGGAGTACATACCTACATTCGCCTTTACGCATATATATATATTTTTTTTCATACACACGCACGTACGCGCAAAGCTTCGCTTACTGACAAACACCCCAGTGGTTCAGAACAAAATCTGTCTTGGAAAATCACAGTTGTGATTTTGAAAACAATTTGACTTGAAAAAAAATCCACGCGTTCCTGTTTTAAGCGATTATTGTCGAAAGGGATAACACAGCAGAAGGTACAAAGTTGATCAAGCGTAAGTGGATAGAGAGCCAGTGAGTTACTCAACAAGCGAGCCGTTAATCGCCCCTATAGAGAAGAATACAGAAAAGAAGCGTTGAGGGAGAATAGAAATCAGCTGCAGCGCGAACGAGCAAACGTGCCAGCGTACCAACGTGTCTATAGCATTTTAGTAAAACATCCGAGGAACCACTATCGCAAGGAAAACCCGAAACCATATGAAATAACAAGATTATTGTGTTTTTTAAAATAAGGCATCTTTGTTTCGTATTAACCCCCTTTGTTTTTGATCACTCTCTAATTAGAGCAGGAAACTCTCCTTCTTCCACCCATATAATGATATATAAAGATACGAACAGATACAAATAGAGACAATTAATTACATATATATATAAATTTTTGTGTATACAAATATCGCCCCCTCGAAAGTCCACTACACAGGCACCTTTTTTATTGCGTCATACTGAAGATGGTAAGAACGGCAACTTAGACACACGGGCGCGTTTCGCCCATCTGCGTCATGATGAGCCCCTTTTTTCATTTAAAAAAAATGGTGTAAATTAGAAAGATGGGCTGATGCGGATTGTTCCTCATTGTGCAGTAATCCATACCGCACCTATCAACCAGTGCCCATCATCCAGTGCCCATCATCCAGTGCCCATCATCCAGTGCCCATCATCCAGTGCCCATCATCCGGTGCCTATCATCTCACACCTATCATCTCCCCCTTCCCGTCCCCCTAGAGAATCCTCCTTTTCGGTGATGAGAACTTCAGCTTCTGCAACGGCTTCCTAGCCGATCACGATGACGACATTGTTGAAGTTTGTAGCTGTTTGAAAGAAAATGAATTAAAACAAGAAAGTAAGAGTAACATACAGGCACTAAGCAGGAATGTGATTATTCACTATGGCATTAACCCAGTTCAGTTAAAATCTAAATTTCCCCCGAATACCTTTGATGCGTTATATTATATCTTACCCGGGTTGTCATTTCATGGACATCCAGATTTTATCGATCCACAAACGGAGATGTTTAAGTTACGTTTAAATTTATTTTGTTTTAGTTTTTTAAAAAGTAGTAAAAATATAGTCAAACCTGATGGTTATGTATACTTATTATTCCCAGACGAATCGGCCGCGCGGAGTGGCAGTTCGTTGCCTATGACCGATGGAAACGTCCACGGGGCACAGCATAATAATGACAACAACAATAAAAACAATGACAACAACGACAATGTGGAAGGAAACAGTAACCCTAACAGTAATACAAACAATGCAGTGGAGGAGGGATTGGGAGACGCTTCTCATGGTAAGAAGAACGGTCTGCCCTTCCTGCCCATAGAACCGAAAAAGTTAGCAAAATTTTGTAACATCTCAAGAGAACACAGTAAAGATTATAATTTAGACCTCTCCGTGCATGCGAATTGGCTACCCGTCCTGTTTAATCTGCCCATTGTGAACGAACTGCCCGAGTGGGTAAAGACGTGTAAGTACTACTGCTTCAGGATGACAGAGCTGCCAATCAGTAAGAATAAAAATGGCCGAGGAGGTGGAAGCGGAGGTAATAACAACATCGGATCTGCGGGGAACATGGGCAATGAACAGAACCGAGACGATGATAACGAAAATAAGGATGACGAAAGTAGAGGAAGAAAGAGAGAAGGCATAAATGACGAAGAGAAGAGACAAGATGGGGACGGAAACAACGATAACAATAATAGTAGTAGTACCAATAATGTCCATGCGCAGAGCAACGAAAATGCAAGGAACAACGAAGAAAATGAGATAAACAAAGAAAAGGAAGATGACCCTGATGAATACAACGTTTTGAAAATACCACCCCAGGTGTTCGATTACTCCATCGAAAAACTGGGACATGTGAATGAGTGTTTCTTGTTTAAGCTCTACTCAGCAAACAGCAAAAGTGTCCTTATCTCGAGACTAACTCTCAAATACGATCCAAGAATTTCAGGATGGAAAGGAGACAACAAAGTTAAGAAAGACATGCTTAACAATAACATGCCCATGAACATGGGAAATATGAACATGAATAATATGAATATGAACAACATGAATATGATGAAGAATATGAACAGCTTAATGAATATGAATAAATATAAAGGAGGGAAGTACAAAAATAAGCAACCGAAAAATGACTTCCAACAGCAGTATAAGAATAACTTAATGCAGAATAATATGAATTATTCATTAAATAAAAAAGGAAATATGAATCTCCCTCCACCTCCCCCAAATAATTTGAATATGCAACCAAATAATGTGAACATTCCAAATCAGAATATGAATTATAAACAGAATAATTTTCCATTTGTTAATAATTTTAAAGGGATGCCGAACAATTTATCTCAGAATGTGCAAAATAGTATGACGAACATTCCGATGAATGTCAATCCGAACCTCTCCAACAATATGATGAACCCCTACCTTAATGGTGCCTTCAACAACAACTTCAGGAATAATATGTACCAGCAAAACATTCCCATGCCCCCCCCTATGGGAAACTTTAACAAAAAGTAAGGTGCGAGGCGGCGTGCAGCGGATGCGCTGGTCCATTGGAGAGATCGATGGACCGATCAAGGGAGCCATCTAGGGCGCGGCAGAGGGAGTCATAAAATGCTTTTTTCTAAGGCTCTTTTCCACGTGTTACTCGATAGCACGTGGATACCCCGAACGAAGCGCCGTTGCGGATACATAGTCTCATTGACACGACAAATGAGCAAAGGGGGCCAAGCGTAGAAGGAAGAGAGAGAAACGCTTCCTATTCCGCGTCCTCCACTGGAAAACTTCTTCTCACCCATACCTTGCATTTTTTTTTTCCCCTCATTTTTTGTTATAGAATGTACCAAGGCCACAACATGAACATAAAGAGAAAAAACGACATCTACAACTGCGACAATATGGAAAAGAGCTACAACAACTACATCATGAAGGTAATATAGCTGATGGAATAGGTTTGGACGTGGGTCCATTTTTACTTCCCCTTTATTTGTGCATCATCTGTGCGCCATTTGTGTGCACCTTTTGATTCATGCATCAATTTTATTCCATCTAGAGGGCTAACTTTGTATGTATATTTTGCCTTTACTGCATGGTGTTTGTGCGGCTTAGCTCTCACCCTTGGTATAGTGCACTCGCTTTGTAAATTTTGACAGCCCCTTCAGTCTCCTACGCGTTTGCTTCACTCCAGCTCGCATCTTCACTTCATCCCCTTTCCCGCAGGAGAACTACAAATCAGACGATGATAACAGTAATAATTACGCTTCGCCTTTTTAATAGGCGATATATATTTGTTCCTACGTGACGGGACTAAATTTTTGTCCACATATAACTGCGTGTGCATTTGAGCGTGCCAATATGTCCCTGTGTACCTTGTACATGTTAACCCCCTCGTGTGCGAGGAAATAAATTACGTGAACTGAACAATGAAAAACTCGCGAAATTAAGACAAATGGGCATGCGAAAGAGACGTTTTTTTTTTATTTTTTTGAAATGCGCGAACCGGATTCAGTAACATAGAAAAAAAGCAAAAAAAGAAAAAAACAATTACAAGCCACTATAATATATATGACAATTATTAAAAAAATCTCGAAAGAAATGCCAACCGCGTGTTAAGAGAATGACTGAACTTGGCCACCCACATGGACATGTCCATGTGAGCATATTCATATGCGTCGTGTGTACATGTGTGGGAAACTATTTTGCCTCTCAGATATGAACAACGTCAATGCGTGTAACGATGACTACGACCTAGATCAGTGCGATTACAATGCCAGTAACGTAAAGAACATGAAGAAGAAAAATGCAGAAGATGCTGATTATTACTTGTAATAAACGAAAACTGAGAAAAAAAAAAAAAAAAAAAAAGTCGCCGCAATATGTGCGACTCTTTGTACATCATAAAATGATGAGCGTGTGGCATTGTCAATGTAAAGCTGGACAAAATGATTCCTCTCATAAAATATTTTTAAAAATGCACACCTCTTTTTTCTTCCCGTTTTTCACCAGCATGAAACAAAGATCAAGAGAACCGAACCATTATGGTACATATTAGAAAAATAGCCATCTACAATCCAAATGACAAGTGTAACGGGCAGAGCAGGGCGTTATATATTTTCCCACCCATTATCGCACCGTCCTCAACGCATGACTTTTTAATTGCTGACCCATTCATCACGTCATCCAACTTGACCATATTTGTATTGTTAAGAAAGTTCCCCCCGGTCTTACGTATTTATTTATCGTTGTTGTGACGGCCATTGTGACAATTGCTGTTACCACGGCCAATCTTTTCTTTTTTTTTCTTCGAATTAGTCCCATTGCTCATGGGCGGATTTTTGTGAAACATTTTTTCAAGCGAAAAAAATGTTCACTGCATACGTGTGTACTTTGCACCCCATGCGTGGATGGGTGGAAAGGTCTGTCCACCAGGCCAGATACCGTGACTCATATTTTCCCCTTCATGCAAAAAAATAAAATAAGCCTTAAATATAGCAAACTGTAAAATACACAAATATTACATGCGAGAAAAATTCAACATTCCACCAAAATAAAAAAAAAAATAAATAAAACAGCTATACAAAAATATACCTGTGCAGCGAAGAAGCTACATAAAATGGTAAAACAAAATGAAAGAAATTGCAGCATGCAATGCGACTCTATTAAATTTTTCTCTCCTTGCTGTAAATATTTTCATGTGGCACACGGTCATGCTTGTACTTACATATAGCATGTTCACGCGCACCAATTTGAGAAACCCTTTGAACTGTCTCCCCAGAAGGATGAAACATCATCCCCGATGACTTATCACAATAAAAGGGTAAATAAAAATTTTATCCCCTTTAATTCTTTTAACAATTCATGGGGAGAGGGAAAACCCTTTTGTGCTATTTTTTATAAAAACGTAGGGGTACAGCGGGTTGACAATGGAACGAGCGCCTGTCTTTATAACTCATGGATGGGGGCTGTGGAAAGCCTCCACCAAAATGCTGCTTTTTTTTGTGCGTTATTTTTAAACGTTTAATAAAAATGTGTTATGGAATAACTTGGTTCTTCAAAAATGCAGAGACTGTTCAACTAATACACGATTTTATAGTGACGAAATGGAGACGGTGGTAGTACGTTCCACCAGCCGGGGGATGTATAACACCAGAGTGTCAGCATTTTGTGCGCAGCTGATTGGTGGCAGATACGCCGCTGATACGCATAAGAACACTTACATATGCGTACTGCGCATCCATTAATGCCTTTATGTAAAATTAAAGCGAAAAAAAAAACACATAGCCCCATATCTTCCACTTTTATAAACTCACTTGATATATAGACACACACACAGCACACACCATATATACATACACACGCTCTCGTATGATGGATATTTTGTGTGGTTATATATTTATACACAGATAGATGGGACACACGTATGCATGTTCAAATAAAAAGATGTTATAATAATTAATAGAAGGGGGAAAAAAAATTGGCGAATGAGACCTGTCAACAGGGAAACAATTATTTAAGAGGGTTAAAAAGGGAAGAATGATAACTGCTACTGGGAAGTCCTAACGGATATATGGGGATGTTTATGAAAGGAGGCAAGCGTGTGGGTGGGTGGGGGGTAAAGCTAAATTAAATGGCTGTTATTCTACACACGTGGGGAAAGGACGGGAAATTTTTGCACATAAATGAAAGCTCTTTCCTAGCAATAATGACGCAAAATGGAGTTCTACATATATGCAGGGCAGAACCGTGCAGGCTCCATATGTTAGAGGGGGGTGGGGACATTTCTCTCCCCTGTTCGCATCTCGACTGGCCCCCCTTTTTCCCCTTCCTATTATTCCCCCCACGGCCACATGACAAACGATCTGCTCAGTTATTCTTCAACGAAACCACTTGGGTATCTGTGTCAAGCTTAAATACGTTTGAATGCTTCTTAATAAAGAACCCCAATTTCATTTTCAGTCCTTCGGGCTTCTTGACTTTTCCTAACTCGGGCAATTTGCACTTTCCATTTTTTTTTAAAAATGCAACGAGGTCTTTTTCGTATTGACTTTCGTCAAACAATTTGGATTTTTTGGATGGGCCATCATTTTTGTTATCCAGCGCTCTCTTATTTTTGTTTTTTTTTGGTCCGTTCTTTTTTTTCTCTCCTTTGTTTTTGCCCCCATCTTCATCATCGTCTTCATCGTCTTCATCATCTTCCTCGTCCTCCTCATCATCCTCGTCATCTTCATCATCTTCATCGTCATCCTCTTCGTCGTCCTCGTCGTCGTCATCTTCTCCCTCTTCATCATCTTCGTCCTCATCATCATCGTCGTCATCATCCTCATCATCGTCATCGTTATTTCCTACATTCGTTTCGTCATCATCATCCAAAGAATTTTTTTTCTTCTTTTTTCCAAATCCATTAGCTAGCGAATTTTTCAGCGTATTTTTCCTCGTAAGCATTCTAACCTCTTCATTTTCATATTCGTCATCTTCATCTTCCAACTCTTCGTCTTCCTCATCATCGTCATCCAGATGGTCCTGACCAAATGACACTTCGTAATACCCAACAATATGGACTTCGTTTTTACTGCCACTCGTTTTTAGCTTTACTTCATTATCTAGCATTAAAAATATATCCAAGGCGGTATCTTCGCACACGTTTTTTTGCAAACAGCAGATGTTATAGCACCCATTGGCATCTTCCACTTGTACGTACAACTTCCCTTCATCTTCTGGATTGTTTAAGCATGCTCTCGACAGGTGGATAACAGAGTATCCGTCCTTAATCTCCGGTACGACCGTCTCGTCTGCCTTAATTACTTTTCCTGCGTACAAGGTAGAGAAGGCGGATGGGGGGGTAAAGAAAAATGTACATGGAGCAAGTTCAGATGGATGAAGAAATTGTGATTCCCATTAGAGAGGGGCGATTTGGTTTTTCTATAACAAAAATGCTAGCCGCGTCACGCACTCTTATATGTACATATCTCTATTTATGCCGCTTCCCCATATATACATACAACATAACGGCCTCTATGCAAGGGAAAAAGGGCTACCCCTCCTTAGGGGGAGGGGGGTTGAAAAATAAGCATGAGCAAAATCAACGACATGGTCCATAAATCGGGGATCTCATAATGAAAAAGCGCCTCCACATGCGCATCATGCGGATAGTGACTGACGCAACATGAGCGTGTGAACATACAGGCGCAAAAAATGAAGGCAAGGAAAATAAACTTAATGGGTACACTCAGAACTTCTGCAAAAATGCAGTCATTGGGCATATGCAAGCAGGACATTGCATGGATGTTTAAGTCGTTAGGGCGCAGCTCACTTACCGTAAAACATTTTGTGCTGCCTGGGGGGGGATAATTCTGTACGTTGTGTGGTTGCTGCTTTTTGCGCGGTTTGGCACTGTTTCGCACTGTTTGGCACTGTTTGGGACTTTTTCCTTTCAAAGAAACAGGTACTTCCTTATTTGAACAGATGCAACTTTCAAAAAACGCCAGTCAGAGAAATGTACGCTCGGGGGATGTAACTTCTTTATAAAAGAGTAGCAATAAATTAATTTTTTATTTTTTTTTTTTTTTTTTTTTTTTATTTTTTTTTTTTTTTTTTTATCTTGCTATCCTGCTTGGATGGGGATATTTATTTTGTTTTACTTTTTTAAGCAAACTATTTTGAGAAAAAAAAACGTTTGTTTCTTGCAAGAGAAATGTATACATAAATGCGATTGCAAATAAATTCGACATATAACAATAAAATGTACAAATGTGGGGCGAGAAATATGCGCAGTTGAATTGTTTCCGTAAATATAGAGAAAGAGATACGTTTTAAAAAAGAGAGAGGAAAATACAGAAGAATTATACGTGCCTATGTATATTTTTTATCTGTATGGGCATAAATACGTTTGGTTAAATCTTCTTATTTGTAACTCATGTTAGAGGGGCTACTTTGCGCAGCTTTTATTTTTATTTTTTCGTGACAAAATGTTTGCAGCATTATACGCATATTTAGATAATGGGCCTACATTTACACTCTACATGTAGGGCTCAGCAGTTTATTTTACCCGGGGATGTGGCCCACAGATGTTGCGCCGATGTGGTCACAGACAGGATACGTGGATGTACCCTATATTGCTGCAGTATACACTGTGTATAAATACTGCGCTGATGTTCTCTATGTGGCCAAGCGAACTCGCGCCCATATGTCGTTATGCCTTTTATTACTGCGTTGAAACAAAAAGGAAAAAGAATAATCGCATGCAAGTCTTCATTTGAAAGAGGATGGGGCGAAAATTTTAACCTAGTGGTAGAAGTTATGCACATAAATATATATTTATGTTATATACATATACGTATCGTGATTTTTATTGAAATTTTCCTGCTGCCCCCTTTTCCACATATTTTTTGCAAATTCAAATGCTGTGGTATGAATGGGAAGTCTCTGGCTGACGACGGCGAGTGTATTTTACGTATTCCCAATTTTGTACAACATGAAAAATAGCTAAAATGAGGAATTTTTTTTTTTTTTTTTGAAGTGCAACCATTTGGTTAATAAATAAAAAAAATTGCTTCCTTCTTTTCAACAGCGGAAGAGGAGAAAGCATACAAATATGGAATGTTAAAAATGTATACCCTTATTGCCACTAAATAGATAAAAATATGTTGTTATCGCATCTTTTCCCTTTTGATGCGTCTCACCTTACTCTTTAATTATACTTTTCAGCTGCCATCACTTCGCTTTCTTAATCTTTTGGTTGTATAAAAAGAAACAATAACAAACGACAATGTTCGTGACGCAGCGCAAATACGCTTCACAAAATGACGCAGTTCGAAATGTCCGTTTGTCCAAGTATACATGCGTAAGCAAAACAACTTTGTGAGATCAAAAAGGGGGAAAAATATACATGCTCAGTTTTCGCATCCCAACGAAATGGCACAGCATAAACATGTAACCCGTGTCCCACACAGCATACAAGAGCGATAAATTTATATCATGGCAACGCTCGCGGAAGGGGACCAATTTATGTTTTACCGATTTTTACAGCAATTACGACAATTACGACTATTACAACAATTCCGATGCACCCTTTTGGAGGTCCAAATTGATGATAAGAAATTTATCCATTCATTCCATTTTGTTAAAAGAATGAGGGGAAAAGGCGTCCCTTTGATGCCCCCAACTCAGTGCTGTTCCTACTAATGTATACTCGACTATACGCCATAACAGGAAGACGGCAACTTTACGAACGGCTGCTTGCCTGATTTGATTTGTTCACGAGAAATGATCAAAATTTTTTCAGTGCGAGGCGTAAAAGATGTTCCCCTTCTGTGCGCTCTTCCGTGCCTTGCTGCCCTGTGTGCGCTCTTCCGCGAGTTGCTGCCCTGTTCGCCTTCCCTGTTCTTCCCTTTTTCATTGTCCACCAACCGGGTGGACCCCCACCTGTGCGACCTTTAAACGTTGCATAAAAGAAGAGCACTCCGCACCTACAAATATGCCCAAATTGATTATCTTTGAGGGATAGTAAAGGGATAGTTTAATGGTCTCTTCATGCCACGCGAGAGGCATGTCATAGGGGGATCAGATGTGTGTGCCCGTCCTACGCTACTACTCTTGACGTCTTCGCGGCAGTACTGGGCACGATCGCAAAGCGGAGCTAAATCAGCAGACATGTTTACAATCTTTTACACATGAGAAAAAATAAATGCGAGGTCCCCTTTTTCGCATTTTCCAGGACGGTTAATTATTCCCTTCATTCGTGCAATGAGGGGGATAGTGAAAGGAACAGTCCCCATTTTGTGGTAGGCAAAAAGAGAGCCCACGAAAAAGTTGAAAAAAAAAAACTCGAACAAATTACCACATTGCATAAATCGTACAAACTTCTGCACCAACAGATTGGCACGTATCCACACAATACGGCTAACCACGTGGTATGTTTTTTTCTTCTTGCCATTTTACGCCCTTTTGCTAAAAAAAAGGGATATACTTTTGACTCCACACCATGCGCATGGAATATATAATGTTCGTGGCTTTCCAGCCCCATCAAGAAATATTAGCCAGTCCATGGTTCGACTATTCATGCGCGCAAAAGGCGTTTGTCGCACGTTTGCTGCATGCTTGGGGGCGATTGTGCAGGCAGAAGAAGCAAAATAAATGAACAAAAAGATGAGCAAAACAAATCAGCAAAACAAAGCGCATACCATGCCAAGCGTGCCAAATGAAAAGGAAGAATTGAGCGAATTGGCAACATCTCAAACGTGAAGATTTCGATTATTGAATCAGCCAAAGCTAGCTTAAGAAGTTCCGCGCGACTTAAACGTAGCCCCCCACACGATGAACTAATTTAACACATGCGCTTTACACAGTTCACTTGTTAAGAATTCTTTCCGCTATATGACGCATAACTAAACTTGACCGCATTTAAGAATTAAGGAAAAAATCATGGAATTCTATTTTGACTTCAGTTTTGCTTCCTTCCTACGTTAGTTCGTTGGCTAGGTGTCTGCACAGTTCAACCCCAACATTTTAATCACCCCGTTTTGTTAAATCGCCCCTCCTTGCTGCTCCTCCTTGGTGTAGCTATTTGCGTAACTCATCCCCCCCTCCTACTGCCCTCTTGACAGTCTTCACCCTCACACGCAGACTTGCAGTACGATTCGTCACACAAATCAACAGCTGCTGCCACCTCTACGGTTTAGACGAAATTAAAAAAAATATGGAGAACGAAAAGCACGAAAATATGCTACTCGCCATTGCGAGAGATTTCCAATCGATAGACAATTTCATAGAAACCTTTTTGTCCTTCCTCGAACAGAAAACTGACTACTTCCACGTGATGCTTAATGAGGATGATATAGGAACATTGGCCAAAAAGTATGATGGCACTCTCGGGAAGGACATTTTAAATAACAACAAGTGTGGATTCAAAGCGCATAGCAGGGAACAGAACTTAATGAAGTCATTTAGAAAACACCAATTAAATTATATTATCAGAAAGCAGCCCTATTTAATCGAAAATGAAGACATGAGGAACAAATATTTACCTTCATGTGATGAGTTAAAAAAATCGAGTACCTCAAAGTTCTGTGAAGTGAAAAATAAACAGAAGGATATGCAGAAGAAGGTAGAAACTGGGGCAATACCAATTAGTGTCACTGCAAGTAATAAATTATTTGGAAATAGCGTTAAGGGGGAGAGAAATCACAAACACGTAGCAATTACCCCCAGAAAATAGGGGGCTAACAAATATATGCAACGTCTTCTAAGCATACATACCCATAGATGCTCATACACATATGCGTACATACATATATACGCATATACATATATACGCACATACATACATACGCACATACATATTCATATGCGCCCCGATTCAGGTGAAAACCACATATCAACCTGGAATGGAGGGGAAACTGAGAAATATCTCTGGAATCAGGCCATAAACGAAATTAACATAGAAATGCCGCTCCACACTGAAATAAAATCCAGCGAAATCAACGTCCAAATTTCGAACAAAAGCATTAAAGTGTATCACAAAAGTAAGACGAAGAAAGAAGGGCGAACAGTTTTGCCACTCCTCTTCAGCCTGCTTAAAACTAATGGGATCTAATTTCTTTAAAGGTATATGCAACTTTACTTTTTATATTTTTTTCACCCCACTTCCACCCCCCAGATGAACTAAAACTGGAAGGCACCTTTTACGAAGAAGTGAATAAGCAGGAATGCATGTGGAACATAGAGGACAAGAAAAAGCTAATCATTTTTTTGGAAAAAAAAAGAGAAAACTGGTGGCCATGTGTAATAATGGGGGACCCAGAAATAGACACTTCCAAAATTGAGTCCAAAAAGAACTTAACCGATTTTGATGAAAAAACGCAGGGAGAAATACGGAAATTTTTGCAACAGCAGAAAATGTAACCCTATATCAAAAATACAGTATTTTACATTTTTATCCATAAATATATGTACTTCAAAGATATGGAGTTGGACAAGCACATTTTTTTCGTGTACGTCTATTCCTGCGTGTTTTGCTGATACCTGCACTTTTATAAAAGCTTACTTGCATACAAATAAGACGTGATTATAAAAAAGAAAAGCCTGCATGCGCAATTCATTGCTTTAGTAATAGTCATGTAAGCTAGCTTGTATATGTTTATATGCCCTTTTATCTTTCCATGTGTGTAGAAAAAACGAAGGAGCGAAGTCACCTGAAGAATTAAAAGCACAGACCATGCTGAAAAATGCCATCAGCAGTAAAGGATATCCATTTAGGAAATAAATTTTAACCGGAAGAAATTTAGAGGCGATCTTCCGAAATTCTTAGTCAATTTTCAAAATTTGAAAAATTTTAACTTGTGCCTATTTGTGAATACGCCTGTCCGCCGATGCGGCCCCACGTATTAATATACATATATTCATTTCTTCCCCCACCGCATACCCCCCTTTCGCACATCACATTATCATTAAACATGATAGTTGTGCCAAAAAAAAAACCCGAAAAATGGCGTTTTTTAAGAATTATTCTGCCGAAATGGTGATGTTCTGTCTGCATGTATTGTTAATGATATTGTTTCTCCCCTTTTTTTTTTTTTTTCTTTTTGTGTTTTTTTCTTTTTTGATCAGTTTTACGAAATATGCTTAATTACCTTCAGGTGAGCAATCTATATTAAAAGCTAACCTTCTTGCTTCATTCAAATGACAAATGTTCATTGAGCAACCTGTTTGCAACTAATATGCCTTTTAGCCATTGTGAAGGGGGTTAGTAGAGGCACCTCCATTTCAAGAGAATTTTAAATATTGCTATTTTCCCCCATTTAAAATCAATATCAAAAAGAAGTATAATGAAACAAAATAAAATGAACCTTCTTCTTCTCATGTATGATCGATCGCTTTCCGAATATCTCCATTCATTAACCTTTTTGGAAGAGCGTATATATGCTATAGGTGCAACCTGGAAATCAGACAATACAACTAAGACGGACTCTATCCATTTTATGCACACAACTAGCTATTTTTTTTTTTTTTTTGCATTCAACCAAGTAGCGTCTTCCATGCAATTTTTTTTTTTTTTTTTTTTTTTTTTACGTCATTTGGTCGGGTCATTTTTTCGGTCTAATTCGCTAGCTATTTTGACGCGCATCCGTATTATTTTTTTTTTCTTTTAATTTTTTCTATGTTAAAATGTCTGCAGTTGGTCACATTGTTTAAGCGCTTCAAACGTTGTCCTGACAATGATGGCGTGAATAAAGAACAACGATTCATCATAAACTCGCGCGAGCATTTTATAGACCCCTGTTTTAGAGTGTCTACACGGGAACTTTCATTCGGATTGCATTTTAGCGAAATGCTATTTACGTACATATGCGCGGATATATAAGCATATACAAATTCGTCTTGGGAGAAAAATGGCATTGTAGTGCCTTCCCATATTTACTTATTTGCAAATGATCAGCGGAAGGATCGCTTGTTTTACAGTTACGTCACATGGCACATATGTATGCACATGTCGACATCCTGCATGAATTTCCTTTACTCTTCTTTTGTAATGGAACATTTTCCCTTTAAAGACAGCCACGAATGTAGGAGCTCACTTTGAAGAACAAAATTAATTCGTTATGCGGTTCACTGGGGGCTGTCAAAATTGTTTGCTCGTAGGACATACCGAATGCACAACATGTGGCACATGGTACTTTTCGCCTTCCCGTTTAGGGTAAACCATTGTGATTCATTTTTATCCCATTCTGCATATTCAAAAGTGGTACTGTTAGGAGAACTTTATTTTTACCATATCTACAACGGTGCTGTTTTTCCTTTTCGAAGCTGAGGCAGTTTAAAATTTACAGAAATTTGTGTGAATGTTTGTAACGTTTGTGCACCTTGCGCGAAGAAAAAAAGAAATAAAGCAAAAGGAAACAAACCAAAGCAAACGAAATTACCCGCGTTTATGCCATTATAACCGTTTTATACCTCTGACTGTCGAAAAAATGTGTACACATACAAATGAGGAAGAAAAATTGCACTTGTATGATGCGTGTCACTGAGTTCCTAATACGCAGAGCGAACAGAGCATATACAATTTGGGGAAATTAATTTTTATTCATATTCACTCCTTCCTTTTCTGTGCTGTTTTGTACTTTTGCTTTTTACTTTTTTTATGCTTTCAATTTTCGACTTTATGTTGTGTGTGCCCCTGAAGAATTTCACTCGGTGGCTGCAATTCCCAAAATGGTTAAGCGTTCATTTTGGAGTACATTCTTTCCTTTTCCGCTTTTTTTCGCAACAGATTTTTGCTGTCGTGAAAATAGAAATGTTCATTTTATTCTTTTCCTCGTTAAAAAAAGTGGAAGAAAAAAACTGGAGTGACGTAAAATTATGTACAAATATATGAATATACCCATGTATATGTACGCACTGTGCGAACAACCCCGTGCCCCTCCATATTGAACCGTTGCGTACTTTCAGATCACTTTTTTTTCATCTGTTTTTCCTTCCTGCAATTTGGAAATTTTGTCATTAACGTCATAATATATGAAGGTGTACATGCGTAATTCTACTCTGTTCTGATTTTTTTTCATTTTCCTTTTTCCCCCTTTTTTTTCACTTTTGGCTGCAAACTTTTAAAGAGGTAAGAAGTATATGCAGATATGTACTTCCATGGGCGGATACGCGACAAACATAATGTTGTAATAAGTAATGTTTGCCTACATGCATGTATTTATAGATATATAAAAATACACGTATTTATGTGCTTGCGTAGGTATGTGCACTTGTACAGCACCAGTATATCTCAGATTTTTTCACGCCCATAGCAAGTCTTTTTTTTTTTTCTGTGAGAAAGACTTACAATTTTTGAAGCACTTAATAGTAAGATGGCGTTTTGGTAAACATGTCAAGTGTAGAGAAACCAAGCAGAAGAGTTCAACTGTAGAGTTTGTTAACAAAGTAGAATATCAGTACACGGAATATATAATGTTATGAGAACATTATTACGTGTTAAATGTGAAATTTGGATTTAAAACTTTTAAGAAATGACATGGAGAAAGTACATATGTAAAAGGAACAACGAACCAAAAAGGAAAAAAAAAAAAAAAAATCTAGCAATAACAAGAAAATGCCGAATGATACGAGATATTATTACGACTTGATAAACACCAAGTGGTGGTATTTTGATACCCCCTCTGGGGGGTGGAGAGAATGCAAAGAAGAAGTAGCAACAGAGGAGGCACCAGAAGAAGAGGTAACTGCAGAAAGTGCCAAAAATTGTGAGGAAAAGAAAAGCCATAAATACGAAGATTACAAAAATTTGGACAAGTGGAACGAAGGAAATTACAAGAATCATCCCCAACATGTTATGAACGGAAAAGTCGAAACAAGAAAGGGAAGAACGTTGGAAAACAAACTCCATAATTATGCATATACACCAAGAAAAAACTCAAAACCGAATTCGGAAAGCTCCAACGCGGCCAGCAACATAAAACACTACTCCTTTAAGAGCAACATAAGACAACATAAAAATGGGAATCTGCTAGAGCATAATGAGACGTATGACGACTCGTATGAAGATAACGGGCATGGAAAATACGCAAATGGCGATGCGGAGGAAAATAGCTACGATGAAAGCGGTGGACACTACGATGAAAGTGGTGGCCCCTACGATGAAAGCAGTGGACACTACGACGAAAGCGCTGGACACTACGATGAAAGCGCTGAACACTACGACGAAAGCGCTGGACACTACGACGAAAGCGCTGGACACTACGATGAAAGCGCTGGACACTACGACGAAAGCGCTGGACACTACGACGAAAGCGGTGGGAACTACGCTGAAAGCAGTGGGAATTACAACGAGGCTGGCGAACACTGCGACAAAAACTGGGGATATTATGACGAATATGGGGGCTACTATGATGAATATGGGGGGTATTACGATACGTATGGTGGGTACTACGATAAAAACGGGTTATATTATGATGGAAGTGGAGAGTATTATGAGGAGAGCGGAGTCAACAAAGGAGAAAATGAGAAGTACCATGATGAGAACAGGGTTTGCTATGACAAAAATAGTCATCTTTATTATGGAAGTGAAGAGCACCGTGAAGCAAGCGGCGAATATTGCGAAGAAAGTGGAGAGTCTCACAACGATAAAGGGTACCACCACGATGATAACGATAAGCGCTACTACGAAGATTGTAGCGACAATGAAAAGGGGATTACTCCTAAGGACGAGCAAGGGGGACGGTTTGAAAAAGGGGCAAGAAAGTATTTCCATAATTACTACGATAAGGTAACCAAAGATTGTGCAGTAAGTAGAGGTTCTTTACACCTTCCAGGTAAAACCAGCAATTTAAGAGAGACAAATGAAAGCAGCAAAGTTTATAATGGGGAGGGTAAGAAAAGTGACGACCATGGGAGCGACAAAAGTGACAAAGAATCGGAGCAAAGCTGCAACTCCTCAGACAAAGAAAGAACCAGTTACGATGATTTAATGAAAGACAGAGCGAAAAAAAAAAAAAAATCCTGCCAATCGATAAGTTCTAGTGACTCAGAAAACTCTGATAAGTTAAGCGAGCGAATTAACAGCTTACTGAATCAATCAAGCAGAAACTTGTCCCAACTCTGTAAAAACGATAGCTCGGCCATTTTGGAAAACTTGCTAAGTCGCAGCTTCACCAGATCTGACCATTTGAATTCCATCAATACTATTGAAAAGTCAAGTGAAGATGGGAAGGATGAAAATAAAGAAGCGAATAGACTGATTAAGAGAAAGACCAAAGTAAATTTCGACCAAATGTATAGGGGTGAAAATAATGGTGATAAAGAACAGGGGGGGGGTGGCCAGGTGAGCCATGGGCTGGTCAACAACGCGGGGCAGAACGCCGACCGCAGCGACAAGGATAATGACACTGAAACGAACTACGTGCCCTTCGTGAGGAGAGCGACAAGAAAACTCACCTTTAAAAATCAGGGAGGACTAGCGGGGTGTCTAAAAGTCTTTCAAGAAAAGAAAAAAGAGTTAATGTCTTCTACAACGAGTGATGTAAACGACATGGAAATTAAAATTGCCAACCTTAAAAGGAGGGCCAGGGAGCTGGCCCAAAGATACAAAACCAAAAATCAAACCAAGGGGGATCAACTCAAAAGTGATCAAATTAAGACAAAATTTGAAGAATTAGTTTTTCTCGTACAAAAAGACAAGAAGCAATCCAATGAGAAGGGGAAGAACCTCGAATGATTGACTCCCACCCGCATTGCTACCATCCTATGTTGAAGAAATGGACAAAAAAAGAAAAAAAAATACGTAAGGACCATCTAAAACTGCAACGTGCAGAGGTTGAGTTTATGCGAGATGATACAGAGTTAAGCACAAATTGGCGGTCCCTTTCTGTGCGAACTTTTACAGTTCTAGCGTTCTTTCCTACCCTTGCACAGAAACTAATTCCATCACAAGTCCCTCTTCCAAGTGGTGAATCTTTCCGACCCAAAAAACGTCACCTCAGTGGAAGAAATATAAAGGGACCCCATTTTGTGCATTTTTTATACTAATTTATTTTTCTTTTCACTAATCTTGTGGTCAGTTGTACCATCTGCGAAGGGTGGACGGGGTGCACACATAAAACGTGCGCGGATGCGTGCGTCCATCTTACTGAGTATCTCTCCGTAAAGCCCTTCATACACCATTGATATACTTCACTCCTCATTTGTTTAACCTTTCTTTGGTGGGAAATTTTTTCAACTCACCACGTTTTAGTAAAGCTTATGTATTTTTTAATTTTTTCTTTTATAGTTTTATATTTTCGTTGCTTCAAATCCGCGGAGCCGCAAAATGGCGCAACAGTGCAACTTCGTATGTTCATCACGTTTGTTACACCCCAGTGGTTGCGCGTGCACGCGGTTGTTTTGTTTTGGCGCGATTTGATGTAATTTTACCTGATTGACTTGATTGATCTCATTTACTTGATTGACTTGATTTTCCTTTTTTCCCCATTTGATAATCTAATCTGCATACATGCGTGCCTCCCCCACTGGCACGAAAACATTCGAACTTTTTCTTTAAAGCAACTGCTGATTAAGCATTTGAGCAAAATGAACACAGCCTTATGAGGGTTCGTTTTAAAGGCAACTGTTGGTTGCCTAAAGTGGTGGAGTGCACATACCGGCAAAGAGAAATAAAAACTTGCACGTGGTAAGTAGCTCCTTTTCGGCGGCGAAAGAGTGCGCCAGTAAAGAAGCACACCCAAGTTCACATCCAACTGCACGTGAACCCGTGCACAGATTCAACTCCAATGGTCTACATAAAATTCGTTGAGGTGCCTTATTCGAATCGATATGCACAGGGAAAGTGCATGGCTGACTTCACACTGCACGATGAGTGCCGTAATTATATAGAGAGTGCTCGGATCAGCGGACGTTGCTTTTCAGTGAATCGGACATGACATGTGCATACGTATGAGGTCAGTCTCTCTATATATATATATATGTATGTATATGTTTTTTCATTTTTTTTTTGAACCACATGGGGATTAAGCCCGATTTGTCGATTCGAATCGACCTCTCCAAATGTGCAGTTGAGCCTAGCGAATGCTGTACAGATGCATTACGACTCGAAGGTCGGTTTGTTTAATCTTATGCCTATATGATGATAATGCCTTTTTTCTGTGCACCCTTCGGCCGAGCCACATGTTGCTGATAAAAGCGGCAAAACGGCAAAAGAGTAGCCTTCCCTAAGACGTTAAATCTTTGTAAAATTTTATGTACCCTTCTACTTTTATTCTGCTTCACGTAGACGCTTAGGCGGTTAAGCCGTTGCGCGGCACACCGGTTGATGTCAACATGCATAACATCGCATCGGTACAAATTTTTTCTTCTCACAATGGCAAGAGAGCAAGATTTTATTATATGTGCTTAATTAGGCACAGATGAGAAAAGGGCTACTTCTTATAAATGGTGACTTTTTTTTTTCTCTTTTTATATCACTTTTTTCGAAGTTAAAAGCTGGCTGGGTTGCAGGATTATTCCATTTTCACGAAAGAAACTGGTGTTGTTTTGTAGTTATTATGCCGTGTAGCCCATTTAACGTGAAAAAGAAAAAAAAGTGTTTCTTTTAAAGGTATTTTTCTTGCGATTATTTGTTGGTATGGTCAGCTGACTCATTTGCTAATTACATAATATACATGCCCAACCCCCTTTGGGATGTATAAAATATATTTACCCCTTTTTTAATGATCATACACCCTATTGCAGTATTTTCTCGAGAGGGGTTGGAAGGTTTAATCGACGTGGTCAACTAAAAAACGAATGAGAAAAGAAAAAAAAAGACTAACCATGCGTTATGATGCATCATATAATAAATTTTTACATAACAAAATATCCATGTGCACGAAAGATATAGCCTGGTTGGCTAGTGGTTTTATGAGGCGAGAAAGAAGGGCGAAAAAGCGCAAGTGCAATAAATATGTACGTGCGTATTATATGCGCGCCTATCGAGCGGACATTCGTTACGTTCGAATTAAACATATGGCATTTTTGCGGTACATAATTGTACTGTACACTGTACTGTCCTGTACCGTACTATGCTGTTTTGCGCTGTATACATATAGTATACGAATTTTTTTGAGGCATTTTTTTTCTTTTTTATGAATACCTTCGGATAGCGTTCAGGCGCGCGGCGCGCGAGCAGTATGATTTTTTCATTCACGCCAAAAATAACCTCTCCTCTTTTTGTACATTTTGTAAGCGAAATTTCTCTTTTGGCGCAGTAGCGTATATCGCGCGTAACGTACGAGTTATGTTATGCGCGTATCTGTGTCGTATATCCATGTACGCTATGCGCATATCGAGTCACATGTACAGTGTACCACATATATTTGCAATCCTTTTTCATCCTCCTTCGCAAAATATATTTAATCCTACTCTTTATAATATAAATTTATTTCATATTTATTTTTTTAAAAAAAACGTGCCAAAGAATTGCCATAAACTTATAATGGCGATAATGAACGATATGTTCATTTTTTTTTTTATATTTTTGCATAAAATATAAAAACTGAAAATCTGCCCTTAACCGTTGTACATGCAGGCGAAGCCGCATATTTGTAGAAGTTTTCTTTAAACCTTGGCTGAGCAAAAGTGGGCGTACAAGTACAGCTTACAGTGGTATGTTGTACGTATGTACATAGGCGCACGATGATATATACATACGTGACATATCTTCGGAATGTACACTTGAGCGTACGATTTCGCAAATATACATACGCATAAGCACACTTTACTGACGCGCTCGCACTTGCGTGTAACGTACGTTTTGCATGTAAACGGGTGTATATATATGCTCGCCAGAAGAGCCTTTTGAAAGCCATGCCACACAAATATATGTACATTTTCGTGAACACATAACCTGCGCACAAAGGGAGTTAAGGTGTTATACAAGCCCCTCTTCCCATCCCCCCTCCTTTTTTTTTTTTTTTTACACGCTGTTTTTACTTGACGTATAAGAATATTATACATTTCGCTTTACGTAAATGTATACAAGTACAATAGTTTCTTTTTTTTTTTTCGTACTTGTAATGTAGAGACCACTTATTCGTATATATTTTTTCCCCATTTTTTACAAGTTATATACTTTTTACTGCTTTAAAACGGCTGTGTATTTTTCCCCTCTCCTTTTTATAAAAATTAAAAGTTTTTTTTTTTTTTTCACCTTTAATGTAAGTCTACATAACTGTTGCGTGAAAATTCATTTCATCTGCCTCCGTCGCTCACCAGAAAAGGGAAAGAAAAAAAAAAAAAAAAGGAAAAAACGACAAGAGGAGATGAAATAAATGGGCGTGATTATGTTTTTCCCCCTTTTGTTTGAGAAGACCGCATACCGTCACAGTTTAACGTATTGATGTTTTATATATGCAAGTATATACACGTGCATGTACACTTGTGTACGCCTTTACGCTTACACAGGATCATATATTTATACATGTGTATATAAAAATATCCTCAAGCACACATACGTAATTAACCTGCCCCGTCTCCTCCCCCTTTTTTAAGCAAATTTTAAGAATATAATTAATTTCACGTTTTCCCCAAAAAGGCGCGAAAGAATTTTGCGTCCGTTTGAGGAGGTAAACACGCTCTGTGTTATACATAATCACATTTGCATTCGTGCGTATGTATATTTCGATTTACACATGTATCTGATGTAATAAGGCAGGCCTAACGGGGAAGGAGCCGGCACTTTACACACATATATTTTAATTAATTTTTTTTTTTAATTCATCCCACTTTTACATGTTAAAAGTCTCTCTCACCCATATCACTTTTTCGTACGCACAACGAATTAGGGGAAATCAAGGTAGGCCCTATGGGGATACATAAAATGATATCATTAAGGACAAATATATGTGCCTATGCATAATGGTATTTGTCTGCGTGCGGACTACTGTGTGTATGTGCTAGACCGCCTCCGTGTGATATATTGCGCGTATGTACAAAAATTGCCATTCGTATGTGTACCATACGTGTATATATAACGTTACGGGCTTCCAATTGCGGAGAATCGATCCCATTCGTATATTTAGCTTTAAAGAACAGCCCCGTTTTTGCCGCGCGTCCTCTGTTTTTAAGCCTTTATTACTTGAGGGAAAAAAGAAAAAATGATTTTTTTTTTCGACCCCATTTATTTGCATTCTATACAAAAGCGCAGCATAAATAGTAAATTAAAGTCGTGTCTGCTTATTTTATGTAATCCCCCTTTCGTCCGCTTCGCTTTAACTACTATGATCTTTTAAAAAGCATATGCATTGTGTATGCATGTATCTGCCACGTGTATATGTGTGCATATGTATCTAGGTGCACGCTTCTGTGTATATGTGTACGCGCGACTTATACGTGCACCACCTACCTATAAACGCATTACTCTGGGTAATCACCCCATCGTCACCTAACACGCAAAAGAGGAAAATGTCATCGGCCACACAATTAGGGATCTCGGAGAGGGAGTATGAAGAAGCCCTCGCGGTGGAAAAGCTCTTTTTCTTGTCGTCTAGAGAAAGATGCAATTACTGTAGTAGCGGAAAGCCGACCTTCGTTGATACGTACAATTACGAATTTATATGCGATAGATGCTCATTCAGAAGTAAACACAAAAAAAGAATCGGTGAAGACTCCATCAGCTTCTATGATGTGCAAAAGTTAGAGAAAAAATTTGGAGTAGCATCTTCCTCAAATTATAATAGCCGCAGTAATCATCGCCGAAAATCTAGTAGCGGCCATCATCACCACCACCATCGTGATCACAGTAATGAGAAGAAGTCCAAGTCGAAAAGTAGACACACTTCAGGGAAGAAGCATATCGATGTTGTGTCAGATGATAACAGCTCTTCTTACGATTATGAAGAAAAAATAAGAAAAGGAAAAAAAAAAAAAAAAGATAAAGAAAAGGACAGAAGCGGGGCAGATCGAGACAGAGATAGAAGAAAAGACAAACATAACAAAGATAAATATAGGAAGAAAAAAAAATATGATGACTCGGATGAAGATTTTGATGATGACTTTTGTCTTAACGATTATGATCATACCACCCCTGGAATGATAGGAATTATGAATTCCAATAATATTAACAACTCAGATTATAAAAGCAACAATATGGACAGTAGCTTCCAAGACTTTGATGGGAGCCACATAAGTTATAATCAACTAGGGGAGGGTAGTTTTAACGACTTTGGCCCACCGAACGGAATGAACCATGGAGGCATCAACCAAGGCGGTATGAACCAAAGCGGCCTGAGTCATGCGGACCACCCCTTCGACTCGCCCCACTTTGCGAAAGACAATTACAATTCAAAGTACATGAATTCGCCAAACGCCGAAATGGTGAATGCCGCGAACAATCAGTTATGCTTGGACGACTTTAACTCCCACCATTTTAATAACAAAATGGGTTACTCTAACAATTTTAATATGAAGATGAATGAGGAGGGGGAGATGGGCAAAATGAAGTATGGCAACGGTGGCCAGGCGAACGGGGGCCTTACCAACAACCGCGCAGGCAACAACCACCTTGGTCACAACCACTCCAGTAACAACCACCACGGTAACAACAAAAGCAGCAACAGTAACAAGATAAACATGCACTCGTACGATCCCTTCGACAATAACGTCAGGACCGGCGCTGACAAAAACCGATACAACAATGGGGCTGTGGAAAACTTAAACTATTTTAACGGTTCAAACTTCCCAAACAACCAGCAGGGCAGTATGACCAATAGACTCTTCCTGATGAATAAAAGAAATTCTTTAAACCACAACTACAGCCAACAGAATAGCAACGCCAGTTCCATGTACAGTCATTTTGCAACCAAACAGAATCCATACATGATGAATAACCAGAATATGATTAATGCTAAGATGCTTTACGACAACAACATGAATAGTTCTAAAAATAAAAACTTTCACAGTAATAACCCTAACTCGCCATTTATGTTAAATGGTGGCATAAGTGGTGGCACAATTAGCAACGCAAATAATGGAAACAGCGGCCAGGGTTCACACAGCAACAACATGAACAATGCAATGGCATACTGTAACCAGGGCAATTTAAATGATAGGACAAAGTGGCACGACAATGGTAGCAGCAATAATAACGCCATTAACAGCTCCAACGGTGGGGGTGGTGTTAACCCTAGTAGCAATAATAATGGCGGTTCCAACAGCGCAGATTTTTCCCCCGTCATTGTATCCGATAAAAATCCATTTTCTCTTCAGAATATTATTTCGAACAAGAAGTCCCCTAATTATATGAACACCACGACGGACGAGATGAATAGGTACATGTATAAGTAGTGAGTGGGTTGTTGGAGGGAAGACTCGATTTTTTTTTTCTTCTTTTTTTCGCGGTCACTTTGGTAGTAATTTTTGGCGATTTCCTAAACAGTTTCGCTTCCTGTCCACCGAGTGTTTGCCTCCCACGACGACGATCACCAACTTTCAGTTTTACCGCCAGATGATTCAAAGTTACGCGATGATGCACTAAGTGATCGTACACCATGTGGAACTCTAAAGTATATTTAATTTCGTTTTCTTTGGCAACATCCTCTCTTTTTGCGTCTTCGTGTTATATGGGCTATTTCTGCGCATGAATTTTTTTTGTATACTATGGATGCCCTGCCTGTCCCGCCTGTCTACGTGTTCAACGCAATCTGCACCATCTCCTCTTCATCTTCCCCTCCTGATTTCTTTAAACACATATGATCTAAGCACACATATACGCCCCGCTTGTATGTGTGCCCATGTCCATGTATGAATCTCTTTCACGTTTGGCTTTTCAACTTTGTTTTATTGTTGTTT